>NW_022630996.1:56539277-57028388 GCF_010015895.1 Lontra canadensis | reverse complement strand
CTTTCTTTCTTTCTTTCTTTCTTTCTTTCTTTCTTTCTTTCTTTCTTGATGTTATTTATTTATTTGACAGAGACACACCAAGAGAGGGGACACAGGCAGGGGGAGTGGGAGAGGGAGAAGCAGGTTTCCTGCTGAGTTCTGATGCTTTGATGCGGGGCTCCAATCCCAGGACTCCAGGATCATGACCTGAGCTGCAGGCAGATGCTTAAAGACTGAGCTACCCAGACACCCCTGTAGTTTTTCTTTAAAAGAAAAAGAAAAGGGGCGCCTGGGTGGTTCAGTGGGTTAAAGCCTCTGCCTTCGGCTCAGGTCATGATCTCAGGGTCCTGGAATCGAGCCCTGCATCGGGCTCTCTGCTCAGCAGGGAGCCTGCTTCCTCCTCTCTCTCTCTGCCTGCCTCTCTGCCTACTTGTGATCTCTGTCTGTCAAATAAATAAATAAATAAAATCTTTAAAAAAAAAAAAAAGAAAAAGAAAATTCCAAGAATTTCAATTTTTTAAAATCCAAACTTTCCATACTATTTTTTCTGGTCCTGTACACACTTACCCCGAATTGCTACAACATCAACACCCCCGTTTGTAATATAGAAAAGTCATGATGATATAGGACTGTGTGTCCAATATACTCTTCCTATTCTAGACAAGGATCATGATGAATATGAAGGTTCTAAGGTTTAGATTAAAACTTTATTAGACCAAATTTTTGCTTTAACAAACTGGTTAGTTAAGTATTAATTATGCTAGAAATCTATTTGTTATTTGGAGAAATTAAATTTTAAATTGCCCTAAGAAAATCATCTTACCTTCTCTAGAATCTTAAATACTATTTCACACCTTTGCTAAGATACAGAAAAAAAACTGCAAGAAGGAAGTAGAAAGCACTTGATGCAAACATGGGTTTGTCATTACCTATTGTTCTTTTCAGAAACATTTTAGAAAGATGAAAATTATTATTAAGAAATAATTATTGCAGCTTCTTGCCTCATGGAAGAAAAAATGATACAAGTTACTGGTCTATCTACTTATGATAAAAACAATGCATTGTCATGGCATGGTTTCAGTTGGGCATTTTTGAGTCCCTGGCTCTTGTTAGAATTTCTCTGCATGAGTAGAAGGGGTATAACTGTTAATAGAATAGTTCTAAAGTTCTGGAAGTAATTATTCTGCAAGTAATTGAGATACTTGTTAAGTTTAAAACTGTGGACTGGGAATCTTCATGTTCCTACATTTCAGCAATAAACTGTAAGCCATATTTTTGCACAGACTAGATTAAAAAAAAAATCATAAGAAGCCTGAGAAAGTGTTCTGTCTTTTCCCTCTTCCCCACTGTTTTATATGTAAGAAGCAGCTTAACCAATACAAACAGCTCTTTGGCAAAGCATTTTTCATTCCCATCATCAACTTTGAATGAGAAGTTTTAGCCTGAAGCAAATTCAAATGGATGGTTTATAAGCCTTTGAAAAACTTGGTTGCTGTACCAGTTTCAGATATTTACTGATTTTTATTCTATTATCAATCTATTTACCTATTTATATTTATTTATCTTTACATTTTATTAAAAATTCAAATTAGTAGATGCATTAAAAATACAAAATTTAAAAACATTAATGTACATAAAGATGATTACTATTTACCTAGTTTATAGGAGACAAAAATTTGGGTGTCTTAAAGTCAGAATTGAATCTTGAAAAGCTGGTTGCTACAGCAGGCTTTTCTCAGGAGTCCCATGTCTACCAAAAACTGATTTCAGGGATTGGGAACACAAAGAAAACAAACCTTAGTTTTAAATTGTTGTGTATCATTGTGTTTTATATCCAATACTATCAGAAACATTTTAAAATAACAAATTTGCAACTACTTTTTACTAGGGTGGCAAAGAAGAGAATTCTCATGAGAGAATTTTAATTTCAGTTTGTTCATGTGAGCTAAGTCTAGTGACTAAGCCTAAAATTAGGAGACTACCAGTGTCAAGCAGCTGGCCAAGTGCCCCAAGTTTGATCAAAAGCACTTTAATATTTATGGTTCTGCATTTGCAGGAACATGCTTTTTATGACTGATGGATTGGAGGATGACTCTAAAGGTCCCAGAAGTGATGGATTCAGGAGGCTTAGAGATCTTCTGTAGGTGGCTGAGTGGCTGTTGCCATTGGGGGTGCCTTTTGAATTGCCAGGTGTTGATTCCCCCCAATTTGAACTAATGAGTTAGACATACAGCTAAAGCACTGCTCACACCATCCTCACCTAGCAGCAGCTGGCTCCCTCTTTCCTAATTCTATGTCAGGGCTCCAAAGAGACAACTAGAATTTTCCTGATCTCTGATGGTCAAATTCCTTTCCTCAAACACAGAAGTAAACTTGGCCATCGAGATTGTGACTATTTAAAAAGTTAAGCAAGAAAGTTTTGGGGATGTGTGATTGCCAAGCAAGTAATTTTTCTCAAATAAAATATCTGCTGTTGTTTCTGTTACTGCCAAAATTCACTTTGTGAATTTTCTGAAACCCAATTTTAAAATTAATTTATTTTTTTGCAATTTATGAAAGTTTTCAGTAGAAAGCATGGCCAAATGACATCACCCAATCAGGTTGAAAATATTTCATGGGCTTTTTTTTTTAAAAAGTTGAAGTATAATTGGTACATAAGCTTATATTAATTTCAGGTATACAACATAATGATTTTATATTTGAATATATTGCAAGATGATCACTACAATTAACATTCCTCATCATACATAGTTACAAAAATATTTTTCTTGTGATAAAAACTTTGAAGATTTACTTTAGCAGCTTTAAAATATGTATTATTATACATATTATTATTATTATTTTACAGTATTATTATTATTTTTTAAAGATTTTATTTATTTGATAGAGTGTGTGAGAAAGAAAAAGAGAGAGCATGAGCAGGGGGAGGAGCAAAGGGAGAGGGAGAAGCTGACTCCCTGCTGCAGGGACCCTGATGTGAGGCTTGATCCTCGGACTCCAGAATCAAGACCTGAGCTGAAAGCAAACGCTTAACCAACTGAGCCACCCAGGTGCCCCTGTGATACACTATTATTATCCTTAATCACCGTGCTGTACATTATATCCCCATGACATATTAATTTTATAAGTGGAATTTTTTACTTTTTTCACCCTTTCATCCATTTTGTCTACCATCCCTTGGCCCTTTCTGGCAATCATCAATCTCTTCTCTGTATCTATGAGCTTGTTTTTTTTTGTTGTTGTTGTTTCTATTTTTTTTATTCCATTGTAAGGGAATGATTTAGCTAGGATAATGCCCTCCAGGTCCACTCATGTTATAAATGGCAAGATTTCTTTCTTTTTTAAGGCTGCATAGCATTCCTTTGCATATGAGTAGGTGTGTGTGTGTGTGTGTGTGTGCGCGCGCCCGTGCGCACGCGCATGCGCACAAAAACACACCCCACAATTTCTTTATGCATTCATCCATTAATGGACACTTATGTTGTTTCCGTATCTTGGCTATTATGAATAAATAATGCTGCAATGAGCATGGGGTTCATATATCTTTTTGACTTTGTCTTCATTTTCTTTGGATAGATATTTAGAAGTGGAACTACTGGATCATATGGTAGTTCTGTTTTTGATTTTTTGAGGAACTTCCATACTGTTTTCCATAGTAAGTGCACTAATTTATGTCCCACCAAAAGTGTATGAGGGTTCCCTTTTTTTCTGCATCCTTGCGAACACATATTTTTTGTCTTTTTGATGATAGCCACTCTGACATGTATGATGTAGTATCTCATTATGATGTTGCTTTGTATTTCCCTTATGATTAGTGATGTTGAGCATCTTTTCATGTGGAAAATCATGGCCATCTGCATGTCTTCTTTGGAAAATTTTCTGTTCAGATCTTCTTCCCATTTTTCTTGAAGATTTTATTTATTTATTTGACACACAGAGAGAGAAATCACAAGTAGGCAGAGAGGCAGGCAGAGAGAGGGGGAAGCAGGCTCCCTGCTGAGCAGATCCCAGGACTCTGAGATCATGACCTGACCTGAAGGCAGAGGCTTAACCCACTGAGCCACCCAGGTGCCCCTTCTTCCCATTTTTTAATTGGAATTTTTGTTTTTCTGCTATTGAGTTGTATGAGTTCTTTGTATATTTTGGATATTAACCCATTATCAGATATATGATTTGCAAACATTTTATCCCATTTACTAAATTACCTTTTCATTCTGTTGATGATTTCCTTTCCTGCACAGAAGCTTTTTAGTTTTGATGTAGTTCCACATGTTTATTTTTGCTTTTGTTGTCTTTCTTTTTTGTGTCAGATCCAAAAAGATCATCACAAGACTAATGTCAAAGAAATTTACCACCTGTATTTTCTCCTAAGAGTTTTATGGTTTTAGGTTCTTACATTCAAGTCTTCAACCCATTTTCAGTTAAGTTTTGTGTATGTTGAAAAGTAGTGGTCCAGTTTCATTCCTTTTCATGTAACTGTCTAGTTTCCCCAGCACCATTTATTGAAGAGACTGTATGTTCTCCATTGTATATTCTTGCCTCCTTTGTTGTAAATTAATTGACCTTATGTGTGTGGGTTTATTTCTGGGCTCTCTATTCTCTGCCATTATATATGTGTCTGTCTTTTTGCTAATACTATTTTGATTATTATAGCTTTGTAATATAGTTTGAAATCAAACTATATTTGAGTGTGATGCCTCCAGCTTTGTTCTTCCTCAAGATTGCTTTGGCTACTCAATGTATTTTGTGGTTCCACACAAATTTTAGTATTATTTTTCTAGTTTTGTGAAAAATGCTGTTTGTATTTTGATAGATATCATGTTGAATCTATAGATTTCTTAGGGTAGTATGAAATTTTAATAATATTAATTCTTCCAATCCATGAAAACAGAATATCTTTCAATTTTTTGAGTCTTCTTCAGTTTTTTTCATCCAATGTCTCATAGTTTGCAGTATACAGAATATTCATCTCCTTGGTTAAATTTATTCCCAAGTATTTTTAAAATATAATTGTACATAGCAGCTTTTAATTTCTCTTTCTGATATTTTGTTCTTAGTGTATAGAAATGCAATATATATATTTGTATATTGATTTTGTATTCTTCTACTTTACTGAATTTCTTTACTAACTCTAATGGTTTTTGGTGAAGTCTTTAGGGTTTTCTACATATAATATTGTCATCTGCAAATAGTGACAGTTTTACTTCTTCCTTTCCAAGTTGGATGCCTTTTATTTCTTTTTCTTACCTAGGACCTCCAGTGTTGAATAAAATTGAGGTAAATGTTCATCCTTATCTTGTTCCTGAGCTTAGAGGAAATATTGAGTATTAGCTGTTGGCCTGTCACATATAGCCTTTATTGTGTTGTAGTATGTTCCCTTTATACCCATCTGTTGAGAGTTTTTATCATAAATGAAAGTTGAATTTTATCAAATGCTTTTTCTGCATTTATTCAGAAGGTCATATAATTTTTAATCCTTCATTTTGTTAGTGTGGTATATCATTTTGACTGATTTACAGATGTTGAAACATTCTCCCATCCCTGGAATTAAATCCCGCTTGATCATAGTGTGTGATCTTTTTTAATATATTGTTGAATTCAGTTTGCTAATATTTGGTTGAGGATTTTACACCTATGTTCATCAAGGATACCAGCCTGTAATTTTCTTTTATCCTTGTAAGGTTTTGGCATCAGGGGAATGCTAGCCTCATAAAATGAGTTTGGAAGTATTTCTTCTCTTCTAGTTTTTGAAAGAGTTGCTGAAGGATTGGTATTAATTCTTCTTTAAATGTTTGGTAGAATTCACCAGTGAAGCCATCTAGTCCTGGACTTTTGTTTTTGGAATATTTTGATTACTGATTCAATCCCCTACTAGTAGTAATCAGCCTGATAGATTTTCTATTTCTCCATGAGTCAGTCTTTAAATATGAAAAACAAAGAATTAAAGAACCAGAAGTGTTTTAAATGAAGTCATAAAAATTATAATCACCTCCATCAAATTAATTCTTACTTGGCTTCATCTTGGGTTAGCAGCTTTATGAATCAATCAGTTTTCTGTTGGAGTTTTAGAAATTCTAACCCAGTTTCAGTGTTATGATCTTAAAGTTATCAGAATCCTGTGCTTGTCAGAGTCTTTTCTAAGAATCTCCTTGAAGATATAATACTTTGCAGGAACACTTTTGCAAAAAGATCAGAGTAAAACAATAACTATATAAATGTTATTGTTATAAATAACTATAACAATAACTATAACAATAACTATATAAATCCTCTCTCTCTGCCTACTGCCTCTGCCTACTTGTAATCTCTGTCTGTCAAATAAATAAAAATCTTAAAAAAAAAAAGAATAGATTGGGGAAGTTTACTAAAAATGTCAAAAGATTAAAAACATAAGTTCAAATAGGATCACAGGTCACTGTGAAACAGTACTTAGTTATCCATTCAAACAAAGCATCAAAAGATCCTATACAGATCCAAAAGATCCAAATACAGAAAATTACATTGTTGTTAAAAAAAAAAAAAAAAGAAAAATATTTTAGCTTTTTTAATAGAGAAGACTCACTTTTTGTTTGTTTAAGTAGTCAAAAACCCGATAAAGATAACACTGAACACAGGAAGTATTTTTTTTTTAAGATTTTATTTATTTGACAGAGAGAGATCACAAGTAGGCAGAGAGGCAAGCAGAGAGAGAGAGAGAGAGAGAGAGAGAGAGAGGGTGAAGGAAGCAGGCTCCCTGCCTAGCAGAGAGCCCGATGTGGGACTCGATCCCAGGACCCTGAGATCATGACCTGAGCCGAAGGCAGAGGCTTAACCCACTGAGCCACCCAGGCAGCCCAGGAAGTATTTTGAAAAGTCACAGAATCTTTGTTTCCCAGGCAGATTACATTAAAGAAAAATCTTTGTTTATAAATTTCTTATTAAGAGCAGATGAATAATCTAAGAAAATTTTGTCTTTTTAACAGAGAGAAAACCAAATTCTAATTTTATTCCATTATACTTCTGATATTAAAACTCTTTAAAAAAAATCCATTCCAATCTTAGCTTGACCACACATAAAATTTCTCTCTCAAGATTTCTTTCCCACAAACCTTCTACAACTTTTTAATGTCCATTCAACTTTCCCCCACTCCCTTTTTTCATTCTAGAACAATCATTCTATTTTAAGACAAAGTTATTTTTTTTTCTTCTTTCCTCCCCAGAACCTCTCATGTCCTTCATACCTTTCCTTATCCAAAACCACATTCTATTTTCCTTACCTACTTTTCATACACCGTTGTTTTCTTTTACCCTTATTATTCCTAATAGTTTTATTACATATTTTAATTCTTAACTCTTAGAATCCTTAATTCCTAGGAAGCAACTGTGGACTGGTAAATTTATAAATATATTTAATAATTTCTGAAGTATATTCTTTATCAGAGTAAGTTTTTCAATGTGACACAAAACATGTTCACTAATAGATCCAAATATCTTCTTTCTGTAAAAATTTTATAAAAGACAAAAGAAGATAAACTTATATTTAACATTTAATGTTTTTTATTTGGAAATAATTTTGATAATGAATATCAAGTCAATTATTATTTATTTTAACTTAGCATAAATTTTTATTTGTATTTTGGATTAGACATCAAATAGCTCATTTTAAGTTCTTTTTGTTGTTGACAAATTTTATAATATAAAGATGGCATGAGCTTATTTACCTAGTAGACCCAGGTAGAAAAAGTTGTATGTTTGTATTACATTAATGTTGATAATTCTGAAGACATTCTTGTTTTTATTAAATCAACAAACTTAAATTAGCTTTTATCTAACAACATTTGTCTCAGATCACGTGAACTTGAAAAACATTTGGGTTAGTTTGTAGATTTCTGAGAGTTTTAGATATATATAAACTCATATATAGATTATATAAACTCTTATTTTTCCCTAAGCCAATTAAATAGATTTCTTTACAGATTAATTTTGGCAATATCATCTGAGGTAGAAAAACATCACATATCTGAAATATATATACATAGATATACATAAACCCACACACAGACATAGAGACCTTATAGTTTTCATTCTAAAATTTTAGTTGTAATGAAACTTACTAGTTTATAAAAAAAAAATTGGATCCAAATTGTGTTTCTAGAAGATGAACAAAGAAGTTAAATTTACCTGCTCAGATGGCCAAAGTTTATTACTAAAGATTTTTATTTACATGGTGTAAGAATCCTTTTCGAGCTATTTTTGGATTCATTTCATCTTTTTAGAAGCTTCTGGATACCAATCAAAGAAGGCACTGCTTTTTCTCTGAGAGGTTTGACACTCTCTCTTGTCAAGGACATTCTTTAAGACAGAGTTACAGAAGTTGAGGTTTCTGCACTACAATTCCCAATTATCCAAAGTTCCCTAATTTTCAAAAAGGTACAAGATACTGGTTCATAGAAGGTATATGCATTGTGGAAGCAGGAATTTTTTGACAGAGGAGAAGAAAGTGTTTTAGACTAGGTAGAGTCTATCTTTCCCTGTAGATTCCCTAAGATGTCTAAAATATGAGGTGACCTGTTCTTTAATAGCTATTCCAAAACAGCTATTCCAAATCATCTATTCTCCCCACTTTTGAACCGACCTATGGTGACTTACCACGAAAATTCAACAAATAAAATACAGTCATGCATAAAACAGTTGGAGAGGTCAAAATGCAAAGAGAGCAGAGCATGAGTTTGAGACTTACCCTCAAACTCCAAGCGGAACAAGAAACACTGAGCTCAATGCTCTCTGTGGATACTATCACCTTTTTGCTCACTGGCCTTGGAGTCATTGAAGGGTCTTCTTTGGATCCCATTTCTGATGACTCGAACTGGCAAAAGTTGAGAAATAACAGAAGTAAAAACAATGAATTACTGAAGTATTAATTAGTAAGTTTATTATGTGCGCACCAAAAAGAAGGCAAACCAGGAACACTTAAACCAAATGTGGAGTGAGGCTCAGGGGTATATTGTTATAAAGCATCTTATGTAGTGAGAATATACTACTTATGTAGTATATTGTTATAAAGCATCTTATGCAGTGACCACTTATTCTTCACAGATTGGTATTCAGATTTTCTTAAATGATAGGGAATTGGTTAATGGTTACCTCATACCAATTTTGGGAAGCAGTTTAAGTTTTGCTTATGCTTTTCAGAGGTATAAGCCAGAAATGACTCAGGCTAGGTTAGTCTTACAAAATAAACCAAAGTAAGCTTTATTTGTTTGACTAAACTACTTTTGTCTGCTCAGGGAATGTTTGTAATTGACATATAGGTGATACACAATGTTACATCAGTTTCAGGTGTACCACGTAGTGACCTAACAAGTCTATAGTCATGCTAGTGTAGCTCTTCTTAGTCACCACACAACGCTATTACAATACAGTATCATTGAAAATATTTCCTATGCTGTACCTTTTATCCCTGTGACTCATTCATTCCATAACTGGAGGTCTTCAGGGACTTCTTAAGGCTGGTCTCCATTTGTTTTTGAGTTTAATAAGAAAAGAAAGAAAAAGAAAGAAAGAAAGAAAAAGAAAGAAAGAAAGGAAGAGAAAGAAAGAAAAGAAAGCAGAGGGAGAGAGTAAAGATGGCTCCCGCTGGCCTCCACCCCAGACAGCATCTCCGCCTCTCAGCCCAGTGTTTTAAAACTAGAAATGAGCCTCTGTCACATACAAACTGGGTGCTTGTTGTCATGCGGCTTGGTCTGTGCGGGGCGCCGGAGCAGGCGAGGCTGGGCACAGGCCCTTTAAGAGCCGCTCCTCAGGTCGCACAGCCTTGTGGGTCTCACAGAAGCAAGCCTCGTGATTTTCGAAGTTAGGCATCTTGGAGGCTCCTCTCTCAGGGCAGGTCTTTAAAAGTCGGAATGCCCAACATGAGGTCCAAAACTTAGCTCCTTAGAAAGAAGCTCCAGGTTTTGCCTTCCTTCCGGTTGGTGGCTCGCGAGCCACGTGGTCTTTCTGGTGAGATTCTGGTGAGCCTCTCCTGCCCTCTTCCGTGCGGCTTCCCTCTCCTTTCCCAGTGTGAAGGAGCGGCTCTGCTAGTGTGAGGGTTCTTTCAGAGGAAATCGTTCCACAGGCGGCTGTAATTCAGTGTCAGGGAGGAGGAGAGTTCGGGAGCTTTCTGTGTCTCCGTGAGAACCGGAACCTGCCTGTGAACTTTTGCAGACAGGTAAGCAAACGTTATTTTCACTTACTGCTCTCTTCACACAAAAAAGGGGTGCAAGTCCCTTGTAATGGCTAATAGTTATTGAACACTTGAAGATGAACCATTTACTGGGCTGAGAACTGTCCATGCGCTCCCTCATTTATGCTTCTAGTCAGGGCCCTTGTTGGAATGAGGAGTCTGACGAGTCCGAGAGACATGAATTAACTTCTCTCGTGGCTCAGCTCTTTTTTCCTTGATTCCTTCCTTCCTTCCTTCCTTCCTTCCTTCCTTCCTTTTCTTTTTCCTTTTTAAAAACACTTTATTTATTTGAGAGAGACAGCATGATCTCCAGGAGCAGGGGGAGAGGGAGAGAGAAAATCAAGCAGACTCCATGCTGAGCCCAAAGCCCCACATGGGGCTCCATCTCCCCATCCTGAGATCTGGACCTGAGGTGAAACCGAGAATCAGAGGCTTAGCTGACTGCGCCACCCAGGCACCCCCAAGGTGGCACACCTCTTAAGTGATACATCTAGGAGTCCGATCCCATCTCTAGGGCTCCAGAGCCTGACTTTTTAAACTAATACTAAGAGATTATTTTTTTTTTCAAATTGTAAAACAAATATATGCAAAATTAGCATATTTAATATGGACATAGGCAGAGTATATTATATGGAAGAGACATGAATAATTCATTTAATCTGCTTGTTCTTCTTCAGCAAAAGCTAAAGGATGCCTCTCAATCCTGTTGCAAATTCCGTCCTGGCCCTGGCTCAGGCAGAAACCAGCTCTGCAGTGGCTTGTCTATACCAGTCTACTGTGGTAGCCAGTGTGGTTTCCTAAATCGCTTTTTGTGAAATCATTCTTGATTTGGGGCCAGAAGTGTCTTTGAGCTTGATGAGTATGAAATTTGATGGTCAGGGATGCACAGTGCTATAACGTAATTTTGAATTACCCAGCCTCTGCGTCTGAATCTCATTTCAGGGAAATCCTACTGTATGTTTAGGAAAGTTTTAGCAACATGGCTTTAGTTTTTTTTTTTTTTTTTTCCTTCCCTCAAAAATAAGTATTTTAATATGATTTTCAGTTAATTCTGCCTTTTCATAATTTCTCTTTCTGCCCTTTTTCTATTATGGGCTTTGAATTAGGTTTTTTTTCACAAAGGGAAAACAAAAACGCTTGATGATATTTTCTACATAAAGTTTAAGTGGATAGGAGGATTTGTAAGGATTGCTCAGTCCTCTTTTAGGACATGTTTCATTATTCCTTTGTCATATCTTACTCTTAGAACAAATACACCAACAAATTATAGCCATTTTCTTGCTTTACTTCCTCAAGTTGTTTAGAGACCCAGCTTTATACACAAAACAGGAATTAGAGTAATCTTAATATTTTTCCCTGTTGTATCCCGGCTGTCTCACTATTAACAGGGATACTTATACTTGTTCCAGTTTTTTCTCTGACTCATGTTTTGCTCATGTTCAAAATTAATATATTCTTTAAGAGAAAGCACAGTATGAAGGCAAGTTATACTCCATTGGTTTAACTAGAGTCCTGTTCAAATTTTATATGTTATAAATAATTTATGAGCGCTTCATTGTTAACTGAGCCTGATATCTACCTTTTCATTTTCCCCAAAATCTTAGGGAAAAATTGAATTTATCATTAAAATAAAACTTGTGTTTAAGTCTAAAATATGTATAATATTTTAATCTACATAAGTTATAAAAAACCAAGGGAGTAGTTGCATTTACAAATGGAGTTCTTTATTTTCTTTAGTTCGTAGATTTTTCTCTTTACTTTCTCTGATATTTGTTAGGTATTACTCATGCAGGACCTTTTTAAGTATGTGCTTTCAAGCCTCCATATACATTTTTTTTTTCTTTTTTTTAAACATGTAAAGTCACTTAGCCAACATGTAGTACATGATTAGTTTGTGGTGTAGTGTTCAATGACGCATTAGTTGTGTATAACACCCAGTGCTCATCACATCACGTGCCCTCCTTAATACCCAGCACCTGGTTATCCCACTCCTCCTACCTCCCTCCCTTCTGTAACCCTCAGTTTTGTTTCCCATAGTCAAGTGTCTCTCATGGTTTATCTCCCTCTCTGATTTCTTCCCATTCAGTTTTCCCTCCCTTCCCCTATGATCCTCTGTGCTACTTCTTACATACCACATACGAATAAAACCGTATGATACTTGTCTTTCTCTGATTGACTTACTTCATTTAACATAATTCCCTCCAGTTCTATCCAAGTTGATGTAAATGGTAGGTATTCATCCTTTCTGATGGCTAAGTAATATTCCATTATGTTTATGGACCACATCTTTATACATTCATTCATACATACATTCATTCATACATACATTCAACAGAAGGATATGTCAGCTTCTTCCACAGTTTGGCTGTTGTGGACATTGCTGCTATGAACATTGGGTTGCAGTGCACATTTTTTACTTCTCTGTACCATGTGGGCTTTACTCGACTTAGGCACTATAGCTTCCCACATTCAGGCCTCTGCTGCTTCTGCAAATTTATTTTAAAAAATATAGTGGAAACTACTGTGTTTGAGCAAAAGAGTTTCTTAGTTTGTTGCTTTGTTTTCTTTTGACTTGAGTTATGTATATCAAAAGGGAGGCCTTGGAACATTAGAGCACAAATTGTATGTCCTATCTAATAGAATTTGTTGGGGGAAAGTTAAGGTCATACAGAGCCAGTTCCCTCCCCACTCATGACCCCCATTCAGAATAGGTGCTTTGTATTCACACTATGAAGAAAAGGAATTCATTATTGGAGGCAAGATTATGAATGTCAGTGTGTATCTGAGAAAAAATTCTTGTGCTCTCAGGGCTTGAGGATCTGAGAACAGAAGGCTCTCGCTTTGGGATGGAATCTGGGGAAGCAGCAAAATTTGCTTCAGAGTTGAGATGGCTGTATGGAATAGCTAGGCCATCCAGAATGGAGTATAAAAAGTGTCACGAGACCAGCAGAAAGTTTTCTCTTATATACCCAATGTAACCATGAGGCCTTGAGGTGTAGAGGAGTATAGTATGCAGGAGCAATTTACCCAGACCTGACTGTTGCAGCCCCGATGGGATGGGTGTCTCAGAGGAGGCCAGTGTGGGCTGATAGTGAATGGGAATCAGGTACCATCTCCTGCCAACACCATGGCATTATACCTGCCCCATGAGTTTTATGCCTTGGGAACAGGTTGGGAGAACCCCAAGATAGATTGAAATTGGCCTCAATTTGGCTGAGATTTTAGTGTTCTCCATATGGTAGAATTTGGGCTTAAGATAAAAATTAGGTTATAGAAAGGTAAAATTACGTTTATTCCACAGTTGATTATGTGACTTGAAATTAACATCTGCTAGATACTATTTCACTCATTTGATAGCATTTTTTGATATATAGTATGTGGAAGATTCAATCTTAGTACACTGATTCTGAAACCTAGAAGTTTTAATATGGAAATACCTACATTAAGGACAAAGGCATTTATTAAAACAAAGAGGATTTGTGACCTTTATGATGTTTTCCATCCAATATAATCCTTAACTTTATATTGGTTTAAATAATCTTTATAAATAATGGTTTTGTATTAGAGGAAAATTAAAGAAACATAAAGGAGATAGGTGGAAGATAATGTTTTCAACTCACACCTTTTTAAATTTTTTATTTTACTTTACTTTTAAAAATATTTAATTTATTTTATTTAACAGAGAGTTTATGTGCACAAGCTGGGAGAGCAGCAGGCAGAGAGAGAGGGAGAAGCAGGTTCCCCATTGAGCAGAGAGCCCAATGCTGGCTCAGTCCCAGGACCCTGGGATCATGACCTCAGCCAAAGGCAGGTGCTTAACCGACTGAGCCACGCAGTCACCTTTCACCTCACACCTTTAATCATTCTTTTTTCCTCCCTTTTTCATTCACATTTTTACAGTTTATGGCTAAATGTAGAAATTGACTTCACTGACACACTAAAAGGAATAGTATGTTTAGGGTATCTTATGGGGCCCTGCCATGGGAAATGCCCTGCAGTGAGAATAGGACTGAACCTAATTCATTAGGCTTCAAGTCTAATGCTCTTTTCATCACACTCCAATTATACTTTCCTCATTCTCCCTGGGAGCTCCTACTAATGTATCTGCAAAATAGTGTTTTAGACTAGAGTCATGACTTGCGAATATGTCCCCCAAATTCCTACATTTCCAAGGAAGTGGCTCCAGGGCCTCTGGAATGGGACATGAAGGAGGCCAGGAGGTAGCGGTTCAGAGTCATCTGTGTAACTTTTCACACAAGCCTTCACCCTTATTCTCTGACACATATTTATGGAATGCCTACTATGTATCATGTGCAGGTATAGGTTCTAAGAATACCGCAGTGAACAATATAGACAGGGTCCATGCCCTGTGTATCTTAGAATCTGGTGGGAGAAGAGAGCAGTCACTTAATTTATGTCTGGTGTAGTAAGTGCTATGAAGACAAAGCAGACAGAGGGTACAGAGGTTTATTGTTTTTTTTTAATTTATTTTTTTATATTGCTGGTTTAGAAAAGTGGCTCTTCTATGTGACATTTGAAGACAGTGAGGGAGCTAGTAATATAGATATTTATGGGAAGAACACTCCATGCATAGGGAAAAGCAACCATAAATACCTGTATCATGGGCTCATTTGATATTCTTTTAAGCAAAGGCAAACTAGCTAGAGTGGCTAGAGCAGAGTGAGCATTGGAGAGAGTCTTAAAAGATGAGCTAAGAAAGGAAGCAGGAGTCAATGATGCCTTATTTATTTGTTTATTTGTTTGTTTTTTTGTATTCAGGTAACATGTAAAAACAGATGATTTATAAAAATAAACATTTTATGGGGCACCTGGGTGGCTCAGTGGGTTAAAGCCTCTGCCTTCGGCTCAGGTCATGATCCCAGGGTCCGGAGATCAAGCCCCGCGTAGGGCTCTCTGCTCGCCTGGGAGCCTTCTTCCTCCTCTCTCTGCCTGCCTTTCTGCCTACTTGTGATCTCTGTCAAATAAATAAATTAAATCTTTTTTAAAAAAAATAAACATTTTACAACTTTTCAGTTCACTGGAAGTTACAAATATGCATGTATCTTCTGATCTCTATTAACTAATAAGTTTGGTCTATTTTTTATATAAATTTGATTTCTTTATTTGATAGATACAAAATAGAAGCTGGGGGAGTGGCAGGTAAAGGGAGAGGGAGAAGCAGGTTCCCTGCTGAGCAGGGAGCTAGATTTAAGGCTCAATCCCAGGACCCTGGGATTATGACCTGAGCCTAAGGCAGATGCTTAACTGACTGAACTATACAGGTGCCCCAGGTTTGCTCTATTTGTTTGGAACTCATGGAAAGGAAAGAATTGATTTTATATTTTAAAATCTGTGTATCTGGTTTTAGTCCATTCTGACAGTTACTTTTGTTGTTCTTAGAAGCATTATGAAATTTGCATAGTTTCTTTAGGTGTTGCTTTTAAAACGGGTGCAAAGAGCTCTTTCACAGAGTAGAAGACTTTATATCAATCCATTGTTGAAAATTTGAGAGAAAAATTGCTTTTATGTAAATTGGAAGAAATAAGTAAATAGAAAAGTATAACATGTAAATCTCTTCATGTTCAATTTTAAACCCATGATACCCAACTCCTGTTGAAGCAGACCTACATGTAATCTGCAAATAAGACAGGGTTTCCAGAGCTGGCTTTTATGGAGGCTAAGAAACTCCCCAAATTATATGTATATTCCTTTTTTGGGGGGAAGAGGGAGTCTGTTTTTCATCATATTTAAAAAGGAGTTTTTAAAGTAAATAAATTCAAGAACAACAATATTGGATGACAAGAAATTGTGATCTGATAGGCAGAGCCAAAGTTATCAATCAATAGAAGGAAATTTTGAAAGATGTAATGGAGGATTACTTTAAAAATATACCTATTTTATACTTAACTATCTGCAACTTTAAAACTAATTTTTAATGTGGCTAGAAAAGAAAGACCATTTTTAATATACCTTAAACCTTTAAATAAAATTTGAACAAATAAAAATTTTAAATTTGTAAAATATTTCCTCATCCTAGGTGTCTGGAAACATAATTGAGACATACTTTAAAATCAGGTGTTGACACTAGAATTATCTGTTAATCTACAAAAAAGCTTCAAACTCTGTGAGTATTAACATTAGACCAGAGCTCAGGTTTTTTAGAAATGTGCAATCAAAGCTTTGAAAACTAAAGATCACAAAATGGAAGTGCTACAATAATTCATATGGCTAGAAAAAAAATGAATTATGTAGTTGGGTATGTTGTTGTGCACTGGCTATTTTATTTAATCCATTTTGATACACTGTAGTGGGACAATTGACTCAAAAGTATTGTGCCTGGAGACGCAATATGTAGAATTCATATTCATCTAGAAATTTAAATATATGTGGAAGTTGAATAGACAGTTACGGCTCTAAGGGTTGATGCTAAATTTCCTCAAGTTGTTAAAAAACAAAACAAAGCAATAACAAGTCTAATTGTTCCACTTCATTATGTGGGAATTTAAATTCTCTTAGGGTTCTCAGATAACATTTAGTGTTCTTCTGTTGCATAATAATAGTTTGGTAGTTATAACAGTTAAGTGTCTTAAGTACTATATTTATCCCTAAATATATTGCTGTTAGTGATTGATCATAGGGGAAGATGTAGTTCTTTGTCAAATGAAGACCACTTCAGGAAAGAATAATTAGAATAATTCTAAATTGTGTTCCTATTTTATCTTCTCTTTACATTGATGTGTATTTAATTTGATGATGACTAAATTTGATAGTTCTATTTTCCATCATATTCAAATGGCATAAACCTGAATTTCAAATTTGTGGTACCAGTTCCTGTAGCTTATGTCTTTATTGTAAAAAAAAAAAAAGTGTTGGTCTTGAAAACAAAATGGAAATAAAACTATAAAGGATTCAAAGTTGTCTTTAATTCTGGTATCTATTTGGCTAAAATTTCTGAATCAGCAATGTACTTTGAATTGTTGGGTGTTCTTTTCTAGCAACATAGCAGGCACTGACAGGGTCCCACCCACCCAAGTCCCTACTCCCCTCAGCACTGCAGCTCATATCAGTTCAACTTCCAACTGCCAGCCCCTGCATTTCTTTTCCAGAGGATTTCTGTCTACTGGTCCCTGCTATGCTACCTGTACAGCAGGCAAGCAGTGCCCAGGAAATAATGTTCTGCAGGGACCCAGCCACAGGCTTCCAGCCATGACCAGAGGAACCCTCAACCACTGATCTTCAGGTGGGAAAGCTTTGATATGTGTGATTGTACACTTGTTTGCCAAACCCCTTGGTAATAATTTGTTTAAAGGTGCACATATTACTTTATTTTTCTGCTTCCTCCCTCACTTCTTCATTCCCTCTCTGATGCATCCTATAATCACCTCCAGTACAAACTACCCTCATTCAAATCTTTGTCTCAGGAAATGCTTCTGCAAAATCCACATTAAGACAAATGTCAATTGTAAAACTTTTATTTGATCATGATGCTTGCTCTCAATCATAAATGTAAAATTATATATGACTATAGATTTTAAAATCACATTTTTGTTGTATAGTTTACACAGAATGAAATGAAATAATTTCAGGTGTATAGTTCACTCTAAAATATTCCCTCATGCCTTTAGTCAATTCCTCACCACTTAGTTTACCCTCTCTAACTAGACATTAGTTTTTCTTATTTTAGAATTTCATATAGAAGGAATCATACAGTGTGTATTCTTTTTACCTGGCTTCCTTTGTTCCACGTTATGTTTTCTGAGATTCATTAATTGTGGGTTCTGTGATTCAGTAGTTTTTTTTTTTTAATTTCCAAGTAGTAATCCGTTGTGTAGAGATACGACAAGTTGCTTGGCCACTTACCTGTTGATGGAAATTTCAGTTGGTTCTGGTTTTTAGCTATTTTGAGTAAAGCTGCTTTGAACACATATGAACTACCTTTATGTGGACCTACATTTCCATTTCTCCTGGGTAAATACCTTAGAGTAAAATTGCTGGGTTGTATGATAAAGGTGTGTTTACCTTTAAGAAAAAAGAACAAACTGGTTTATGAAGGGGTTTTATACATTTTACATTCCCACCAATAGTCTACAAGAGTTGCAGTTGTCCCATGTCTTCCCCAACACTAGGTATTATCACTTTTTAATCTTGGCAGTTCTTGTGGGTATATAACAATATCTCATTATGATTTTAATTTCAATTTACACTTGCCTCAGGATCCTTCTTGATGTTGGGTATCTTTTCAGATGCTTATGGCTACTTATTTATCTTCGTTTTGTGAAATGTCTACTGACATTTGCCCGTTTTTAAATGTTTAAGTTGTAGAAGTTATTTATCCTGAATACAAGCCTTTATCAGATATATGTACTGCAACTATCTCTCAGTCTTAGCTTGCCTTTTATTTTCTTAATAGTGTCTTTAGAAGAGCAGAATCCAGAATCATTTTATTATTTTTTTTAATGAATTTTGGTATCTTGCCTAAGAATTCTATTCTTTATTTTCCTCCAGGGGTTTTAGAGTGTTAGCTTTTTCGTTTTGATCTATGATGCATTTGAACTTAGCATTTGTGTGTGGTGTGAGGTAAGAGTTGAAATATTTTTTCCAAATGAACATACAGGTTTTCCGGCAACATTTATTGAAATGACTACCTTTTCCCTGTTGAATTATTTTGATAACTTTATAAAAATTAGTTGAAAGTATACATGGGGTCAACATTATTTTGTTCCATTGATCTATATGTCTATATATTTTGATGTGTTTTGAATTCATTTTTTCTTATTTCAATGTATTTTCTGGGTTTCCTTGTCACTTTTTTGAACCTATGAAATATTTAGAAATATGTTGTTCAATTTCCAAATATTTGTGGATTTTCAGACATCTTTTTGTTACTGATACTTAATTTAATTGCAGTCAGAGAATATATCCTACATAATTTCAGTCCCTATAGATTTACTGAGATTTATTTTATGAGTCAACATATGATCTATTTTAGTGTATGATTCACATGTACTTGACAAGAATATGTGTTCTGCTATTGTTTTAGTGTTGTGTAATGCCAGTTCTGTCAAATTGGTTGATACTATTTAAGTATTATGTATTCTTACCAATTTGTTTATACTTATTTCCATTGCTGATAGAAGAGTATTGAAGACTGAAACTATTAATTTTGCTTTTATCTGTTTTGTCTCTCATTTCTACCATTGTTTTTGCTGCATGTATTTTGAATTTCAATTATTAGGTACATACACATTTAGGATGCTGTGTCTTCCTGAAAAATTACAACTTTTTTATTATGAAATATCCTTCTATAGTCTTAGTAATATTCTGGAATCTTAAGTGCCCTTAAAAATTAATATAGCCACTCCACCTTTCTTTTGATTAGCATTTTTATAGTGTACTTTTTTTTTTATCCCTGTATCATTGACTTATTGATGGCCTTATTTTTACACTCTTCCTTAAAGACAGCCATAGAGTTGGTACTGTGATACGTTACTGATACTCTTCCTTCAATAAAAAACTTTTAGCCCCAGCTTTTCAGAGTATTGTCCACAGATAGGCTCTAGGTTTCAGATCCTTTATGAATTACCTCTGCTCGAGAAGGTTACCTCATCATATCTTTTGAGAAATTATATTTCTGGCTCTAGTTTACTGATATGGAGAAGCAAAGGCCAGTTTGAAGATTTTGGTTCCTTGTAGAATATGCTTTTTTCTCAATCACTTTTACACATCATGTTTGTTCTGATGCTTTCATTAAATTCTGTAGGAATGAATAAGTCATGGGAATAAAAGGCACAGCATAGAGAATATAGTCATTGATAGTTTAATAGGATTGTATGGGGATAGACGGTAGTTACATTTGTGGAGAGCACAGCATAGGACATAGAGAAGTTAAATCATTAAGTTGTACACCTGGAACTAATGTAATGTGTGTCAACTATACTAAAAAATAATACTAATAAATAAGTTTAAGCAGAATCAATTTGAAAGAAGTTGAAAACTACATTTATAGAGAACCTCTGAGTTTGTATTTGAAGAAGGTGATATAAGCAGTTTATTCCAAATAAGGTACATGAAATATTTAATTGTGATGACCTACATACATAATGTTATACAGTAGTATCTGAATTACTAGCTTTTTAAAAATGCACTTGCATTTTATTTATACCCTTATTCTGAATCAAGGGGACATAATATATTATTTATACTAAATTTCCTCTAACAATGGCAGAGGTTTGACACAACTAGGGTTGTGTCTTGAGGATCTTTTTTCTCCCTCGAGGTGACTATTTACTCTACCATTTGCCTGTATTAGAGTAGGAACCTGTACATAGCCTGTTTTAACATTACTAGGGCATAATGTGCAAAATAAAAATCTTGAATGCTATGAAAATCAAACTTTTTTTTTAGTATTTTTTTCACTTTAAGTGCATAAATTGCAGGGAAATATTTTTTTAAAGAAATACACAGATTTTCACATAAAAGTAATTAGTTTATGAAATACCACAGATTTAACTGGGAAGGTATTATAATTTTGGTATAGTATTCCATTTTTCAGCCACTGCTTAGCTTAACCCAGAATATATGTATTTTTTCTTAGATGTAAATGACTCCTCACTTTATTAGAAGTATTTGAAGAGATCATGGGGTACCTGGGTGGCTCAGTCGGTTAAGTGTCTGGCTTTTGATTTTGGACTCAGGTCATGATTTCAGGATTGTGAGATTGAGCCCCACATAGGTCTCTGCACTGGGCATAAAGCCTGCTTAAGATACTCTCTCTCTCTCCCTCCCTCTTCCCAACCCGGCCCTCTCTCCCTCTCAAAGAAAAAAAAAAATTGAAGAGATCAATTAATAATTCAGATACTAGGCTCTTTATTGCAGTTGTATATTAAATTTTTTTTCCAAATGCTTTTCTTTAATAGTAATTAAAGGTTCACAGCAAAATTGAAGGAAAAATATAGAGAGTTCCCATATTTCCCTGTCCCCATACATACATAATATCCTTTCTTTTTTGGAATGGTGCATTTGTTACAATTGATGAGCCTATATTGATAAATTATAATCACCCAAAGTCCCTAGTTTACATTAGCATTCACTCTTGGTATTATACATATTATGGTTTGGGGCAAATGTTATAAAGATTTAAATCTACTATTATGGTATCATACAGAGTATTTCTACTGCCTTAACAGTCTATGTTCTGCTTATTTATCCATCCCACTTCTTTAATGCTTGGCAACCACTGATATTTTTACTGTCTCCATAGTTTCGTCTTTTTGCAGTTATATTTTTAAAATTTCATTTAACAATTATTGAGCATATACAATGTTTCATGCACCTTACTAGGTTTTAAAAGCACCAAGATGAATGTTTTTAAGAGGTGACACATTGTAGGGGCACCTGGGTAGCCCAGTCAGTTAAGCGTCAAACTCTTCAGGTCATGAAGTTATGATCTCAGTGTTGTGCGATTGAACCCCCATATCAAGATCTGCACTGAGGGTCAAGCCTGCTTGACATTTACCCCCCTCCCCTCCTTCCTTGCATGCCTATGCATGCCTTCTGTCTCTCTTTCTCTAAAAAAAGAAAAAAAAAGAGTTGACATATTGTAGAGGGGTAAAAGTAACTTATATCCTATGATTGGTACTATAATATTGTATAGTATAATATAATATATAATATATACATAATATAAGATAAGCATTATATAATATGTAAGGTGTCTTGCTTTGCTGAGGCAAAGAAATAAGACAGCATGGGAAGGCATTCTCTTATATGTTTATCCTCCAGCAGATCCTGCAACAAGGTTTCGAGTATTTATTTGGAAAGTAGAGAAATGAGATTGGGAAAGAGGGAAGCTAATCAGGGGTGCTTATAGGTGGGCAGATGTAATTATTACATATGGGACTAGAAAACAGCATAAAGATAAGCTGAGGGGCGCCGGGGTGGCTCAGTGGGTTAAAGCCTCTGCCTTCAGCTCAGGTCATGATCCCAGGGTCCTGGGATCGAGTCCCACATCTGGCTTTCTGCTTAGCAGGGAGCCTGCTTCCTCCACTCTCTCTCTCTGCCTGCCTCTCTGCCTACCTGTGATCTCTGTCTGTCAAATAAATAAATAAAATCTTTAAAAAAAAATTAGCTCAACATACCCTGAAAGATATAACAGTAATGGGGAACCTTAATTAAGGCTTTCAAACTTGGTTCTAGGACAAAGAACAAAAGATTTTGGGGTGCTCAGACTGAAGATATTTCTATAGGGAAAAAAGTGACCTTACTGAGCTCTTTCTCTTTCTCTTTATCTCTGTATCAATATTTAGATATCTAGTGTCAGGGAGCAAGAATTTTTGTCCCCAGAATCAAATAGACATAAGGCAGATTAAGAGGAGAAAATAAAATTTAATAGCTTATGTATAGGGAATCCACAAAGACATGGAAATTCCAAAGACAGTCAGGCAAAATAAGGTGTATATGTCCTCCTGAACTAAGGAGAAGGGGTTAGATATCTGGCACTTAAGAAGAAAGGAATGTAATTCATAGAACAATAAGAAGAAGAGCAGATGTTTGGTAATTAGATGCTTGCCCTGCCATACAGATGGATCACTCAGATAAAATTTATCTTTAGTAATAACCCTTTGTCTGGAAAGGACTTCCAATTGAGTTTCTTCTGTATAGTTAAGGGAGGGGCAAAAGTTTCTCTTGAGTTCCCAGGGTCTGGGATTGCCTTCAGTTCAAAATAATCCACATGCCAATGTGGCACATTGGGTGGGGGAGGGGGCGGTCCTGAACTTCTTACTAAATATGTAGATTTATAGATTTTTTTAAGAGTTTTCCTAATCAGTCCTAAGTACTGAAGTACTAGTGTGAATCAGACTAGTGTGAAGCTGATTTTCTCTTCCAAGAGTATCCCATTTCTGGGCATGTTCTGTGCAGCAAATAGATACCTTTTATTCTTTTTAGTTTAGGATTTGATGAGAATTTGTGAGATAGATTGTTGGGGTTGTTAAGATAGCCTCCTAAAATAACATAATTTTTTCTACTCAAATTTTATACAATTTGAGAAATTAAAAAATGAATTTGGAGGTCAGAAGATCAACTCTCTTTGATAGTGACTTTCTATAAGGATATGATTTATCATTAGAGCCAAATCCATGTGATGTTCACACCGCAGGATTAGGCTGATGTATCTGGTGGTCAGGGCAGTACATTTTCCCCTACAGACAGCCTGCCCAAGAAACATTGAGTAAGCTGAGAAGAATTCCTGCTTTTAAAAGACAAAGCTGTTCTCAAATAGAAGCAGGTGGAGCTGAGCTGAATGTGCCCAGTGATTCTTCCCATTACTTGTTGGGTATACCACTCTGCTCCCAGAAGTGGAAATAGTGAGGGAGAAGAGAAAGGCTAGGAGTAGATAAATTTCTCCCTGTGGATTTGTATTGGAGTGGTGGCAGGGAAGAACTTTTCTCTCATTTTTATAGAGATTATATTTTAAAAAAAAAGGTTGGAGAGATTAGAAAGATTAGTGAATAAGTTGATCTAATATTTTCCCCATTAAAAGAAACATTTGGGGGTCATTATTGTTTAGAACAAAATGAAGAAAATCATTTATTTTATAACCACTCATAATAATGATGATGTGGAGGAAATCATATATCAAAACATCTGGAGAATTTCTTACGTGTTTAAAATTTGGTTGTTACGTTTTGGGCATCACCTTTGTTCTAATCAGTGAATGTAAAACAATTTTAATAATATATTTATTTATTTATTTATTTTTTAAAAGATTTTATCTATTTATTTGATAGACAGAGATTACAAGTAGTCAGAGAGGCCGACAGGGAGAGAGGAGGAAGCAGGCTCCCCACTGAGCAGAGAGCCTGATACGGGGCTCCATCCCAGGACCCTGAGACCATGACCTGAGCCGAAGGCAGAGGCTTTAACCCACTGAGCCACCCAGGCACCCCTTAATAATATATTTAACTGAAATTTAACTTTGCTCCAGATTAATCCTAATTTAAAAGTTTCATGATATTTTTTTCTAATGTATCATCTTACAAATTATACTCTGTAGCTGCATAGGTAAAGGAAAACACTCACAATCAAAAAAAGACAGCATGGTCACATTAGTTGGGAAAATATGGAGCTAAAAGTTTTGCTAAAAAGTTTCCTCCCTATGACTATAGAAGTTCTTAAAATATTTAAAATTTGAATATAAATTTTGAATCTTATAACATTTTCAAAACTTACTTGACTATTGCCATTTCTTTCACGGACTATTTCATGGGATGAATTTTCTTTGGATCATGTTTTGGAAAATAGTGTTTTCAATTTCTAAAATTCTTTCCTGTATGTTACTTTATTTTGTTATCAGAGTTGTCTTCTCAGGTTGGCCCTAATACCAGAATATGAGAGGTGAGGAAATTGAGGTATTAGGTTACATCACTGGATAAAGGTTACAGGTCTCAAGAAATGTGGGTGTTGAACATGAGACTTCTGACCCCTCTTCTGTTAGTCTTTCCACTGTGGTGTTATTTCTCATTAAGTACAATGCAGAGTCCATGTAAAGGGTCAGTGCAGTCAATTGAAAAGTGAAAAGAAAAAAAAAACCACACCCCACAAAACTAACTTAAGCATTTTCATAATAGTATGTGGAAATTTACATTATTAAGAATGAATGTTTCTCTTACTGGATTAATGACTTAATGATTCATGAATAAAAGGATTGAATTACAGTGTTTTTATGCCAAATGGTTTCCTTGAACCTGAATCCAGTTCATTTCTTTGGCTTTGAGATAAGGTGCTGAAGTGCATTAATTTTCTAGAAAAATTCTGGCATGCTATGAATAGAAGAATATAACTCTTTCATAAGTACTAGAAAATTTTCTATTTCACTTGATATTTGAAGTTAAAGCATTCATTGATACATTTTTTCACTAACCAGTATATTAAAAATGATGCTATAAGAGGTTCTTTTTTGGAGATTGTGAAGAAAATAAACATGAACCTGATCCTGATTTCTGAAAAGCTATTTCTTGTGGAACAGGAAAGAGATAAGTTGATAAGGCAACCTCTCTAAAAGTGATTTGATAACTTTAGTGCTAAGGGCTTTACTCATAAGAGGTTCATCTTCTACTCATTTGCATGACATTTTATGGGTGAAACATCCCCTTTAGCTGAAGCTAGGCTAGTGAAACATTTAGCCTGGAGGAAAATTTTTATATCTGAACAAATTTTGTGTGTCAGCTGATAGTAAAGGATTCTACTGTCTTGGGTTCTTTCACCTTTTTTTTTTTTTCCTTCCAAGGAGTGTTTTTGCTCAGCCTTGCTCTTTATTAGTAGCTGAAAATTATATGGAAATGCATGGGGATTCAGTCTGTTTCTGAGGTGATTTATGTGCAAGTAAATCCTGTAAACCATCACACCAAAGCAAATTTATAGCTTCAAATATCTTTCTGTTTCCAGTGCTCTTTAGCAGGCAGGAAGCATCTCATTTTGGATTCAGGTCTTCCAAGAGGGAGAGAAAGTAGTTAATATAAGGTTTTGAGGATATTTTCTTTAAGTTTGCTTCCATTATTGAAGTCTTTTTGAAGCTGGAATACAGACAATTGGGTCAGTATTTAATTCTTTATATTAATTAGTTGAGGAGGACAGTTCCCACACTGACCTGCGTTGACTTGAGTCCACAATGTGTAGATATGGCCAAATTAGGGTTTTTTTTTTGCAATATTAGAAGTAGAATTGGGAAGGAGAGGGATGTTGGGAAAGATGTTCTATATGGATTTGCTTTTTAAGCTCTTTTGGTTTTACCTAGTGCAGAGCGTTTTACATTTTTTGAGTCATAGATTCCTAATCTGTGAAATAGATGCAATAAAATTTACTTCTGAGGGTTATAAGGATTGAGTACATAGAGTTTATAGAGTAACCTCACATGGTGCTTTACATGAAGTGGATACGCTGTGAACACTAACTGTTCTGATTAATTTTAGTACAGGATATCTTTTAACCTAAGAATACAAATGTAATGTCAATGACAACACATATTAAGTTCAGAGAAGCAAGCAAATAGGCTTCTGAAGGTTCTTGAGCTGAAGTCATTCATAAATAATTTTTTTTCACTACCTGTGTTTTGTGTTCATAAATGCACCTTTAGTCTAAACCAGCAGTTCTCAAGCACCTACATATTAGATTGGACAGGCGAGTTTTAAAAATTGTATGGGGGGGGCATCACGTTACCTGATTTCAAGCTTTACTACTAAGTTGTGATCACCAAGACAGCATGGTACTGGCATAAAAACAGACACATAGACCAGTGGAACAGAGTAGAGAGCCCAGATATGGACCCTCAACTCTATGGTCAGTTAATCTTCGACAAAACAGGAAAAAATATACAGTGGAAAAAAGACAGTCTCTTCAATAAATGGTGCTGGGAAAACTGGGCAGCTATATGTAGAAGAATGAAACTCGGCCATTCTCTTACACCGTACACAAAGATAAACTCAAAATGGATAAAAGACCTCAACGTGAGACAGGAATCCATCAGAATCCTAGAGGAGAACATAGGCAGTAATCTCTTCGATATCAGCCACAGCAACTTCTTTCAAGATATGTCTCCAAAGGCAAAGGAAACAAAATCCAAAATAAACTTTTGGGACTTCATCAAAATCAAAAGCTTTTGCATAGCAAAGGAAACAGTTAAGAAAACAAAAAGGCAACCCATGGAATGGGAGAAGATATTTGCAAATGACAGTACAGACAAAAGATTGATATCCAGGATCTATAAAGAACTCCTCAAACTCAACACACACAAAACAGATAATCATATCAAAAAATGGGCAGAAGATATGAACAGACACTTCTCCAATGAAGACATACAAATGGCTATCAGACACATGAAAAAATGTTCATCATCACTAGCCATCGGGGAGATTCAAATTAAAACCACATTGAGATATCACCTTACACCAGTTAGAATGGCCAAAATTAGCAAGACAGGAAACAACATGTGTTGGAGGGGATGTGGAGAAAGGGGAACCCTCTTACACTGTTGGTGGGAATGCAGGTTGGTGCAGCCTCTTTGGAGAACAGTGTGGAGACTCCTCAAGAAATTAAAAATAGAGCTTCCCTATAACCCTGCAATTGCACTACTGGGTATTTACCCCAAAGATACAGATGTAGTGAAAAGAAGGGCCATCTGTACCCCAGTGTTTATAGCAGCAATGGCCACGGTCGCCAAACTGTGGAAAGAACCAAGATGCCCTTCAACGGACGAATGGATAAGGAAGATATGGTCCATATACACTATGGAGTATTATGCCTCCATCAGAAAGGATGAATACCCAACTTTTGTAGCAACATGGATGGGACTGGAAGAGATTATGCTGAGTGAAATAAGTCAAGCAGAGAGAGTCAATTATCATATGGTTTCACTTATTTGTGGAGCATAACAAATAGCATGGAGGACATGGGGAGTTAAGAGAAGGCATTTGGGGGAAATTGGAAGGGGAGGCGAACCATGAGAGACTATGGACTCTGAAAAACAATCTGAAGGGTTTGAAGAGGTGGGGGGGTGGGAGGTTGGGGGAACCAGGTGGTGGGTATTAGAGAGGGCACGGACTACATGGAGCACTGGGTGTGGTGCAAAAACAAGGAATACTGTTATGCTGAAAATAAATAAAAAAATGATTAAAAATAAAATAAAATAAAAACATATCTAAAATAAAAAAAAAATTGTATAGGGATACTCAGACCCCACCTCACATCACTTAAATGAGTATCTTGAGGGTGGAACCTGTGCATCAGTAGTTTTTAATAGCTTTTCAAGTGAAGTGCAGCCATACATGAAAGCCTTTGGCCTACTGTCCATTTGGCCCCAGACTGATATTTTCACAAATTGTCTGCACTTAGACAATCTATGTAGGTTCAGGATATAAGTATCATCTTAGGCTGTAATGCCTAATCCTTTTCCTAAACCTTTATTGCCTAGATTATGAGCAAGATTAGAAACTTGCACTAAAATCATGTTTAAAAGAATCTGCTTAATAGGCTGTTGGGAAGTACAAAAGTAATAAGTAGACAAGAGAATTTTCAATTGGAGAAACACTGAAAGTGGTAGGTTATTGATTACTGATAAGTCCTCCATTTTACCATTATTTGAAAACAAACAACCCCGAAAAACAAACAATGACAACAACACAAAACCATGATCAACTCTTAACTGACCTCTGCAAATTTTAACAGGTGAGAATGAGGAAGCTCTCGGGTTTTTATACAGCTGGCTACTTTTATTATAAACCACCTGCTTGGGGGCTGATACTGGGTTTGGTGTTCGTAGCCAGAGTGAGAAAGGAAGAGGCATGTTCCATTATCAGATCAATTATGCATTGACTAGATAGATGCCTGACTCGGATGGTGCGGCCTAAGTTTGCTTTGACTCTGAAATCCTGGATTTAATCAATGTTTGTGATCCTAGATTATATTAACATCCCCTAGGCAGTCAGCAGTAGTGGTATTCATATAGTATATCCATCTTTCTGCCCATGTTGAAGTTGTAATCTGAACATTCATAGGACTTTTGCAACAGTAATTTCAGTGTAGGTATTAAGTGGTTTTGTATTCCAATATTATTTAGATAGCTGTTATTTTATATAAAATGGGTATATCCTTGATGACTGGAAGAACACATTCTCTTTGTATGTCCATATGCATTACAGTAAATAAACACACAGACATATCTGGATGGCATATGATGATAGTATGCATCTGTCTGTTTATAAAATGCATAAAGCTAAAGTTAATATGTATCACTCCACCTTCCTCTTCTCTCTGCAATACACCATACATTGGCCACAGTATTAGTAAAGATATCTTTTTGCTATAAGTTATCTACAGATTAAGAAAATGACAACTATTTGCTTTACTGGAGTCTGTCCAACAATTAATTATTTTAATTCATATTTTTTTCCAGTGAGAAACGAAGATGTTAGTGCCTAAAGGAGTAATATGTCGTCATCTGGAATAGTAGTTAGATTGATATGTGGACTACCCTGAGGGGAATGGTAAACATACACATGGAAATGTTTTTCCAAGTTATAAAATACAGTACTCAAAAATTCTTCACTCCTGGATAATTTGAATTGACTATCTTGAACTAAAATGTATGCACATTACCCAGTTTCTTCTTCCCTTTATATTTGAGCCATTTCTTTTGGCATATGACTTTATATTGTGGGACTCTTTGTTGTTTGTGCATTCTTGTCTTACCAGAATGCATGCTTCTGTGATGGCTTACTATAACCCAGTAGAACCTAGTGCAATATTGAAAATATACCTTCCAGGCTAATGAACTTGGATTCAATCAAATTATACCATTCAATGTTGCTCTAGGTAAATAGCAGTTTCCTTGCTACTAATTTCTCTAAAAAAAAGATTGTTTTCTTATTAAAATATACATTCTTGTATATAAATTATATCCTTGAGATGTTAGAAGTATTTCACACACTTTGAAGCTATACTCATTTTGCTTATTTTAATGGATTGTATTAAGCAGTATAATTTTTTCCACAAAGATCAAGATCCCTTTGTATTATTATATAAATTTTTTGAGAATAATTTTAGGAAAAAATATTAAAAATTACTTGGAGGAAAAGTACTACATACTGTAATGAGTTTCAAAACAAAACAAAAATATATGTATAAGGAAGCACCTCTTAGTTTAGTTTTATTTTTAAAAATTAAAGAAATTCTTATTGCTTCCTTTAAAATTTTCTTTCTAACTCAATATAAGTATTTTTGCATATTTGTTTTTTGTAACATAAATTACTTCTCCAAATGCTCATAGGGGGGTGTTAATACATGTTAATTTTCAATAATCTTTTACTCTTTCCATTTTTGCCATCTGTCCTTCTTGTAACAGAGCATAAAGAGTAGATTGGTATAAACCCTTTGAAGTACAGTTTGAAAGTCTGTACTGAAATGCTTATAAATTTTGGTTCAGATATTCTTCACTAAGGTAATAATTTGGATTAAGGATTAAGGTAATAATCTGGGTTCTATACAAAAATTAATGTACAAGGACTTTTTTTTTAAAAGGTTTTATTTATTTATTTGACAGAGAGAGAGAGATCACAGGTAGGCAGAGAGGCAGGCAGAGAGGGGGGGAAGCAGGCTCCCCGCTAAGCAGAGAGCCCAATGCGTGGCTCAATCCCAGGACCCTGAGATCATGACTGGAGCTGAAGGCAGAGGCTTAACCCACTGAACCACCCAGGGACCCCTTCAAGGACCTTTATTACATTTTTTAACATGCAAGAAGACCATGTAAAATGAAAAAGAATAAAGGTGAAATGTCTAAGAACTGTTAAATAAATTATGGTATGTCCATACTCTGGAATATCATATCCTTTTAAATTCATATTTTCAAAGGGTGTGTAATGGCATGAGAAAGGCCTGTAGTAGAACATTACCTGAACAACTCAGAATTGTAGGCTCTTTGTGTAATATGATTCTGGTTATTGTGATGTGCTGTTAGCAGTGCAGTGGATGTGGCATTGTGTGTTTCAATACATTCAGAAGGAAATTATTGAGTATTAAGAGAGATTATTGCTAATTGGTAGCACTACAAGTAATTAAGAATTTCTTCCTTATACTTTTCTATATTTTTTCCAGTTTTTCACAGTAAATATGTATAATTTTGCAATTAGATATATGTTACAAAAGAAAACTATCCCTGTATAGCCCAGCAAAGATAAACAATGGATCCCAAAGACCATCATTTAAAAGTACAATGTTTTGTTGGTAACTGGGAAACAGCCTGCAAGGTGACTGTTCTGTAACCAAGAGAGTGATCATCCCAGTCAAACAGAGGAAGATGAAAGATACTCAGAAGCCTCCACTGACCTCATGCCAAACTCAAAGGCTTTGTGTCAGCTCTGTTATTCTCAAGTTCAGCAGCCTTAGTAGAAGCAAATATTTGGTTCAGATCAATAAAATAAGCTGTAGTAAAGTTTTAAACACAATAACGTGAAAAAATAATAAAACCTTTTCAGAAGCATTGTCAATAAGTATCACGAGCTTTAAAAATGTTCTTATTTTTAGATTTACTTTCTTACTTTCTAAGGATGAGTCCTCAGGAAATAATCTTAAATATTGAACAAAGTTTAGTGAAGTGTTATTTTCAATGGAAAAATATGGGAGCTAAATCTCTTCTTGGAGAATCATTAAGTAGATTATAATATATTTTCTTAATTAACTATTATGCAGATGTTAAAAATATAAGTTATGAAAATGCTTAAGATAAGTGAAAAAGTAGACTATGTTGATGAATCTATATAAAAGTTTTAACAACTTTGCATAAAGGAGCCCTCTATTGAAAAAAGAATGGAATAAACTATACCAAAATGGTTAATATGGTCCTATTTGAATGTAGGCTAATAGGGTAATTTTTTTTTTTAATTTTTTTCCATTCTCCAAATTTTCTTTTCTATCCTTTCATAAGGCAAAATAAACTTGGCTAAAAAAAAAGATGGTGTTAGAAATTTTTACATGATATTATAATGGAATAAATTCCAAAGAAATGGGACATTTAAAAAAGGTTCTGGGGTACCTGTGTGGCTCAGTTGGTTAAAGCGTCTGCCCTTGGTTCAGGTCATGATCCTGGAGTGCTGGGATTGAGTCCTGCTTCAGGCTCCCTGCTCAGCAGGGAGTCTGCCTCTCCCTCGGACCTTCCCCCTCTCATGCTTGCTCTCTCTCATTCTTTCATTTTCTCTCAAATAAATAAAATCTTAAAAAAATAAAACTAATAATTTAAGATTGAAAGTTCTAGAGTTCTAGAGCCAAAATAGAGTTGGATTGAGAATAATAATAATACTCATAATATAATAATACTCCTCTACCTGATTGAAAAAAAATGGAAGTAGATGTGGGTAAGAGATGAACTGTGAATTTAAACAGTGAAAATGCTGGTCAGAATGGACCTCATGAAAATTTTCTATTTTCTTCCAACATTAGTGATATTATTTATTTCTAAGCCAACTGGTCAGACCATATGTTTAGAAGTCTCCTAACATCATGTTGAGGATTGGCTCTCCCTGAATCACTGCAGTATACTTTAATACAATTTAAGTGAAATAAACACAGAAGCAAAATTCAGTGAAGATAGTGTGGTTTTAATTACCATTTTGTCAAAGATATTTAATATGGCTTCTATTAGGGAAATGCTGCAGAAGAGTAGTCTCTTGTGGTACTTCTGGAGAAAGGATTTACTGGTCAAATGAATTTGGAAAACCATTTCCTTCATGGAGGTTCACAATGTGTGTTGATCCAGTAAGGTCTTCAAGATATCCAACAGTAAAGAAAACTCTAACTTTGCTTACTCAGAAAACTGAGTAAGATAAACAATCGATCCCAAAGACCATCATTTAAAAGTACAATGTTTTGTTAGTAACTGGGAAACAGTTTATAATTATAATTCCCAGTTAGTAACCGGGAATCTAGTTTATTCAGATCTTTATTTTAATATTTTCTTGTTTTGAGAAACCTTAATTATCATCCCATGAATATACTTTGAAAATGCTACTCTAAATTGGTTTAAGTTTTATACTAAAAGGATAATTATGTTAAGAGGAGAATTTACTTGAAGTTTATGAATGGTGCATAAATCTATATATGTTAGGTGTTGACAAACCCAAAAAATTATTTTTTGAGGTCTTTGTGATTATTTTTTCTATTAAAAGTCAAAATGATTTGAAAATAGCCAGTGTGTTCCAAGGCCATACGTGGCTGATAGCAATTTGTTGTACAAATTTGCACTGGTAGATAATCGAGTTTTTATCACTCATTTCAAGCTGATTACATTCTTTGAAGATGTTCTACTTTTTCCCGACTTTGCATCTGAGGCACACATTAGCAGGGCAATTGCTTGCAGTTTTTGTTTTCCATTCTCTAGCTTTTAATGCCATTTGAAGATCCAGAAACTTTCAAGAAGCAGCAAAGCAAGAAAGTACTATCCTGCTTGCTAAAAGAAAATAAAACCATTTTCAAGGTATGTTTATTCCTCCAATTTCATGGATGCTAAAATCCATGAATGGGCTTCATCTTCAAGGCCATCTTGAGCAGAATTACACTGCTTTGCATGTAATGTTGGATTTCTCTATTTGGGAGTCTTTTTCCTGGGAGAGCATTTCTTAATAAAGATGAGGACTAGGATTTCCCAAGATTAGCAAAACTCTGTAATGAGTTGGGTTTTAGACACCTGACAGGATATGCTAATACCAACAAAACTGCCTCTCCGAAAGAGTAACAGCATCCTATGGGCAAAATAAAGCCAGGCAAAATAAGACTGTGTCTTTTTACTTCTGCTGCTAATTAAAATGTTAGAATTATAAAGTTAATGAGTAGATTTCTTATCCTGTATAGAACTTTTTTCCTTATTAAAATATCATTAACATTTAAAAACTATTTATATTTCATTTGTGCAGAGATACCGCTTGTTCTAGAGTAAAGTTCAGATGAATGGCTGGATCATGAAGGACATTAATATCAATAATATATGTTGTTATATCTAAAAATAATCAAATAAAAGAAGTCAGCTTTTTGCTAAATTGTAATCCTACTAAATAGAAGGTCCAAAGTGAGTTTGTTAAAGGTATTAGCTATCAAAACCAAACAGAAATTAATTAAATTAATATCTATCAAACTGACATGTATATATTATGGGCTAGGCATTATAATAGATACTAGAAGGATGGAACGCAAAGTCATAGTCCCTCTTACGAAGAAGTTGCACTCAAGTAGAGGAGAAAATATAATAAATAGGCAATTAATGCCTTGCCCAGTCTTCAAGAGGAGGAAGGGAATGGCAATTTATATATGCTTCCAGAGGAAGGGAATCTAAATTGAGTTTTTAAAGGTGACTAATAGGTCTGGTGAGCTGAATCAGTGGAACACTCCAGATAGAATGTGCAGTATGCATAATGGGACAGGGTGACAGGGAGTATGTTGAGTTCTGACAATGGAGATGAATTAGAACAAGGCCAGAGTGTAAGGAATTGGCATGGAATGAGGCTGGAGAAGTGAGCAGGAGCCAGAGCACAAGGAACCTTGCATACCATGTTAAAGAATTGAGATTTTATTCTGCAGGCAGTGAGGATCATTGAGAAATCTTATTCAAGGACCTCATAGGTCAAATCCTATCAGCCACATTGTTATGGTTAGGATGGATAGCATTCAGCATCACGTGGTGGTGGTGGTACGGGTGGTGGGAGTGATGAGAAAGAGTAGTGTGTGTGAGAGTGTGTGAGTAGCAGTGTGGTAGTGTGTGAGAAAGAGAGAGACTGTACAACTCAGGGATGGGATTTATGGGCCTTGTCACTTGAGCAATGGTGGTGGTGGAGAATGGATATTGGGATGTGATAGGCAACTGCAATAGTATCGTTATTGTAGGTAACATTTCTTTTTGCTATTCATGATTGGAGCCAAAAATCAGAGTTTTTCCTCTGTCATCAAAATAGTGTCATCAAAATAGTGGTGATTTTGGCTTTGTCATCAAAATAGTGGTGATCTTGCTTGCGGTGAGGAAAAGAAGGTAGATGTCTCAGTGGTGAAGATGCCTCCTTTCCTGTTCATGTCTCTCTTCCTTGATAGACTTGTTTTATTTCTTCAGTTATATCTTTTATGTCTTTCAAATTTTATTTCACTACATCATATAATTTAAATTTTTCCCAGAATGAAATATGCGGCTGATTAGGAAATCAAATCTAAATCCACCTTGTGCTGAGAGTATATCAGCATTATTAATCAAATGTTCAGACACTTTCTCTCATTTGTCTTTCATAGAGCTGTCAGATACTTTCCCTTAAAACACTTTTTCAGTCTTTAATATATATATAATAAAAGATATATAATATTATATATAATAGTAATATATAGAATAAAATCTTTAGTGACTCTTTAGTTCATATATGATGTAATATCATTTCCTGATACATGGTGGTAATTTATTTTTATCATAAATACTGACTGGGCCCCAAGTTGTCTTAGTACTCCAGGCACATACATACATACATACATAAGTGTATACAAAGCTTCTTGAGATTCAAGGAGCAAAACTCAACTTATTTGAAAAGTAAAGAAATAACATGAATGGAGCTAGAGAGTAGTATGTTGACTGAAATAAGTCAGTTAGAGAAAAACAAATACCATGTGATTTCACTCATGTGGAATTTAAGAAACAAAACAAATGAGCAAAGGGAGAGGAAAAAAAGAGACAAACCAAGAAGCAGACTCTTTTTAAAAAAATTTTTTTAAAGATTTTATTTATTTATTTGACCGAGAGAGAGAGATCACACGTAGGCAGAGAGGCAGGTGGGGGGGGGGAAGCAGGCTCCCCACTGAGCAGAGAGCCCAATGCGGGGCTCGATCCCAGGACCCTGAGATCATGACCTGAGCCGAAGTCAGAGGCTTAACCCACTGAGCCACCCAGGCACCCCAAGAAGCAGACTCTTAACTATAGAGAACAAACTGGTGGTTACCAGGGGGGAGATGGGGGTGGGGAATGGGTGAAATAAATGATGGGGTTTAAGGAGTACACTTGTGATGAGTACCAGGTGTTGTATGGAAGTGTTGAATCACTATATTGTATCCCCAAAACTAATAGTAAATGTATGGTAACTAACTGGAATGTAAACAAATACTTAAAAAAAAGTAAAGAGATAAAGTGAGAGGATTTTTTGGAAAGAAGTTAGACTTAGCAGTTATTGGCAGGTATTGTGAGCTATAAGAATGAGGTATTGAAAAGTCAGTCATACTGCTCTTTCTTCTCCCAGGCCTGCATGGTTTTTAAGCCCTGCTCCTCCCCATGTACCTGTTTCAGTTATCCTGTGTCTAAAGACTGGCTCTGTGTAGGTGTGAATGTGAGATCCTAGTCTGGACTGGATGCAGTCTCTTCAGTCAATTTCCCAGTAAAAATAGCTGATGTCTGTGTAACTCAATTCTGTAGTCACAGGAAAGAAGTCCTAATTGGTTCATCTTGAGTCGATTATTAGCTCACTTCCATCATTTAAGGCCAGGGGACTAGATCACATGAGACCATGTCCACTCATGGGGGTTGGGGAGTATAGAGCAAGATGTCTAAGAAGGGAGAATGGAAACTTTCTTCAAGAAGGGAACATGGAGCAGGAAAAAAATAATTGGCCCAGTTGAGCCTCATTCCTAAACCTGCTACTACTCTCCCACCTTTTTTTTTTTCCTCCCTCAGAGCATCTAACAAATTTCAACTTAACCTAAGTTCTAACTCTTTAGTTTAGATGCTAATGAGCAGTGAAATGACCAAACCGTGGACATGAATAAGGAAAAGGTCTAAGGGGAAACTCATGAAGAAAATAATGAACCCTTAAATAATCCAGCATTACCTGGCGTATCTGTGACCTACTGTCTGTAGGGCAAGAAGACTCACTCTTCTTCCCAAACTGTTGGTGTGGTTACAGAGACCTGCATTTTCTTCTGCCAAAGTAGAACAAGCTGAATTAGTTCTATGAATCTTTCCTGGAAACTGCTTGGTACTTAACCTTTCCTCACCTTCTGCTAGCAACTCAGAAGTGGCTATTTGTCTTGTTTCTATTTATGCTGTTTTAGTCTCTTTTCACAAACTGTACCCTTAGTCTATTGCTTTGCTTCCTTAATAGCAAGAATATAAATGTCCGTAGAAGCAAATCATGTAAAATTTAATCCATTTAAAAGAATCCCTTTCGTGTGGCCAAAAGCTTTCTGAAGTTTCTTGTCTTTATTACATATCTAAGGATGAGGATTTATAGGTACAGGAACATTTTCTTTCCCCTGTAGGTGATCCAGGGTTATACTTGGGGGGTGAAGGATAATCATCTTCTGCTTATACCACTTTTAGCTTTGGGTGAAGTAGCAGTAGAGGTGCTGGACAGGCACTATCATTTTGATCCTGAGGTAGTGGCTCAACAGTGAAAATATGCAAACTGGTGTTCATTGGATTTATGCAATTGTGGTTTGACCTGTGGTTTCATTTCAGGAGCTACCTTCCCTAAATGATACCCTCTCCATTGAACAGTTGTCTACTTTGACAGTCACAGGAAAAACAAGGGAAAATAATTTTAAAAAACCCAAAAACTCATTTATTAATTGAAATGTTTTTTCAAACTCTTGATATTAGGTGTTCCGCAGAGTAATGTCTGAAGCACTAGAGAGTACAGAAGTAAAGCCAAGTGGCTCATTCTCTTTGAACTACAGAGTGCCATAATCTCAGATGTTTTACATCTGTATAGAAGGTAGATGACTTTCATTTGTCAGTCCATTGACCTTTTCATTTTAAGTTACTGCCTTTCCTCTTCATTCAACGACCTACCTCCATAGTCATATCTTGTCCCATAAGCTCTCCATCCTATAATTGCTAATTCAGGAATGCAACTTTCTGGCCCAAATCTCTCTTTCCAGTTTACTTGTTCAGTAATTTTCATGACACCTATTCTTAGTTCATTTCAGTTCTTTCCATCCCTTGCCTATTTCCCAGTTCACCAGCTTCCATCTTTCTTTACCACCCTCATACTCTGTTTAAATCCCAAGGCCTACTGCGTAAAACAAAAACAAAAACAAACAAAAAACTGTCACTAATATCATAATTCCCTTTTCCCTTTCCTTTTGTTATACCTCTCTGGCAAAATCCCATTTTTGGGTGAGCCCAGCTGTCTGCTTTATTTGTACATGTGCCCAGGTAGCACAAAGATTTTAGAGAAAATACACAATAAATAGATAGCTACTTCTATCAATTCATGACCTTCAACTTCAGGTCAACTTTTCATATTGTTCAGCAATCCTGGTTCATTTCTCTGGCCAACCCTCCCACCCTCCATATTAATATTTTGAAGTTTCTCCACTTTTCTCAATTCTCTAATGTCCACCATTCCACTCCCAATTTGACTTCCTTAGTATCAGCATATTATCTTACTTTCTATACATAGAGACAAAAGAGATAGGAATAGACAAAAGAGAACTAATTCCCAAACTTAATTGTTCTACCCATCATCCTCTCCTCCTATACAGTGGGACAGCTGGCCCTTCAAGTGCTCCTGTCTAAGTCTAAAGTAACTCCTTCTGTCTTCTCAGAAACTGTATGCTATTGCTTTTTTTCTTACTCTTTTTAAATTGCTCCTAATTTCTCCTTCTCTGCTGGATTATTCTCAGTGACAGTTAAGCATGTTCAAATCACCACCATTAAAACAACAACAAATAATAATAAAATAACAACAACCTTTTGTGGTGCATCCTTTCAAAGGAATTGTCTATACTTATGCCCAATAATCAAGTAGTTTTGAATAAATGAAGAAATTACTTAAAAATACCTGATAATTTAGCAAAATAGTATATTTTGAGGAAGATTATCCTTGCATAAAGATTTTATTTTTCTTTCTTTTTAAAAAATGTTTTTATATTTAAATTCATATAGTGTATCATTAGTTTCAGAGGTGGAGTTCAGTTATTCATCTGTTGCACATAAAACCCAGTGTTCATTACATCACATGCCTTCTTTAATGCCCATCACCCAGTTACCCGTCCTTCCTCCCCCAATCTTCCCTCCAGCAACCCTCAGTTTGGTTCCTATAGTTAAGAGTCTAGTGTGGTTTGTCTCCCTCTCTGATTTCATCTTATTTTATACATAAAGGTTTTAAAACTGCTGGATGTTTATGGAGGTCCTGTTGTACTAAATGTTGAGGATATAGAAATGTAACATGGTTTTGTCTCTTATGATAGGCTTAAAACCTAGCGCAAAAGACTGGTAAGTAAACAACATTATCAACACAATATGATATGCTATCTGCAGGTGTATGTCTGGGACTACAGAAGCATGTTCATAAGTAATCGAAAATTTAAAATGGAAACACAACACAGTTTTCATTGAGGCTGGATAAAATTAGCACAAATGTATTTTTAAATTAAAATAGAAAAATGTTCTAAAAAATAGAAAACAAATTCTAAAGAAACTCATAGTGAATATTCTGTCCAAAAATTTTATATAAATTCTATTTTGTGAGATCTTTTAATTTGAGTCAGAAATTGCACAGGTATTTTAATTGCAGGCAAAACTCTACTTTAAAAGCCTCTGCTTGGGTGCCTGGGTGTCTCAGTTGGTTGTGTCTATGTTTGGCTCAGAACATGATCTTGGGGTCCTGGGGTGAAGCCCCATGTTGGGCTCCCTTCAGGGAGTCTGCTTCTCCCTCTCCCTCTGCCTCTGGCTTGTGCTCTCTTGCTCGCTTGCTCTCTCAAATAAATAAATAAAATATTTTAAAATAAATAAATAAATAAATAAATCCTCTGCTTGACTGTTAAATCTTTCCAATATTTATTTATTTATTTGTTTGTTTATTTAAGATTTTTATTTATTTATTTGACAGAGAGAGAGAGAGAGATCACAAGTAGGCAGGGAAGCAGGCTCCCTGCTGAGCAGAGAGCCCAATGAGGGGCTCTATCCCAGAACCCTGAGATCATGACCTGAGCCAAAGGCAGAGGCTTAACTGCTGAGCCACCCAGGCACCCCAAAATCTTTCCAATATTTAAATATTTAAGTGCATTCTATTTTTTCAAGATACTGCTTGTTCTTCTTTCTGTAGTGAGTCCCTGGTGTTGCTTGCAGTTCATAAATTACTTTTCAGTTTACTAGCTTTGGTAGACTCTGAGATATCATACCAAATATCCCAGGAAGAACAGTTAGTAACTCTGAATTCAAAAACAATCTGAAGCCACTGAGAGATTTATGAAATTGTTTAAGACATATGGTATGAAAGAGTAACTATATGTGTAAAGTCAAATATTGAAAGATAAAAGTAAAAATACTATCTTGTGACATTTATACATAGGTATATATAGATGTGTTTGTGTGTATATGAAATAGTAATATTTAAACATTAAATGATCAATAATTTCATTAAATATAAATGGACTAAATACTATAGTTAAAAGAAATATTGCCAAGCTAAATAAAAAAATTAAAATTATTTAAGTATTGCCTATAAGAGGGGTAGTTTAAATTTAAAGTCATGGAAAGGATAAAAGTAAACTATAAAAAGTACTAACCAGAAAAGGCTAATTTAGTTACCTAATATTATAAAAAGTTGATTTTTAAGCTAAAATACATCCTAGAGATGGACAATTTAATACAGATACGTAATATAATAAAAAGTAGATTTTTAAACTAAGATACATTCTAGAGGTAGAGGGATAATTTGGAGTAAAGGAAGATTAATATATCAGGAGGACATATTATTCTTTATTCATATATACCTAATAAAATATATTCAAAGCATATAAAGTAAGAGAGAACTAACCAAATTCATAATTGTAGTCTGAGATTTGAATATTTCTTTTAATAAATGATAAAATAAGCAGATAAAAGATAAGCATGCTGAATATTTAAGAATGTAATAAGCAAGTATATAATTGTATTAAGACACGTTTATATAATAGACAAGTTTACTCATATATCTTAGATACAAGCATATAATTATAATAAATATATACAAACATAAACAGAAAAATGTGTGGGTGGATTCTATAACCAACAATTTGCAAAATAAACAGACTTTTCAAGTACACCTGAACATTTTGTCAAAATTGACCCCATAGTGAATGCAAGCTGGTGCAGCCACTCTGGAAAACAGCATGGAGGTTCCTCAAAAAGTTGAAAATAGAGCTACCCTATGATCCAGCAATCATACTACTGGGTATTTACCTTAAAGAAAAAAATGTAGTGATACGGAGGGGCATGTGCACCCAAATGTTTATAGCAGCAATGTCCACAATAGCCAAACTATGGAAAGAACCTAGATGTCCATCAACATATGAATGGAAAAAGAAGATATGGTATATATATACAATGTAATACTATGCAGCCATCAAAAGAAATGATATCTTGCCATGTGCAATGAGGTGGATGGAACTAGAGACATTATGCTGAGCAAAATAAGTCAATCAGAAAGACAATTATCATACGAGCTCACTGATATGAGGAATTTGAGAGGCAGGGTGGGGGGCTGTGGGGGTTAGGGAGGGAAAAAATGGAACAAGATGGGATCAGGAGGGAGACAAACCATTAGAGACTCTTAATCTCAGGAAACAAACTGAGGGTTGTTTGGGAGTTGTGAGGGAAGGGATAGGGTGGCTGGGTTATGGACATTAGGGAGAGTATGTGCTATGGTGAGTGCTGTGAATTGTGTAAGACTGATGATTCACAGACCTGTACCCAGAAGTAAGTAATACATTATGTGTTAATTAAAAAAAAAATTGACTCCATAGTGCTTTATATAGGGAGCTTTAATAAATCTCTAGGAATTGGAATATTATAGATTATGGTTTCTGACATTGAAATTAAGCTAGAAATTAGTAATAAAGAGGGAAATAAAGATAAAAATTGTAAGTTAAACATTACTCTTCTAAAAATAGCTCTTGGTTAAAGAAATAAATCATAATGAAATTTACAAAAAATTTTAATTAAAGGATCATGAAAAAAATACCTTTTCAAAGCTTATAGAATGCAGCAAATGATGGCTAAGAGAGAAATTTATAGCCTTAAATAAATATATTAAAAACAAGAGTAAAAAATAAATATCAATTCCAATACATCAGAAAAAGAACAGCAAGTTAAATGTAAAAAAAAAGAAGGAAGACAATAATAAAGATCATAGCAAAGATCAATAAAATAATAAGCAGACCTAAAATAGAGAGGTTCAAGAAATCCAGTAATTCTATATAATGAGCAATAAAATTAACAATGTTCTAGCAAGGAAAATGGAGAGAGGAAAGAGCTATAAAATTTCAGTATCAGTATCAGTAATAAAAAATATGTAATTAGATATTCTACAGAATTTCTAAAGATGGTAAGAGATTATAAAGGTCTTTCTAAATCTTATTTATTTTTATTTGAGAGAGAGTGGGTGAGTGGGGGAAGGAGCAGACTCCACACTGAGTGTGGAACCTGATGTGCGGCTTGATCTCAGGACCCTAAGATCATGACCTGAGTCTAAACCAAGAGTTGGATGCTTAACCGACTGAGCCACCCAAGGTCCCCAAGTTGTAAGAGATTATGAACAATTTTTGTGCTGTTAATATGGAAATGTAGGTGTAATTAGAAAACTCTTAGACAAATGGTCATAAAGGAGCCTGCTTTTACAGCCTTTGGAAATACGAAATATATACAAAAAAGTACCTCACCTAAGTTTTAAAAATAAGAAAGCTATATTACACTTTTATAAAACTAAAACTTTTTTTCCCCAGGGTTCCTGGGTGGCTCAGTTAGTTAAGCATCTGCCTTCAGCTCAGGGCTTAATCCTAGGGTCCTGGGATGGAGCCCCACATCTGGCTCTCTGCTCAGTGGAGAGCCCGATTCTCCCTCTCCCTCTGCCTGCTTCTCTGCCTACTTATGTTTTGGCTCTCTGTCAAATAAATAAATATCTTAAAAAAAAACAAACAAAACCTTTTTTTTTTTTAGCAGAAGAAACTATATTATACTTTTATAAAACTAAATTTTTTTTTCACCAAAATCATTATTATATGGTAAAAAGGAAATCCAGAGTTCAAGAAGATTATTACAATATTATGATTGAAAAAAGAAGCTCTTATTGAGAATATTATAATGGTATTCTATAAGCCAATAAGGGAAAGATGGAAAAACTAATTGAAAATTGAGCAAAATACTCAAACATTACAAAAAAGGGTATTCAAGTGGCCAAAATAAGATAAAAAGGGGCTTAACCTCTTCGGGTCTCAATAAAATCCATCCGCTCCAACTGCCTTCCAGAATGGCTAAAACTAAATGACATATTCTTGGAATTGGCAAGGTTATGGAGTAACTGAAACTCTCATGCATTGCTGGTAGAAGTATAAATTGGTACAACCATTTTGGAGAACTGTTTGATAAAGTGGAAAACCTGAACCTAGCCAAAACCTATGACTCAAGAGTAACATACCTGGGTATGTAACTGTCAGAAACACATGCATATGTTTGTTAAAGAAAATGCTCACAGCATTAATAGTAATAGCCAAAAACTGGAATCCACCTCAACGTTCACCAAAGGTAGAGTGGATAAAATATGTTGTGATGTATTAATATAATGGAATACTATATAGCAACGAATATGAACACATTATTTATAATGGCAAAGCCAGGACAAATCTCACAAACATAGCGTGCAGTGAAAGAAGGCTGAAACAAAGTGTACAAATTGTATTGTTCCATTTGTATAAAATTGAGTTCCCTGAAAGAAACATCACTTGTTTTAGGGTCCAGACACTGGTTATTGTTGAGGGGAAAGGTAGTGTCTGAGAGGGGAACAAAGGAGTCTGAGCTGCTTCTAGTCCTCTGCTTCTTGGCTGGGAAGAGTCAGATGGATGCATTCAGTGAACATTCATTGAATATACATTCATTGGACAATATAATTATGTGTATGCTTTCCTATATACATGTGATACTTCAACATAAATCTTTATTAAAACTTTTGGGATGCATGTAATTTGGAATATTTGGAGTTACAGGGAGTTAATGTGGAAAAGAAAGCCTGTTTTTTTTTTTTTTTTAATAAAAAGATTTATTTATTTGAGAGAGACGGAGAGTGTGTGCAAGAGAGCAGGGGGAGGGGCAGAGGAAGAGAGAAAATCTCCAGCTGACTCCCCACTGAGCCTGGTGCAGGGCTCAAACTCATGACCCTGAGATCATGACCTCAGCCTAAACCAAGAGTTCGGGGCTTATCCAGCTCCACCCTCAGGCATCCCAAGCCTGTTACTGCTTTAAGCAAGGGAAAATTTTCCTTCAAAAAGCAAAATGGTGTGATAAGAAACATGGACTTTGGAATCAGGAATTTTTGAGTACAAAGTCTAAATTTACTGTTTACTGGCTTTATGACTTTGAATACATAACTTTATCTAATCTTCAGCTTCTAAAAATTGCCCCTGAGGAATATATAAAATGTATCAATAGGCCTGGAGCCTTTGTTTCCTGGGATTTTTTGTATTTAGCACTGCTAAATAGTAAAGCCATGCTCCCAGGATGGCCTACAGCCAACAGATGTGGCTTCGGCAGTTACTGTATTTCTGCCTTTACTTATTTGGAAAAAGGCAATTTAGAAAAATATAAGGCAGTTCTTACAAGCCGTAATTACTTAGCCTTGCAATTGTTGGTTAGCTCCTAGGCACGCTAAAACATAGCAGCAACAAACAGACTAATCATTTTCCTGTACTGAAACTTAAGTCAGGAAATTCATTTATCTCATCTGTGCCAAAAGCAAATTTCTTCGCAGTCCTCCCTGCTTTGCCTTTTAGGTGACTCAGAACACCTGGTTGCCAATTGCTAGCTGACGATAATTAGCTTTCAATTATCACCAGTTAAATTTTCACCTGTTCAATTTGCAAATTCCTGAATTTTTTGGCTTGTCCTGTTAACAAGTTTTGATCTGTTCTGTCTTCAGTACACCTGCTCTGTGAGAGTGGGGAAACAGTTCTCCCACTGGGGAATTTCCCCTTCATCTGCCATCCTGTCCAATTTTATCCATCTGGTGTTAGATGGGTACACGCTCTGCTAAGAGACACTGAGGAACACCCAGGTTCTTAGTCTCAATCTCTTAGGTTTCCAGGGCTAGGGCTGGTCCTGCTTTCCTGAGAGTGATGCTGTGACTCTTCTCACTTTCTTCAAAAACAGACAAATATTCTTTATTTCTATAAATTAGCCTTCTTAAGAGATTAACCAAAACAATAGCTAGACAATATAAGGAATGAGTGAATTTTTAACAATAGAGTTCTCCCAAGTTTGATAATGGATTGAGATTCAATAAACCAGGAAATGAGAAGAAGGTATAGGAGATAATGTAGTAAGATTTTGAGAGAGAACATGAAAAATATCCTAGTGAAATATTTGGTGGTTCTATTTGAAGATATTTATGTCAGTTACATAAAATATGAAGTGTCTGATAGGTGATCTTAGAACAAACATAAAATAAAGTGGAATGCTTTAAATATTATAATGCTATATATATGGCAATATTACAATATAGGATAATATTAAACAGTAAAAATTGGATATGTGACATTGATTTATGCATTAAATATGAATACAGCTCATATATAAAGAATTTAAAACTTATATTAAAAATATAAAACATAATAGAAAATGATTTATTTGCATTATATAGTTTTCTTCACTTTCTACTTAAAGTCATTGCTGTAGTAATCAGTTAACAAACAACAATAACAACAAAATCATAACATTAAAAGAAAAATTTTAAAAAGAGAATACATAACACTTTTCTATAATTTTATATTTTATTTTACATATTTTTTCATCTTCACCAACATATACCTTATATTATTATAGCCATAGTGTATAATAAATATTATGATATGTTTTTAACTGTTTGATGTTTCTCTGATTCTATAGTTTTTATTATTTTAATGAGTGCAGATTAATTCACCAAAATGATATAATCTAAACCACTCATTTATTTTGGAGCATTTGTCTTGCATCTGTTTCTTAAATTATTTTAACTGTAATGGACATTCTTCTGTTTTTACAACTTTTAGTATATTTGTGGGGAATTATGTGTCAAATAGTATGATCCAATTTTTATGTGCCTTGATATATATTGCCAAATTGCCTTTCCAAATATTATTTATCAATCGTGTTTTCCAGCTCCAAATCTGCATTGCTAAAATAGTGATGTTTTTAACTTTTACATTTTTTGTCAGTGTATTTTTATCTTTTTAATTTATAAAATAATCATGTTTAATGAAGGAAATGTGTAAAATTAGGAAATTACAGAGAAAAAACTAAAATTAGCATGATATTATGACCCAGAAATTTCGTTAATATTTTGGAATATATTATTTCAGATGTTAGTAATAAGATATTTTAAAACCCCATTATACTGTTGATATTTTGGAACAATAACAATAACCATGTTGTAGCCTACACTTAATTACATTTTGAATTTTTTAGGCTTAAGCATCATGTCTTATATTTATTTTGAATCTACACTGGGCAAATCATCATTCTATCACATGAAAGATATTCAGATTCTTTAAAAATTATTAAAAATTTCCCAGAGGCAGACATATACATTAAAAAAATCCAGTTGGAACTGCAGACTTATTTTAAGTTTGTGCTATCTCCCAAATTTGATTTGTTTACATATTAATTCATTTATTTAGGGGACATTTATTTTTTAAAGTTTTGTATTTTTATTCAAAGTATTTTTTTATTTTATTAATATTACTATTATTATTTTTTAAGTAAAATCTGTGCCCATTGTGGGGCTTGAACTCGTGACCCTGAGATTAAGAGTCACATGCTTAGTGGACTGAGCCAGCCAGGTGCCCCTCAAGGGGCATTTTATTAACTCTTAAGCAAAACACAAGGAAGGACATGGTAATTCTATCAAGATATGGACCATAGGCTAACCAAAAGAGGCTTCATTCCAAGAGTAAAACTTCACCAGAACACAAAAAGACAAGTAGGTCTTCACAAGGCTTGGGCAGGTGAGATAAAATTTTTCAGGAAGAAGATGAAATATGATCAAAGATTTAAGCATGAGAGAACCATTATACTGACAGCAACTTGATTGGGAAAAAGAAATGTTAAGCCTACAGAAATAAGCAGGGGCCAGTTGGGAGGTCATGAGTGTCATGCTAAAGATAGTTACTAAAGGCATTACAAAACAGGAATTGACTTAATAGGAAATACCTTACTATCCAATTAAATAAGATATAGAAATTACTTCTCAGATGCTAAATTAGATGGTCATTGCAAACATACGTGTTCACAACCTGAGCAGTGAAAACAGTATGTTTCATGTATGAAACAGCATGTTTCATGTATGAAATCAGTATGATTCATGAACATCTCTCTCTTACGGTAAATGAATAAAAAGGCAGTTTTAGGCTTCATCTCGGCTAAAGTTTAACCCTCACATCTCTAAACCCCATTAAATACCACCATATCTCTTAAAACAACAGGTTATAACTTTGCAAATATATGTAATAGATGATGACCTGTTTCCATACAGATGCTTTCACTTTGAAACTATTTTTAAAAGTGGCAGGAAATATAAAGAAAACAAGAAAAAAAAGATAGATTGTATTATTCAGGAATAATAGCTAAACTAAGCCACCATGGATGGTCGAGGACCAAAAAATATACTCAGGGCATGGTTAGCAATTTTAAGTGAAGTAGTTTTGTCAGACCAAAGGATGTGGCTCTGAGCTTACATCAAAATACATGCAAGTGATGCCATTTGGCCTACAACAAGCATTCATGCTGAGTCTGAATGTGCAAGAGGAAGTATAGTGGAATTCAGTGTATTCTCTTTGTATTTAAGCGTTTTATGAGCGTTACAAATAGCATGTCTGAAACCTTTTTGGAGTCCTTCCATCAAGATTTGACTCATTTTATTTCAGCTGCCAGGAGATGTAGCAGGCACTATAAGGCAGTGCTGCAACTTTCTTATCCCTCAGACTTCTACAGGAAATCTGTGCAGAATAGAGAAAAATTTATAGTAGTACCTAAATTCTCTAAACTGGCTTTGATTTCTGAGCCTCAGATAAGAAAAGCTGAGTTTGTAACTGGCTTGATTATTTAATTCCCATTCTATTTTTTGTGATCTTAAGATGTTTATTCTCATTGCAGAATTATAGTCTTTGGGGTTTTATGCACGTGTACACCACTGAAGTTTTTCATTACAAATACTAAGAAATGTAGGCAGCAAGAAAGAGATTATGGAACCTTTGAAGATCTGACAAGAACCAGTGGGTTTGCTATCTCTATTTATTTGGATAGTCAGTAACTGCTTGCATTGATAAGCCACTTTTATATGAAATGCTGGCTTCAATGATTCTGTGGTTAGTATTTGTACAGTTTGGCGCATATCATGTAGAAAATATACTTTATTGTATTCATGGATTGTCTGGGACCTTTAAAGTGACAATTTTTTTATATCTTTATTTACCTGATTAGAATTAAGTGTGTTGACTAATTTTCATTCTTATGGTTATCATACTCCTTTATAAATGAAATCATTATGAAAGACAGATAATTTATTTCATTGACATGAGAAGAGAAGGAGTGAGGAAAAACCCCAGAAAATCTAGATCTTTTCTCTCATTTACACTATGGCTTCTCATTTCCTGATAATTAATGAGTTTATGTATAAACCACCTGTACTTACTGCCCTATTAAAAAAAAGGTTGGGGGCAATTCCTAGGTGGCTCAATCAGCTAAGTGACTAACTCTTGATTTTTGGCTCAGGATCATGACCTCAAGCCCCACGTCAGGCGCCATGCTGGGGGTGTAGCTGCTTAAGATTCTCTTTCCCTCAGCCCTTCCTACCACCACTCCCAACAGATATGTGTGCTCTCTCTCTCAAAGAAATAATAAATAGAAGAATTAGATAATAAAAAAAAGGACCCAAGACCTGAGGTGGCATCCAAATATTGAATAGTAGGGAATCAGCTACTGTAATACTATTTCCATACTATAGAATACAGCCCATGTATTGCAGATGTTGTAGAATATTTAATGAAATGTGGTTCCAGATCTTTCTGTTTGATATAGAAATGCTGGCAGTGTTCTGGGTTTCAACAAATTTATACTCCCTAGCTTTCCCTATCCCAAGGGGTAGATACGTGAAATAATTTTGGTCAATGAGATGTGAGAAGTTTCTAGGTGGGAGCACATTCATTTAGCACTTACCATCTGTCTTTCCTCTTCATTTTCTGGAACACAGATACAAAGATGAAGGTAGAGCAACCATTTTGCATTCTTCACAAGACAGCAATAATGAGTGTGGTGCTATTTTCTAAGGAGACTGTATTTGTGTTGGTATTGTGGCCCACGATAACAGAATTGTTTTACCAGGCTCTGATCTTTCAGCTGTGTGAAAAAAGAACCCTTGCTCTTTTTAAAAATGCTAATTGCAATATAACTAACAAACAGTATTATATTAGGTTCAGGTGCACAATATAGTAATTCAACAATTCCATACATTACCCAGTGCTCATTGCAACAAGTACACTCTTTAATCCTTATCACCTATTTCACCCATCCCCCCATTCACCTCCCCTCTGATAACCATCAATTTGTTCTCTAGAGTTAGAGTCTGTTTCTTGGTTTGTCTTTTTCTTTTCCTTTGCTCATTTTTTCCTTAAATTCTATATATGAGTGAAATCATATGGTATGTGTCTTTCTTTGACTTCTTTTGCTTGGCATTATATTCTCTAATTCCATCCATGTTGTTACAAATGGCAAGATTTTAATTTTTTAATAGCTAAATAATATATACACAGACACATACATACACACCACCTCTTTATCCATTCATCTATCTGTGGGCACTTAGGCTGCTCCCATGATTTGGCTATTTGTGCTATAACATTGGGATGCCTGCCTCCCTTTGATTCAGTGTTTTTGTATTTTTTGGGTAAATGCCCAGTAGTGCAAATAAGGTCGATAAATTTTTAACTTTTGAGGAAACTCCATATTCTTTTCAACAGCGGTTGTACCAGTTTGCATTCCCACAAACAGTGCAAGAAAGTTCCTTTTTTATCAAATCCTCGCCAACACTTGTTTCTTGTGTTTCTGATTTTAGCCATTCTGAGAGGTGTGAGGTGGTATCTCAGTATCTCAGTGTAGTTTTGATTTGCATTTCCCTGGTAATGAGTGATGTTGAGCATCTTTTCATGTGTTGGTTGACCATATTTTGTCTTTGTAAAATTGTCTATTTGTATCTTCTGCCTGGTACAAAAGAATGCTTTCATGGTTAAATCATCGTAGCTTAGGTTTTCCATTATTTGTAGCCAAGTTCAATTCCTAACTCATATAATATAAAAAAATACCTATAATATTGAACTGAATAAAGAAAGAAATATGTACTTTTGCTTCTGGCCATAAGAGAATAACTAGTATGCAATTACCCTCTCCACAGAAAAATGTAGAAAAAATGGAAACAAAACCAAGCCACTGTTTTCAAACACCAGACAGCATAGAACTGAGATTCCCTGAGAGAAGAGAAATAGGTTGGACCTTCCTTTTGACCAGACTTACTGTTTGGAGGCACTTTCTGGGTGGCAGCACAAGAAAGGAGAATTCCGGCATCTGGGTGGCTCAGTGGGTTAAGCCTCTGCCTTCGGCTCAGGTCATGATCTTAGGGTCCTGGGATAGAGTCCCGCATTGGGCTCTCTGCTCAGTGGGGAGCCTGCTTCCCCGCTCTCTCTGCCTGCTGCTCTGCCTACTTGTGTTCTCTCTCTCTGTCAAATAAATAAATAAAATCTTAAAAAAAAAAAAAGGAGAATTCACACAGAGTCTATGAATCTTGCTGATTTAAGGGGACAAGGAGTTTTCCAAATAAAAATAGGTATGTAAAGAAAGAAATACAATGCAAAATCAAGACAAAAATTAGTAGAAGCAGTTGAAATTATTAATTATTAAGATGATGGAATTTGTCAAACAAAAATATTAAAAAGCTGTTATGCACAGGATGCATAAAAATTTTAAAAAAGGAAGATATAAAAAAAGAAGTAAATGGAAATTCTCGAGATGAAAAATACAGTGTCCCTAATTAAAATTTCACTAAGTTGGATTAATAGCAGATTACAAACTACAGAATAAAAGACCAGTGAACATTAAGACATTGATCTTTTTATGTCTCCAGAGTTTTTCTTTTTCCACAATAGTATATAGTGGAATGCATATAACATATTACTTGGCGTCTTTCACTTAGCAATGTACATTTAAGATTGCTTCATATCTTTTTATGGATTGATGTCTCATTTCTTTTTCCCTCTTTTTTCTTTGACCACATATTATTTAGAAATATTTTTTTAAATTTTTAAAAATGGCCCTGAAATAACTTTATATTTATTTGAGGAGGTATCAGAACTCTAACCCTATGTACAAATGTTAACTCAAAATGGATTATAGAATGAAATTTTTAAAAAATCTGTAACTGTAAATTTTACAGGAGAATACACAGGAAAAAAAAATGCAGGCAACAGTTTCTAGGCAGGGTACAAGCACAATTCTTAAGAACATTGTAAAATTGTACTCCATTAAAATAAAAAGCACCTGATTACTGATAGACAGTATTAAGAAAAGTGAAATAGAAGCCACATACTGAGAGAAAATATTTTTATTTTTAATTTTAATTTTTTCATTTATTTATTTGAGAGAAGGGGAGAGAAAGAGAGCGAGTGAGTGCACAAGTTGGAGGAGGGGCAAAGGGAGAGGGAGAAGTAGACTCCATCCAAGCAGGGACCCCAGTGTGGGGCTCTATCCCAGGATCCTGGGATCATGACCTGAGCTGAAGGTAGACGGTTAACTGACTCAGCCACCCAGGTGCCCCGGAGAGAAAATGCAAATATGAAAATATGCAGATTAAAGCTACTGCATAATACCACTCTCTCTGTATTGGAATGGCTAAAATGTGTATGTGCTGCTGAAGCAAACACTAGAATGGCTAAAATGTAAAGGACAGAGAACACCAAATTTTGGTGAGCATTTAAAGTGATTATAACACTTAGCACATTGGTTTTAGGAATATGCAATAGTTCAAACTCTTAAAAACCAATTTAGTATGTTTGAAAACAGCTAAACATTAACATATAAAACTGGGGCAATTCTACTTCTGATTATTTACCCAAAATATTAAAGACATGTCAACATATGTTCATTATAGCTTTGTTTATAATAGCCAAGAACAGGAAATAACCCCAAAGTTTTCAGCAGATGAATGAATGTACACATTTGTTTCTACCCATACAAAAAAATCCTCTTTGGCAGTTAAAGGAAAAGACGATTGATATATCCAACAAGATGGATGAATAAGTATTATTGTGTGCAAAAGAAGTCAGGCTCAAAGTCCATACTGCAGAATTTCATTTATATGAAAATCTTGCAAAAATAAATCTCTGGTGACTGAATGCAAATCAGGTTGCTGAGAGCTTAGAGTTTAGGTGGGAGTAATGACTAAGATAGTGTTATAAAGGGAGTTTTTAAAGTGTTGAAAATCTATAACTTGATTGTGGTGGTGTTTAGACCAGTGTATATATTGCCCAAATAATCAAATTGTACATTTAAAATCAGTGTATTATGTTGTAATTAAAAAATTATATATCAGTAAAGTATATTAGAATGCAAAAAGTTACAATAAAATATAAAGATGTCTTACCCTTGATGTAACATACATGTACCTACACACACACACACACACACACACACACACATATTTAAATGGACAATATAATATTTGTAATACTGCATAATATAATACAGCATATGGCAAAACACACCTGAAAGCTTTAAAGCCATATTTCAATAATAATTACTATGTTTTCTTCTCAGTATTATTCTTTATTTTATATATTTTTCAAATGAGCTCACATAGACTTTATAAACAGAAAGAAAACATTAAAATAGAAAGCAAAAACCTGAGTTTCCATGGTTGAAATATACACCTTGGGTTTTTACCTCTTAGGCAGATTTACCAACAGGGATGTAAGCTGTTTCCTCTGGTCTTTTCTATAGACATCGTGTTCTTTTACAAAAATTAATTTTTCTTCCCAAGGGTGACTGGGTGGCTCAGTTGGTTAAGCAACTGCCTTCACCTCAGGTCATGATCCTGGAGTCTTGGGATCACATCCCGCATCAGGCTCCCTGCTCGTCAGGGAGTCTGCTTCTCCCTCTGACCCTCATCCTTCTCATTCTCTCTCTCTCTCTCAAATAAATTTAAAAAAAAAATTAAGTTTTGTTCCCTTAGCCCTGAGTAACCTGTGAAAACATTATCAATTTTTATATGTCTAAATACCAGCATTAGTTTTCAGTTGAAATATAAATAAGACTTGATTTGATTTAACAAAATGATAGTGTTTGGAAAAATCTTACATTTATATATCCTAAACCCAGTATCTAGTGTTTTCAGAAAATCAGCTATAGAGAACATATTTTAGTTCATTTCACACTGTGTTAATTGTGTAACATGCTGTAACCATTACCTTTACCAGCTACAATTACTCTTCTAATGGAAACTGATGAATTTAACAAGAAATTATTAGATCTGTTTGATCAAAGCAGGAACAAGTGGTTGATGGGAAATACTTCCTAATGAATATTTCATTCCCCTTACCACTCCCTCCTTCAGTTTTATAATTGAATTATGTACCTCAATTTAGTTAAATAAAGAAATAATAATTTAAAGCACTTAGTGTGTAAAATACCATAGTAGGTAATGTAAGCTATAAGGAATTGTCTGTTACAGATCAGAGAAGATACTGCCATCCTGACCACTTCTGCCAGGTGCTTTTATTCATCCAATGTGGGAAAGCAATATTTGGAAGACTTTTTTTTCCTTTTAAAATATTTCTTCTTCCTCACCTTTCTGCCTCTTGTTATCTTTCAAATATATTAATATATTCTCTTCTCTTTGTTATTGTCTGTGAAAACCACCAACATTTCTAGTTATTTCAGTATGCTTAAATTCTGACTGACTTCTTTTTGTGTTCTTGCATTGCCTTTAGAAGAGGTGCTAATACCTTAGAATAGCATAAGAAAGCCTGTGGGAAATGTTTCCTGGCTACCTCTCTGGGCCATTTTCCCCATGGCATCCGGTGCTCTGCCAATGCTGGACAATTTGCTGCTCTTCAAAAATTTCCTGACATTCGTAGATGCTTGCAGCTGTGTATTCATTTTGCTCTGCTTAAATACTTGGTGACAAGCATTTCTCTGTCTCCTACCTCACTCTGCTTCCTCCCTCATTTAGTAAATTTTCTGCCTTCTACCTTACTTGGTAAATTTCTACTTATCTTTCAAGAATCAAATGGAAACATTTTTTTTTTTTCTCAGTAAGAAGGCAAGATGTCCAAGTTTGTCGTAAGCATAAACCTCATTTAAGAAATCTGTAAAGGGGCTCCTGGGTGGCACAGTTGGTTAAGGGTCTGACTCTTGTTTTCAGCCTGGGTCATGATCTCAGGATCATGAGATAGAGCCCCACTTTGAGTTCTGGACTCAGCATGGAGTGTGCTTAAGTTTCCCTCTCCTTATCCCTCTGCCTCTCCCCACTATGTGTGTGCATGCTCTCTTTGTCTCTCTCAAAATAAATAAATCTTTTTTAAAAAAGAAATCTTTAAAATGATCAGTATTTTTGAACCCATTCCTCATATCCATTTCCTAATTCCTTGTTTCTACTATGTTTACAAACAGAACCTTCAGAGAATTTATAATGAGGAGAGAGAGAAGGGTAGATCAATACCCCATTCATCTCTCTCCTTTTTCTCTCTTCAGTGGACACCACAATGCAAAATTAATAAAAATCTTGGAGTGGTGCTCGCTTTGGCAGCACATATACTAAAATTGGAACGATACAGAGAAGATTAGCATGGCCCCTGCGCAAGGATGACAGACAAATTCGTGAAGCGTTCCATATTTAAAAAAAAAAAAAAATCTTGGAGTGGCCTTCAACCTGTTATGGGAGAGTTGATGGCTATAGGATATGCCATTTAAGATGTTTTATTTTGGTTGGTTAGTATAGCGATACATTTAATAAACCTTAAAGTTAAATTTTGCAAGCTGACACTGATACCAGGACCTACCTGTGGTAGTCATACTTTAGCTCACAGAATCTTGGGATATTATACCAACTGGCATCATACCTTAAGTATATTCAGTATCTTAAAGATATTTCAAATGCTTCTGCTCAAATTTTATTTGAGTAGAAATTCTTTTCCTGTTTAAGATACCCTCCCAACATTCAACTTTATTTTGGCACTAACCACCCTTCTTATTTGGCTTCCTTTCCTGCATAACACATTTTACTGTCTTATTATATAGCTTTTTTTTTAATGTTTGCTGTCCATATCCCAAATGAACTTTAAGAACCATGAGTATGAGAGCAATGTCTACCATGTATTAGGCATTTAATAAAATTTTGAGACATAATTAAATAAGCACAACTTGAAAAAGGCCTTTCCCATATTGTATAATTTCTAATCCTAACTATCGCCTCCCATCACCCCAAGAACCAACATCCCATAATAAATAGGTTGTATTTTTTTCTTCAGTTTGTTTGCTCAGTTGCTAGTTTTCTTTTGGGATCTTGGACTATTTTCATATATGTCATCTGTTCATTCGTACTAGAAAAATCACAGTGTGAAATGGGGTGCTCTCAACATGGAAAAGAAGAGGACTTACCTTCAGATGTGGGTGTAGAGTCTTAGATCTGCATGAGTTATCTCCAGCCCAGTACCAAAGTTAAGCTGTACATGTAGCCATTACAAGAGTAAATATAAATTATCAGTTGATAGGTATTTATTATCTATTGTATGTTAAAGTTTATACCAAAGTTATTACCCATATTTTTCTCATGGAATATCTTTCTGGTAGAAATAAGTGCATGGGGGCGCCTGGGTGGCTCAGTGGGTTAAGCCTCTGCCTTCAGCTCAGGTCATGATCTCAGGGTCCTGGGATCGAGCCCCACATTGGGCTCTCTGCTCAGCAGGGAGCCTGCTTCCCCCTCTTTCTCCGCCTGCCTCTCTGTGTTCTTGTGATCTCTCTCTCTCTCTCGCTCTCTGTCAAATAAATAAATAAAATCTTAAAAAAAAATAGAAATAAGTGTGTGAACAGTTTAAGGCTGTTACATATTCAGTATTTTCACTAAGATTTTGGTATATTAAAGATAGTCATATGATTTGGAGTAGGGGAATAAAAAGAATTTTTTATTTACTCACATTTTCTTTGCTCTTTTAGAGATTTCCTTCTTCTACATGCTGCTTTTGGGAGTAATGCTAGGTGTTTTGAGAGGGGAAAGTTTCCCTTTCCACTACTGCACTCAGTTAGCAGGGTACCACGAGACAGGGAATTCAGTTTTGATGCTGTTGCTAATCAGCACAGATCTTGACACATGATATTTGATGATTATCTTAGCTCCATAATACAAATGTTATTTAGCAAGAAATTATTTATCTCTCTTTAGAACCAGCTTTGGTAGTTGACTGTATAAACTGTAGAGTTGAGTCAGTACAGAGGTCTGATTTATTAGATTCTATAGGAAAAGGAAGATGTCCCTTTTTAATTTTTTAATGTATTTTCATGATTTATTTACTGAACTATATTTAGCATACAGTTTATATTAGTTTCAGGTGTACAATATAATGATTCAACAGTTGTGCTCACGATAAGTGTATACTTAATCCCCTTTATTTCACCTCCCCTCTGGCAACCTCTAGTTTCTTCTCTGTATTTGATTCTGCTTTTTTCATTTGTTTCTCTCTCTCTCTCTCTGTTCATTTGTATTGTTTCTTAAATTCCACATATGAGTGAAACCCCATGGTATTTGTCTTTCTCTGATTTATTTCACTTAGCGAAAGTTCCCTGATTTAAAATTAGCTTATCGTTAATGTAACTAAATCCCTCCCTTGTCCCAGGGGGGGGAAAAAAAAAGTGATTTTCAAAGATTATATAATATCCAGAAAGAAAAATAAAAGAAATGCAATTAGATTACAGAATTGGGAAATATGATTATTTTCTTTTGTTTGTTATACCGTGGAATGATTTTTAAGTACCTTTTTGATGCTAGCATGACTCAAACTCTATGCCCACATTTGAAGAATTAATGTCTCAGATTACCCAACCTCAATAAATACAAAACAACAAAGAAACAAAAAGTAAACAAAAAGAAAAATTGGTAATTTATTACAAATTGAATATTTTACATTCAAGCCTTCCCGTCCCCTCCCACCCTCCCCAAGTTAAAAAAGAGCATGCACACATATTTAAGGGATAAATCAGAGGCTGGTAAAGAAATGTGTAAGGCTTGGGACCCCAAAACAGCAAGACCCAGAATATATAAATATTCTTGCATTCAGCAAGAGGCAAGCCCAAAGTAAAATGGGCAAAAGATATAAAGAGATAATCTAAAGAAAAGGAAACCTGTATGTCCAGTAAAGATGCAAAAATATGTATTCTCAATAAAAAACAGGAAAATGAAATTAAGACATCAGTGAGATACTTTTTTAACTCTGGTAAAAAAGTTTGACTGTTTCAAATGTTGATGAGCATATGAGAAAATAGTGAGAGGGAGACAAGCCATATGAAACTCTTGACTCTGGGAAACAAACTGAAGGTTGCAGAAAGGGAGGTGGGTGAGGGGATGGGATAACTGGGTGATGGGCATTAAAGAGGGCATGTGATATGAAGAGCCTTGGCTAATTGAATTTAAATAAAAGTAAATATAAAAATAAAAAATAAATATAAATAAAAAATAAAAATAAAATAAAAAAATTAAAAATAATAAAATTAAAAAAATAATTACTTGTTTAAAAACAAACAAATAGTAGCTCTGCTACACATTGTAAATATAGATTGGTACAACCTCAATAGAAAGCACTTTAGCAATACCTCATATGAGGGTGTGGATAGCGTGCAATTCAGTAATTCTACCCTTAGTCATACATTCTAGAGAAAATCTTTCAGAAACAACTTGCCAACCACCAACACGTGAATAGGTCCAACACATGGGTCCTTTCATATCTGTCTAATATCTGAGTGCAGTTATCACACAAATTAATCCAGACCAGAAGAATTGTGGGAATTAATAAATGTGGCTTCAAGCCACTAAAGTGTGGAGTGATTTGTTTCACATAAAAAGGCCAACATATCCATTCATGTGTATGTTGTATATAAATGTAAATACAATGAAAAGAAAAATAAGATTGTATTACTCCTGTGGAAGAAAAAATTTTCCCATATAGGGCAAGATGTTTGTTTTTGTTATTCTCTCTATGGCTAAAAAAAATCAGAAAAATAAGTTAAAAGAGAAGTCTATTTCCTTTCCCATTCCAAACATGTGGCTGAGCCTTTTGTATCCTGAATGTCTGCTCTCTTGCATCAGATGATCTTTGGGGACCATAGTATTTTGTGATCACAGGGAAAATTTGCTTTGTCTTCATCCTTTGAGAAAGGCTAGTTCTTTGAATTGAGGTGGCTGAAGTGCCCAGATCTAGACGAAGAGAAAATTGTGTTAGTTCAGGTTTTCTGAGAAGCAGACACTGAGAAAAGGAGTTGAGTATCAGAGATTCATTTGGGAAGTACAGAAAATAATAATAAGACAGAGGAGATGTGAAGGGGAAGGGAAGGAGACTAATACCAGGTTCATTACTCAGCTTGCTTCCACAGGGCACTTGGAGCTGAACCCTGTAAGGAAACTATGAAATGGTACAAAACACCTGACTCAAAATCGTCTCATCTCCCTCTGCAGAGGGGTGAGGGACCTGGAGTATTTACATACCATCTCCAATGAGCTGAAAGAAGCCTTCCAGTGGGAGGACAGTGTTAATTTCCTGGGCTGTTCAGACTATTATTTGGGAGAAAGACACTTTCTGGTTCCAGGAAAAAAAGAAAAAAATTCCTCAGGCATAGGGAAGTTCATTGGAGAACAATAAGAGATAAATGGGCAGGACTTTATGGTATATGGTCCAGGGATCTTCCCTGTAAGTGGACAAGGGAGAAGGGTAGTTCCTATGGAGATTTCAGAGACCGGCCTATTTGTGGGTACTGGAATGGCTTCATGTTGCCATGGTTACTCTGCATCCATATCTTGAGGACAGGGTAGAGTCTGGTTCTGTGTTGGCTCTGCTTGGCCTCTTAGACTGGCAGGTTCTTAAGGGTTCACAGGCTGCAAAGAGCAAATCCTACGGCAGCCAGGTACAGCAGAAGGAGGAACACCAGTTTCAACCTTAAAGCACTTGGAGACATTGTTAGGGAGTGAGATGCTCCACCACCAAATGATTAAAGTTTTTAATCTCATTGGTAAGTGGGGGACATAATGCCTGAATGATTTAGAAAAACAAAACCATGTAAGGTTTCCTGCACCTAAGTGATATGGAACTAATTAATACTTACAATGCATAATATTATATTATTAATATTTATGCAATATTATTTTAATCTAGTTGTTGTATTCTACTATAAAGATGTATTATAATTTATTTAGCCAATCTCCTATCATTGAACATCAGTGTATTTTGAATAAAAAAGGATGATCATCCTGGAATTTTATCTATGTGAGGCAGTCTGAGAATTTCCTCAGAAGAAACCCCTAAATGCGGAATTCTAGATAAAAGGTAAACACAGATTTTTAAAAATATGTTGCAAAATTGTCCTTCAGGATAGATACATCAATTTGTATATACTTCTAAATGTACTTCGGGTCTTAATGATGATACATAAGTAGCATTTCAAAGAATATCTTAATTATATATAGCTATTCCTAACTTCCCTGTCTTAATCTTTTATTTCTCAAGGCAGTAGTTAAGTCATGAGTTATCAGCAATACAAGTGTATCAAATGGTGACAAATTTTTCTTAAACTAGCTGATATTCTTTCTACTTTTCAGGTATTTCTAGAGACTTTGAAAGACATTTACTTCTTTGATGTTTAAGTTACCCAAACTCCTTTGTAAATGTGCTTGCTTTTGTCTAATATTAAATTTAGGTTTGGTTTAATGTCAGAGAGTTACTAGAATTTTAGTTCTGTGACTCATTTTTCCAGTTTTTTTTTATTATTTTATTATCTATTTAATTTTCATGATAGAGTACTGATAAACAGAATTCTGTGTATATTTTAAGTATGACTTGACTGATTTACAACACTTGGAAATCGCAACAAGTAAAAGGAAAATGAGAGAGATTGTATCTTTGATAAGACTGGTCTCATCAGGAAGTAATATTAAAATTGGCTTTCAGAATATGATCAAGCATTTGTCCAGTTATCTTTAATTGATCTGCTGTAAAAATGAGAGTGCAAATTGAAGATGGAATTGCAATGCCTTAGAAATCAAGAGGATAAAATAAAGTAATAAAACAGGTTGGAGATTTTTTTTTTTTTCCCCCAATCTGGGTACTTCTGGGCTACTTAGTATTTTTCCAGTATTGCTAGTGAGGAAAAAAAGTTAAATAGCTTAAAGTGAATGTGCACTTTAAAATGAAGTGAAAAGGAAAGTTCTCACAGTTTTGGTTACTTTTCACTCAAGAAGGGGAAGGGAGTACCATGACAGACTGATTGTTACTAACTTATCTGACATCATAGAGAAACCAGTCACTAAGGCAGCACAGATGAAGGAGGGGAGAGGGGGGATAGAAATTAATGATCTTGAATCTCCCTAGTGCTATTACTGCCTACTTCCTGTTACTAAGTTAGGCATGTAAAGATGTCCATTTCTTTTGTAGCCAGAAATGTTCAGGGGATCAGATAAGATCATGGGTTTAGGCTTCTCAGAGACTGAACTTCATCTGTCTCTTACTTGCTAAATTGCAAGTTCTTTAATCTCCAGAAGCCTCAGTTTTTTAATCTCCTGGAGCCTCAGTTTTCTTGTCTATAAAATGGGAAAAATAATACACCTCATTGGGTAATTGTGACCATTAACAAAGACAGAAACGTGTGCATTGTCCAGGTTTGTATGTCGTATATATTAATTCTCGAAGGAGAGCTACGTTATTTTAATTTACTGTTTTTGCCACTATTCCTATTACTACTATTATCATTATTGTAATGCTTGACTTTGGTTGAGGATTAGGTCATTTAGTAGAAATGAAGGTAGCATCCCACAGGACTAACCTTCCTAAAAATCACACTTAAAGATAAATCCCAAATGATTCTTTTTACCATTGACTGTAGAATAGGCTTTCTCTTACGTCTTTGGAAGGGGAATTCTTACTAAGATACTTAAAAGTCTGTGCTGTTCATTGTCCAGGAACTTCGTACACAAATGTGAGCATTTATAAGACTCATTGTTGAGAATAGATAAAATACAAAATAGTTCAGTGGATATCAAAACTGGATAATGGCAAAAAATCACTCGAGGGGATTATAAGACATATAGAAACTGAGGTCTAATACCGGATCTTCTGAATTAGAGTTCTTTTGTGGGTTGTCTGTATGATAGAGAACATTTATGATGGTCAGATTATGTGGCAACTGTTACTATATGTAAAGATTAGTTTTTAGAATTCTTATGCCTTTGGCAAGGTGGACTAAAAACATTATTCCCCCTCTTATGTCACTTAATATTAATTTGAGGATAAATTTTCAGAAATGCTATGAGAAATACATGTATTCTCCCCCTTCCTTTTTACTTTTCTAACACTGTGGACCTTAGAATTGTTCTAGTCTAGTTCCATCCAAATACAAAGATCCCAGCACTCCTTCCTCATTCAGCAAAAGGAGTACATATCACTATGTAGATGCATCTCATTTAGTTCAAAGAAATCCCTCCTCTTGGAGCTAAAATTCATCTCTTTGTAACAAACATTCACAGAAACTGGAGAGATGATCCTCTGATGTGCATCTGTGTGTACATTTGGCATTATCTGTTACTTAAAAATCCAACAATTTATACGGAATGCTGGGAAATAAAATGCAGTTGTGGTTTGTTGGGGGGAGATACGGGAGAAGTTCAGTGCCTTTTCTGTCTCTTGGGTTTTCTTCATCAAGGCTGTCATAACTTTCTCTTCAGACCAGATCTGAAAAATTAAATGTCTACAAGGACCAAGCAGGTAGTATACATGAGTGAAGCAGGTGGAGACTATTGCAAAATGGTGTCCTTAGTTGACTAAGTTGAATTGTTTCTGTATCATTCTATGTGCAGATTATATAAGTAGTGATAGTCTTACTTCTCAGAAGGTGTATTTATTCTTCCAGATTTCTTGAATACTAGGGTCCTTTTGGTAGAGCTTTCTTTTATTTTTAAATTTTGAGAGAGAGATGAGTCCAATGGATATGTCATTTCCCCCTGAACTCTGCTTTAAGAAAAGTGACTGTGTAGCTGTGATGATAAATGGCAGCTGATGCTGGGCTGCAGTATCTGGAGACAACAGGAGCAGTGAGGATGATGATGAATGGAAGAATTCATTTACTGTCTCAGGAGAACAGCTATGTCTTTGCTTACTGTTGCAGTGTAGGAATAAACACTTGATGTTTCTGGAACTGATATCTTTATCTTTTAAGAGGTCTTCTTTTTTTTTTTTTGCAGATTATTATTTTTTTTTATTTTCAGCATAACAGTATTCCTTGTTTTTGCACCACACCCAATGCTCCATGCAATCTGTGCCCTCTCTAATACCCACCACCTGGTTCCCCCAACCTCCCACCCCCCATCCCTTCAAACCTCTCAGATTGTTTTTCAGAGTCCATAGTCTCTCATGGTTCACCTCCCCTTCAATTTCCCCCAAATGCCTTCTCCTCTCTAAGTCCTCTTGTCCTCCATGTTATTTGTTATGCTCCACAAATAAGTGAAACCATATGATAATTGACTCTCTCTGCTTGACTTATTTCACTCAGCATAATCTCTTCCAGTCCCGTCCATGTTGCTACAAAAGTTGGGTATTCATCCTTTCTGATGGAGGCATAATACTCCATAGTATATGTGGACCACATCTTCCTTATCCATTCGTCCGTTGAAGGGCATCTTGGTTCTTTCCACAGTTTGGCGACCGTGGCCATTGCTGCTATAAACACTGGGGTACAGATAGCCCTTCTTTTCACTACATCTGTATCTTTGGGGTAAATACCTAGTAGTGCAATTGCAGGGTCATAGGGAAGCTCTATTTTTAATTTCTTGAGGAATCTCCACACTGTTTTCCAAAGAGGTCTTCATATTTTTAAGAGATAAAAATTAATTTAAAAATTTAAAACACACTGTTAGTTTATACAGTTCAGGCCAATCAAAACACTTTTATGGGATAACATGTGGCCCATCTTGTACTTTCTAATATCATGCATTCTAGGCTTTTAATGATTTCAAACATAAAAATAACTATAGATACTTGGCATTGATTCACAGTCATGCAGTACAATATTTTTCTATGTTTAATAAAAAATGGTATTTTAAATTTTGAATTATTTACAGTTTTAAAATTACACATTTCAAACATTTGGAAAGAATATTCAGTGTATATAGAGTTGCAGAAAGCCAATTTTAAGTGTTCTTAGAGAAATTTTCTTCTATTCATTTTGCAGATGAAGAAGCAGAGAGGCAAATGGAGTTGCTAAAAGTTATGCATTTAGTTAGTGGTAAAGTCAGGTTTTGAACCCGGAATTCCTGAGTATCACTCAGCATTGCCTTACCATTCTACTATCATGTCTTCTCTTTGTTTATTAGTTTATTATAAGTCCTAAAAAACAAGATTCAGTAGACAAAATGTCCTTATGCAAACTTTTCTACTGATCTAGTCCTATAAGGTGACATGCACATGTATTTGGCACATTAGCAAAATTTAAAATGATTTCCTAAATGTATGCTTTGTTATCATCCATTTCAGCATAACTTAGATTAAGTGATAGCAGAAATAAAATGAGCAAACTGGTTTCTTATTCTATATATTACTAAACGACTAGTTTTCTGCTTAATTGATTATATTGGTCATATTTTCATTTTTGGATAATAAAGCCTCAGGAATCGGGAAGTAAGGCATACATTGTACTGCTTTTGTTATTCTTATTTTTTTTCTTGGAATGCATGTAAAGTGAGCTTTCTTTGAGTCCTTTTTTGGGGGGGGTGTTTTTATTTTGACTTTGTTCAGAGCATTTATTATAACTAGTAAATTCCAGACCATTTTCCAATGGATTTCAGATTTTTTTGGGCAGCCATATATAGGAAATAGCAGGTGATAATGCAGCCATGTAGTCTATTCAGAATCCACTATTTCTTGGTGCTGAGAGATGAAGCCCAAATCCCATTTGCAGTGTTTATTACCTCTCAGAATCTGTGAGCAAGCATCTTTCCCGGTCCTTTTACTTGTCTGTCTTGTCTATTGGCTATCCATTTTCCATTGTTGTCCCAGGTTGGCTGCCAATGGTACATTTCTCAGCCACTTAATAACTTTACTTAGACAGATTTATAAGAAGCCAAGTGCTGTCAAGTCCCTGAGATGTATAGATTGACGCTTTCTTCCTCTCTTCCACCCCTTCCAACTTTGCAGTGTGAGTCTGTCTCCTTAATAGCACTTTGGTCTTAATAGACTGTGTCTCTCAGGGTCCGGCATCAGCTGCATTGTTGGAGCATGGCTTATGCTCATCTCTTCTGAGCTAGACTGCAGTTAAATAGGAGCAATTTATTTCTGGTGTTGTCAATATCACATTTCATGAACCTGAAACTCATTACATTTTTTTCCAAATTACTTTGCTTGGCTTTGTAAGGGCATTTTGTATTTGCCACAGATCATTCTTTTAAATTTAGAAAGAGCTGAAACTTTTTGTTACACTTCTGATTGGTATAATAGGGTGCCATTTAGGCTAAGGATAGACAGAAGAAAAGCACAGCTTTTGACTATAGAAACTACTTGCGATGCTCAATCACAAGGATAGTAGCTATGGAGCTTCTAGCTCATGGTGCAAAGGAAGGAAAAGAAAGAGCCTCTTGCATTAAGAAGTTTATAGTATTATAAAGACTGGACTTTTTTTTCAGAAAGAATTTAAGAAATATGTCTAGGGGCAGCTGTGTTTATAAAGGACAATGTCTTAGTGGATATTGCAATACTGGACTCAAAATTGTTTTTTTTTCCTCTTATGTACATTTTGTGTTGCAGTTGGATGATCTGTATGTTCCTCTAATAGCAGGAGTGACAAACTAAAATGCGCTACCTGTTTATGTATGGCTCATGAGCTAAGAATTTTTACGTTTTTAAATGTTTGAAAAAAATCAAAAGGCTAATCTCTCATGACATGTGAATATTACATGGAATTCATATTTCAGTATCCATAAATAAAGTTTTATTTGAACATAGCCATGTTCTTATTTACTTATTAAGTTTAGGGCTGCTTTCATGCTACAACAGCAGAGTTAAAAAGATGTGACACAGACTGTTTAGTCTGCAAAGCCTACAATATACACTCTGTTTCTTTATGGAAAAAAGCTTGCTAGTCCCTGTTCTAGAGTGCCGTGCTGGGCAACCAGACATATTTTTTCTTTTCTTTTCCCCATACCACTACATAGAGGAAACCCTGATAACAAGAACTACAAAGTCAAGGCTGGCTCTCTGCCCAGTTGGAGTTGTGTCAATGAAATGATTTAAGGATACAGCAAAGTTTCTTCTACCAACCAGTATCTCATTTGGTGTTCTGTCAAGATACAACTCTTCTATCCTTGTCTGATCTGAGTCATTCTTTGAACTCAGTGTCCAGAGGTGATGGAAGGGGTCATTATTTACTGAAGACTACAAAAAAAAATATTTTAGAGTGGAAAAAGTCCTAGACTGAGACTCAAGAGACTTGGCATCTAATTAAAACTCATCCATGAATGACTCAGCTACATACACTTGAGCAAAGTGTTTGAGCTTTTTGCACTTTTCTCATCTGTGTGGATTATGAACCGCATGCTCTCTCAGGTCTGTTCTAACCTAGAAGTTTGATTCTGTGTTTCCCAAGATATGAGAGGGAAGCCTCATGCATTATTTGAACTTCTCTCATCACTATAATTGCATTTACTACCTAAATGAATTGTTACTATAGGAAGATGTAGATATTTTTTCCATTGGTGCATGTTATTCACCACCTAAAACCAATGCCTAGTGCAAAGGAGAGGCTTAATCATGACTACAAAACAAACACATACTCATCAATACCTTGAAGTATTGTTCTGGACAAATTTGAGAAGTATAAAAGTTTATTAGTGAGAGTTGTCAAATTTTGGATTAATACAAAAAAATTAGATGCTTTCTCTTCTGACTCAGTGTTTTATGGCTACTTTTCGGTCCCCTAAAATTTCTAACCCTTTTTTTTTTTAACATCTTTATTTTTTTTTCATGTTCCAAGATTCGTTGTTTATGCGCACACCCAGTGCTCCATGCAATATGTGCCCTCCTTAATACCCACCACCAGGCTCACCCATCCCCCCCAACCCCCCCATAACCCTCAATTTATTTCTCAGAATCCACAATCTCTCATCTTTCACCTCCCCCTCTGATTTACACCAATTCACTTTTCCTTTCCTTCTCCTAATGCCCTCTATGTTATTCCTTATGCTCCACAAATAAGTGAAACCATATGATAATGGACTTTCTCTGCTTGACTTATTTCACTTAACATGATCTTCAGTCCTGTCCATGTTGATACAAAAGTTGGGTATTCATCCTTTCTGATGGAGGCATAATACTCCATTGTATATATGGACAATATCTTTATCCATTTTTCTGTTGAAGGGCATCTTGACTCTTTCCACTGTTTGGTGACTGTGGCCATTGCTGCTATGAACATTGGGGTACAGGGATGGCCCTTCTTTTTAGTACATCTGTGTCTTTGGGGTAAATACCCAGTAGTGCAATTACAGGGTCATAGGGTAGCTCTATTTCTAATTTTTTGAGGAATCTCCACACTGTTTTCCAAAGTGGCTGCACCAACTTTTAGAAATTTGCTCTTTCTCCATATCCTCTCCAACACTTGTTTCCTGTCCTGTTGATTTTGGCCATTTTAACTGGTATAAGGTGGTATCTCAATGTGGTTTTGATTTGGATTTCCCTGATGGCTAGTGATGATGAACATTTTTTCATGTGTCTGTTAGCCATTTGTATGTCTTCTTTGGAGAAGTGCCTGTTCATGTCTTCTGCTCATTTTTTTGACATGATTATCTGTTTTGTGTGTGTTGAGTTTGAGGAATTCTTTATAGATCTTGGATATCAGCCCTTTGTCTGTAGTGTCATTTGCAGATATCTTCTCCCATTCAGTGGGTTGCCTCTTTGTTTTGTTGACTGTTTCCTTTGCTGTGCAGAAGTGCTTTATCTTGATGAAATCCCAAAAGTTTATTTTCACTTTTGTTTCCTTTGCCTTTAGACACATGGAAGTTCCTGTGGCTGATGTCAAAGAGGTTACTGGCTATGTTCTCCTCTATGATTTTGATAGATTCCTGCCTTACGTTGAGGTCTTTCATCCATTTTGAGGTTATCTTTGTGTATGGTGTGAGAGAATGGTCGAGTTTCATTCTTCTCTCCAAAGCTGCCCAATTTTCCCAGCACCACTTATTGAAGAGACTGTCTTTTTTCCACTGGACATTTTTTCCTGCTTTGTCGAAGATTATTTAACCATAGAGTTGAGGCTCCATATCTGGGCTCTCTACTCTGTTCCACTGGTCTGTGTGTCTGTTTTTGTGCCAGTACCATGCTTTCTTGGTGGTCACAGCTTTGTAGTAAATCTTGAAATCAGGCAGCGTGATTCCCCCAGTTTTGTTTTTCTTTTTCAATATTTCCTTAGCAATTCAGGGTCTATTCTCGTTCCATACAACTTTTAGGATTGTTTGTTCTAGCACTTTGAAGAATGCCGGTGGAATTTTGATTGGGATGGCATTGAAAGTACAGATTTCTCTAGGCAGTATAGACATTTTAACAACGTTTATTCTTCCGATCCATGAGCATAGAATGCTTTTCCAACTTTTTGTGTCTTCTTCAATTTCTTTCATGAGTGTTCTGTAGTTCCTCTAGTACAGATCCTTTACCTCTTTGGTTAGGTTTCTTCCCAGGTATGTTATGGTTTTTGGTGCTATAGTAAATGGAATCGATTCTTGAATTTCCCTTTCTATATTTTCACTGTTAGTGTATAAGAAAGGGACTGATTTCTGTACCTTGATTTTGTATCCTGCCACATTACTGAATTGCTGTATGAGTTCTAATAGTTTGGGGGTGGAGTCTTTGGGTTTTCCATATAAAGTATCATGTCATCTGTGAAGGGAGAGAGTTTGACTTCTTCTTTGCCAGTTTGAATACCTTTTCTTTCTTTTCATTGTCTGATTGCTGTTGCTAGGACTTCTAGTAATATGTTGCACAACAGGGGTGAGAGTGGACATCCTTGTCATGTTCCTGATCTCAAAGGGAAGACTTCAGCTTTTCCCCATTGAGGGTGATATTCGCTGTGAGTTCTTCATAGATAGCTTTTATGAAGTTGAGGAATGTTCCCTCTATCCCTATACTTTGAATTGTTTTAATCAGGAATGGATGCTGTATTCTGTCAAATGCTTTTTCTGCATCAGTTGAGAGGATCATTGGTTCTTCTCTCTTCTCTTACTGATTTGTTCTATCACAATGACTGATTTGCAAATGTTGAACCACCCATACATCTTAGGGATAAATCCCACCTTTTCAGGGTGGATAATCTTTTTAATGTACTGTTGGATCCTATTAGCTAAGATCTTGTTGAGAATCTTGGCATCCATATTCATCAGGGATATTGGTCTGAAATTCTCCTTTTTGATGGGGTCTTTTCCTGGTTTTTTGGATCAAGGCAATGCTGGCTTCATAGAAAGAGTCTAGAAGTTTTCCCTCTGTTTCTACTTTTTGAAACAGCTGCAGGAGACTAAGTATTATTTCTCCTTTGAATGTTTGGTAGAATTCCTCAGGGAATCAATTAGGTCCTGGGCTCTTGTTTTTTGAGAGGCTTTTGATCACTGCTTCAATTTCGTTATTAGATATTGGTCTATTCAGGTTGTCAATATCTTCCTGTTTTAGTCTTGGAAGTTTATAGGTTTCCAGGAATGTATCCATTTCTTCTAGGTTTCTAAACTTATTGGCATATAACTGTTGAAAATAATTTCTGATGATTGTTTCTATTCCCGTGCTGTTAGTCGTGATCTCTCCCCTTTCATTCATAATTTTATTAATTTGAGTCCTCTCTCTTTTCTTTTGGATTAGTTTGGCCAGTGGTTTATTGATCTTATTAATTCTTTCAAAGAACCAACTTCAAGTTTTGTTGATGTGTTTTCCTGTATCTCTAGTTCCTAATTCATCAATCTCTGAGTTATTCTTAATTATTTCCCTTCTTGTGCATGGGGTTGGCTTAATTTGTTGTTGATTTTCCAGTTCTTTAAGGTGTAGAGAGAGTTGGTGTATTTGGAATTTTTCAGCTTTTTTTGAGTGAGGCTTGGATAGCTATGTATTTCTCCATTAGGACTGCCTTTGCCTTATCCCATAGGTTTTGGATTGATGTGTCTTCATTCTCATTGGTTTCCATGAATTGTTTGAATTCTTCTTTGATTTCCTAGTTGAACCAAACATTCTTGAGCAGGATGGTCTTTAGCTTCCAAGTGTTTGAATTCCTTTCAAACTTTTTCTTGTGGTTGAGTTCTAGTTCCAAAGCATTGTGGTATGAAAATATGCAGGGAATAATCTCAGTCTTTTGGTATAGGTTGAGCCCTGATTTGTGACCCAATATGTAGTCTATTCTGGAGAAAGTTTCATGTGTGCTCAAGAAGAATGAGTATTCTGTTGTTTTAGGGTGGAATGTTCTGTATGTATCTATGAGGTCCATCTGGTCCAATGTGTCATTCAAAGCTCTTGTTTCTTTGTTGACTTTCTGCTTAGATGATCTGTCTATTGCTGAGAGTGGCATTTTAAAATCCCCTACAATTAATGTATTCATATCAATATGACCATTTTGTTTAACAGTTGGTTTATGTAGTTGGCTGCTCTCATGTTGGGGCATAAATATTTACAGTTGTTAGATCTTCTTGGTGAATAGACCCTTTAAGGATGATGTAGTATCCTTCTGTATCTCTGACTGTGGTCTTTAGCTTAAAATCTAATTTATCTGAGATGAGAATCACTACCCTAGCTTTCTTTTGAGGCCCATTGTCATGAAAGATGCTTCTCTATCCCTTCACTTTCAGTCTGGATGTATCTTTAGGTTCAAAATGTGTCTCTTGTAGACAGCATATGGACAGGTCCTGTCATTTTATCTAGGCAACCCTGTGCCTTTTTATGGGAGCACTTAGGCCATTCACATTGAGAGTGATTATTAAGAGATAAGTTTTTGTTGACATCATGTTGCCTGTGAAGTTCTTGTTTCTATACATTATCTCTGTAACTTTCTAGTCTATGTCATTCTTGGGTTATTCCTTCTTTTATAGAATCCCCCTTAGTATTTCTTGTAGTGCTAGCTTGGTGGTCACATGATCTTTTAGACCTTGCTGGTATTGGAAGCTCTTTATCTCTCCATCCATTCTGAATGTTAGCCTTGATGGATAAATTATTCTTAGCTGCATATTCTTCTCATTTAGTGCCCTAAATATGTCTTGCCAGCCTTTTCTGGCTTGCCTGGTTTCTGTGGACAGGTCTGAAGCTATGCTGATGGTCCTTCCTCTGTATGTAAGGAATCTCTTCCCCCTAGCTGCCCTTAAGATCTCCTGTCTGAATTTATGATTTGTGAATCTCACAATTAAGTGTCTAGATGTCTTTCTAGACTCATTGATCTTGGGGGGTATCCTCTTTGCCTCTAGGACACGAACACTTGTTCTGTTTCCCAGATTAGGGAAATTTTCATCCAGTATTTGTTCAATTATATCTTCTAGTCTTCTTCTCTCTCCACCCCCTCAGGGATCCCAGTCATTCTGACATTGGACCATTTCATTGCATCATTTATTTCCCTAATTCTGTTTTCATGGCTTCTAAGTTGTTTGTTCCAGGCCTCTTCCTGATCCTGCTTTTCTATCAGTTTGTCTTCTAGATCTGCCTTGGTTACCCTTGATGTTAGAGTATTTAGATTAGATTGGATCTCCTTGATAGCATTTTAAACTTCTTCCAGATGGGCTCTCACTTCCGCCTTTACAGATTCTCTGTTGCCACTAATGGTCTTCTCCAACCTAGCCATTGCCTGGGAAGTTTTTACGCTGAATTCCATTTCCGACATATTTTTTATGTCCATATCCAATAGTTCTGTGGCAGAGGTCGCAGTCTCTGAATTTTTCCCCGGTTGGGTCTTCCTCCTTCTAGTCATTTTGGTGAGAGGTTGTTGAGGGGATGTCTAGCTGAATATCCACCACGATCCAATCAAGGTGCCCCTCTCCACTGATGATCTCCTGTCCCTGTAGAGATCCAGAAGTTTATAATCTTATACCTCAGGCTGATTTCATCAGAGTTCAGAATGTTCTGGTAGATATTTAGCTCATTCAGGGGACCAGTTGAAACAGGGTCTCCTACTTCTCTACCATCTTGCCCCTTCCTCTCTAGCTTGCTCTTATAGGAATTCATTTTGACTTGCCCACATATTTTATCATTGATTTGCTTTCTATTACATCCTGCATTTAGGGATCATTTTATTTATGCATAAAGACACATTTTGAACATCTTTTAGTTGATAGTGATAAATTATCTCAGTTTTTGCTTGTCTTAAAATAATTGTTGTCTTTATTTTAATTAATTAATTAATTTATTTATTTATATTTTTAAAAGATTTTATTTATTTATTTGACTAAGAGAGAGACAGTGTGAGAGGGAATACAACCAGGGGGAGTGAGAGAGGGCAAAGCAGGGTTCCCACTGAGCAGGGAGCCTGATCCAGGGCTAGATCCCAGGACCCTGGGATCATGACCTGAGCCAAAGACAGACACTTAATGACTGAGACACCCAGGTGCCTCTTTTGTCTTCATTTAAAAAAGTTATTTTGACTAGTTATAGAGTTATAGGTTGATGCCTTTTGTTTGTTATGTCTTCTATTATGTCTTCTATTTCTATTGAAATATCAATCTGTTATTTTCTGGCTTCTATTGTTTCTATTTAGAAATTGTTTTTTTATTATATTTTTGCTTCTTTGAAACATTTTGTCTTTTTTTCCCTGTGGTTATTTTTAATGTTTTCTCTATATCTTTGTTTTTTAACACTTTTACTATGATAATGCTTAGGTGTTTTAACTTCATTTTTAAAAGTTAACTGTATTTTTTAACATAAATAGTTTTTTGTTATTTAAAATTTTGTTTATTTTTATGTCATATAAGGCTCATAATGATTCTTGAATCAGTTGGTTTTACATTTTTTTTTTTTTTTGGTTTTACATTTTTTTTTAAAATATTTTATTTATTTTATAAGTAGGCAGAGAGGCAGGCAGAGAGAGAGAGGAGGAAGCAGGCTCCTTGCTGAGCAGAGAGTCTGATGCGGGACTCAATCCCAGGACCCTGAGATCATGACCTGAGCCAAAGGCAGAGGCTTTAACCCACTGAGCCATCCAGGCGCCCCCAGTTGGTTTTACATTTATACAAGTTTTAGAATACTCTGCTTTTTTTCCTCTTCAAATATTGCTCTGTCTTATTCTCTTTTACTTCTAGGATTCTAATTACACATATGTTGGAACTTTTAACTATATACATATATCTTTTAAGCTCTTTTATGTATTTTGATTCTTTTATCTGTCTGGGATGGATTTTTTCTTATTTACTTTCCAATTTTCAAATTCTCTCAAGTTATGTCTATCAGTCTGCTAAACCTATATATTGAATACTTATGTGCTTTTCAGTTCTCGAGTTTCCATTTGATTCTTTTACAGTTTATGGTTTTCTCAAAAGTCTTTTTATTTTCTTCGAATTTTTGGAATATATGACGCATGTTTAAAGTATGTGTCATAAAATTCCATGTGGCTTTATTTTGTTTATATCAGTAATTATTCTCTTAGTTTTCAGTCATGTCTTTAATATACCCTATTCATTTATTTATGGCATGCCCAAAATTGTACATGAAAACTCATATAGATTTTGAAGCTCTTAATGAAATTATATTCATCCAGGGAAGACTTACTTTTTAAAAAAAAATATTTATTTATTAGAGAGAGAGCACATGTGAGAGAAAAATCATGAGCAGAGGGGAGGGTTAGAGGGAGAAACAGACTCCCTGCTGATCAGGGAGCCCAATGTGGAACCCAGTTCCAGGACCCTGGGATCATAACCTGAGTCAAAAGCGCATGCTTAACCAACCAACCCAGGTGCCCCACAGAAGGACTTACTTTTGCTCCTGAAAGATAGTCAGGCTGCAGACCCATGTAATCACACATATTGTATCAGTACAGTCAGGGGATTGAGGTAATTTGATTCTGGCTTTCACTCTCTAACAGTGTTCAGTATATTTCTGGTACACAATATACCTAGACTGTAGCCCTGCATGGTCAGAATTCAGTGTATGTATGTTTATCAGACCCCTCCTCTCTGGAAGATGGTGAATCTTGTTTTCTTTCCTGTTCTTGTAAGCCTACTAAAAATGGTGCTTAGATTCTCAGCATCTCAGCTGACATTTTGATATGGCAAATGCCTGAAAGTCAAAATAATTGCCTGGCTCAGACTATTGGTATTGCCTCCTCTCTTTCTTCTTGATCTGGCTATTTCTTGCTATGTTGGTAGCTTTTTGGTGTTTATAGTATAGAGTTAAAAAAAAAAAAAAGAGTCCAGGTTTTTCCAGTGCTGTCATGAGATAGTTTGTCTGAAACAATGTAGTCTGCCATTGTCAAAAATAGAGATCCTCTACTATATTTCTTTTAGTTTCTTATGCTTTATATTTTATAGCCTCACCTTATCAACTAACATTGATTTTCACTGTATTCCCTATTTTTAGGATAGCTTATTTTCTATCCTTCCTCATCTTCAAGTGTGCCTGCCATTCCTAAACCTTGAAATTCTCTGATTAAGTTTCTTAAAAAAAAAAAAAAAAAGAAAGAAAGAAAGAAGGAAAGAAAGAAAAAGTCCTACATTTTATTTACAGTGTCAGGGAGGGGTGTTACCATGGCTTTTTTGACAAGTGAAGTGGAGACTAGAGTGGGGAGGGTAGTCATAATATAAATTTGCAACCCATCCTCTCATTTGCAGTTCTATATTTCACTAATCCACTAGGTTTATAGTGTTTCCAATATGAATTAACAACTTTTTCCAGTGGGGGTATGGAAAAAGAGATAAATTAATGTGTTTAGCACAATAAGTTTCCCTAGGATTTAACTGTCCTTTTTGTGTGTGTGTTTATTACCTAGCTCAGTCTTAGCTATAGGTTAGATAGTTGTTTTGGTTGACTCTAAATGATTCTTTGGAAAATTTGTAAGAATTTCTTAAAAATATCTCAAATAAGAATAATGTTGAGAATTAAAATCATGTATGTGCATAAGCACTTGTACATTACTTTACGCAACAAATATGTTAAGGTTAATTTTAGAGGCTATTTACTTCATTGGGTATAATATTCACAATTAGGTACACTCTTTACAATCATGAACCAAAAATTCACCAGACATCGCAAATAAAAGTATGGACTCTAGAAAATTAATGTAGGAAAATCATGGAATGTGTTACTGTAGGCAAATACTTGACAGTTTTAATGAATCAAAAATAACTCTACAAATCAGTCATGTGAATACTACCTAAGAGAGTCATCAGAGGGACTATACATGGAGGAATAGGAGTCAGGAATACAAAAAAATTAGAACTCTGATAGTGAGCAGGAAGACAGTATCAATGTTACTTCACAGTATAAGAGCAGATTTTCATTAGGGTTTTATGTTTTAGTTTATCTGCTGTATATTTTTTCATTGAGGCTATTGATATTACCCCTTTTATTTAGTTATTTTCTTAGATGTTGTTGAAACAAGGATATTAAAATATCCTCAATTCTGGAAGAGAGTAACATTTCATTGGGTTTGAAATCATATTGTACTCTGAAGCCATGGGTAAATGGACCAGGGTAAATGATTAGGAAAGGAACACTAGCTATTTCCCAAGCTGGGCATTTGTGAGGCATTGCATATGGTAGAAAGGACATGGGCTCTGAAATTAGGCCGACCTGGGTTCAGACATGAATAGGACCACTCACTAGTTCTATGCTCTTAATCATTTCAGTCTTAGCATTGAAATGGAATAATGACATTCACTTCAGAATAAGAAATTATATTTGCAAATTCAATTTAGCACCTAGTTAATACTTAGTAAAAGTTACCAGCTGTGATTTTAACCTGATCCCTTCTTTTCACTTTAGTTTCCTCTCCTGATACTCTGTTTACTCCTGTCATACTCTCTTGCCATACAGAATTCTAAAATTTCATGAATATTCCAAGTATTTTTTCACCTGTGAGTTGTTTCTCCCCTTCTTTACATGTAATCTTGTCTGGCTAAATCCTGCTATTCCTCAAGGTCTCAATTTAGATACCACTTTCTCAGAGAGCCTTCCCTTAACATCCAGATGAGGTTCAGTGCCCCTTCTATGTATGTTCTTACAGAACCAATCATGTACTTTTCACACTGTGTTAAAGCTTCCTATTTACTCATCTGTCTTTCTTACTACACTGTAAGAGGATAGAGACTGTGTCTTTTTTACTGTTAAATTCCAATGCCTGTTACTAAAAGGGGACTATATAAAACTTATTGAGTAAATGACTGAATGTTTCCTGGGGATTCATCTGTAAACGTGTCAGAACTGGTAAGTAAAATTTTTGGTTTAATGGACATAGCATTTCAGAGATGGAAAAATACATTACACAAATAGATACATAGTGGGTCATTGAAGTACAATTATTATAGGTGCTATGAAGAAAAATGATGGTAGGAATAAAAGCTTGTAACAGGAAATGCTGGCCAAATTCTGATTGGAGAATTGTCAGTCTGTGATGACTAATCTTAGTGTTAACTTGACTAGGCCACAGTACCTAATATTTGGTCAAACACTAGTTTAGATGTTGCTCTAAAGGTACTCTTTAGATGAGATTAACCTTTAAATCAGTAGACTTTGAGTGAAAGAGCTATCCTTCATTTATGGGTTGGTCCTATTAAATCAGTTGAAGGTCTCTTAAGAAAAAACCAGAGATCTCTGGTGAAGAAAGAGCTCTGTCTCCAGACTGCTTGTGAACTCAAGACCACATCAACTCTTTGTTGGGTTTCCAGCCTGCCTTGAAAATTTTGGATTTGTCAACCACTACCATTGTGTGAGGCAATTCCTTAAAATAATCTTTTTATATGTACCCATCTTTTTGGCTGTGTCTCTGGAGAACAGAACTATATGCAGCCATAGGAAGACAACATTGAGGAAGTGATGCCTGCTTTGAACTTTGAAAGAGAAGGAATTAGTAATGGAGGGAGTAGAAGCCACATTCAGCAAAAAGAAAAACCTGTCCAAGGGCCTTCAGGTGGGAAGACACTGCATTTTCAAAGAATGAATGTAGATAGTGAGTTGATTACCATTAAAGGTGCTGGATAAGGCAAGCAGAGAGAGGTCATGCAGAATTGGTCATTGTATTTGGAGAAAATTCACAGAAGACCATCTTTGTTTGTATTTGACAACAATTATTAAATTACTTTATAAAATTAGATCTACATACATTGGTACTAGCCATAATTTAAATTGTCTGTACCCTTTTCTTCTGTACATTAATGGAATGATGAAGAGTGAACAATTACTTGCTTTTTACCACCAAAACTGAGGCACATACTGGGAAAAGTAATGGAAACAAATCCCATTAGGCTCAAATAGATGTTTGAAAATGTGAGAAAAGTTCAAATATCTGCTACATTGAATCAAAACATCAGTAAAACATTAGCAGAGCTTGACTGAGTCTGACAAAAGTTCACAAAACAATTCACTTGAGATAATGAGAAGGAAGTTCATATGTGAGGCAGGCAGAATGAGATTCATATTATTTAATATTCCTTAGTTATTGTACTTTAAAAAAATACAATTTGGCCTTATCCTAAAATGTCAGTGCACATTTTTGTAAATTTCACTGCACATCTATTCATTGTGTAGCTACTTTTATACCTTTTAATGCTTTGTGCATGTTGTCATTATTGTCAAATATTTCTGAAGCCATACATGTAGTGGTGTTAAAGAAGTAGGAAAAAATCAAAGGGTAAAAAAAAAAAGTAAAGCAAAAAAAAATTGAAACAGTTTTATTATAGATATATTTGCAATAATCCAAATTTCAAAAAACCAGGATATATTTTAAAGGAAAGGATATGAAAGCAAAGGAAAAGAGTAGCTGTATCCTATTTTTTTTAAGTCAGAATTTTGCAGTTAAGAAGTTGAATGTGGTAGTATGAATTCTTTAGGATAAAGCTAAACATAAGCTACTTTTTTTTCTAAGGTCTTAGTGACTAACCTTATATAGGAAGTGCATTAATTTCTGCATCTTGTGGAAAGACCTAAACAGTTGCAGTGATAGCAATGAGGACAGGGTGGTGATGGCCAGGACCAACTATTAATCAAGTAGCTAATGCCTAGGGGACAGAAATGGCTGACCAAATCTGGGTAGTAAATGAACTGAGGATGTAACAAATGGAGTGTTAATTTCCAGTCAGTTGTACATTGGGCCAAGGAGTTAATTTAATTAAAAGACTTATTTGCATTTTCTACTCCAGATTTATTGAGGTATAACTGACATATAACTTTATGTAAATTTAAGATAAGCAGTATAATGACTTGATATACATATATTATGAAATGATTACCACAGTAAAGTTAGTGCCACATTTACCATCACCTCATAGTTAATTGTGTGTGTGTTTGTATGTGTGTATGTGGGTGTGTTGTGAGAACATTTAAGATATATTCTCTTAGCACATTTCAAATATACAACAAAGTATTGTAATTATAGTCACTGTTCTCTATATTAGATCCCCAGAACGGATTCATCTTATAAATGAGAGTCTGTACCCTTTGCCCCATATCCCCTCATTTTCCTCACTTCCCAGTCCCTGGGAACCACTGGTCTACTCTGTTGATACGAGTTCACTTCTTTAGATTCCACATTTAAGTAAGATCATATAGTACTTGTCTTTCTCTAACTTATTTCACTTATTAAAATGCCCTTAAAATTCATCCATGCTATCACAAATGGCAAGTTTTTTTTCTTTTTTTTCATGGCTGAATAATATTTCATTATATATACCATATTGTCTTCATTCATCTGTTGATGGATGCTTAGGTTGTTTCTATGTTTTGGCTATAGTGAATAATGCTGCAATGAACTTGGGGGTGCAGATACCTCTTCAAGATGATTTTGTCCTACCCAAGTAAGATTGCTGAATCATATGGCAGTTGTATTTTGAATTTTTGAGGAGCTACCATACTGTTTTCTATAGTTGCTGCACCAGTTTACATTCCCACCAATAGTGCACAAAGATTTCCTTTTCTCTCTTCTTCTTCTTTTTAAAGATTTTATTTATTTATTTGTCAGAGAGAGAGAGGGAGAGAGAGAGGAGGCAGAGGGAAGAGCAGGCTCCCACTGAGCAAGAAACCCACCTGTGGACTCAATCCCAGGACCCTGGGATCATGACCTGAGTTGAAGGCAGAACCAACTGAGCCACCCAGGCATCCAGGTATTTCCTTTTCTCTGCATCATTACCAATACTTAGTATCTGTTGTCTTTTTTATCACAGCCATTCTAAAAGGTGTGAGTTGATATCATTGTAGTTGGATTTGCATTTTCCTGACAGTTAAGAGGTTGAGCGCCTCTTCCTGTACCTGTTGGCATTTGTGTATCTTCTTTGGAAAATTGTCTATTCAGATCCTTTGCTAATTTTTTGATCAGGTTATTTGCTTGTTTTTTGCTATTGCATTGTATGACTACCTTATCTATTTTGGATGTTAACTCCTTATCAGTCGTATGGTTTTCTAATATTTTCTGTCATTCTGCAGGTTGCCTTTCATTTTGTTGATTTTTTTTCCCCTTTGCAGCAACTTTTTAGTTTGATATAGTCTTACTTGTTGGTTTTAGCTTTTATTGCTTGTGCTTCGGGTGTCATATGTAAAAAAAAAAAAAAAAAAAAAAATCGTTGCCGAGACTGATATTAAGAGTTTTTCCCCTATGTTTTCTTCTAGGAGTTTTACAGTTTTAGGTCTTACAAGTAAATCTGATTAATTTTGAGTTAATTTTTTATGAGTGATGTAAGATATGAGTCAGGTCTCATTTTATTGTGTATGAATATCAGCCTGTAATTTCATTTCTTGTGATCTTACCTGATTTTGGAATCAGGATAATGCTGGCCTAGTGAAATGAATTTGGAAGTGTTCCCTTTTCTTGTAATTTTTTGAAGGATTGATGTTAATTCTCCTTTTAAATATTTAAAATTCATCAATGAACCTGCCTGGTTCTGGGCTTTTCTTGGTGGGAGATTTTTGATGACTGATTTAATCTCCTTACTTCTTAATGGTATGTTCAGATTTTCTGGTTCCCAGTGATACAATCTGGTAGGTTGTATGTTTCTAGGAATTTATCTCTTTTTCTAAGTTATTCAGTGTTTTGGGATATTATTGATCATAGTAGTCTCTTAGGATCTTTTGTATATTTGTGGTATTAATTATGTCTTATATCTCATTTATAATTTTATTTGAGCCCTCTCATTTTTTCTGGTTAGTCTAGTTAAAGATTTGTCACCTTTGTTTATCTTTTCAGATACCAACTCTTAGTTTTGTTGATCTTATCTGTTGTTTCTCTGGTCACTATTTCATTTATTTCTGCTCTAATTGTTATGATTTTCTTCCTTCTAACTTTATGCTTAGTTTGTTCTTCTGTTTCTAGTGCCTTGCATTGTAAAATTAGGTTATTTATTTGAGAAATTTTTCTTGTATTATGCATTTTGTAGCTAAACTGTCTCATCAGAAATTTTAGAAGACACACAAAGTGTCAGTGCTTTGGCTTAGGGTGTGCCATAATAAAATTAGAGTAGGCTTGCTCTTCCAGATATTGGTGCGCATCTTTGAGGATGAGCAATGATGGTTTTTCTCATGATAATGACTTTTTTATTAAAAGCCATGATTTCTAGGAAGTATTGGGGTACAAGTTCAAATATTGCTATTACTGGCATTATCTCATTAATGTTCATTTTGAATCATGAAAATGGAATATAGATTATTGAACTAAATATTTATCAAAAATGATTTTAATTCTCAAACATTTCTATGTTCACTATGAAGTGAACATTAATACTTTATTTTATAGATTTTTTAAAAAAATGGCTCAGAAAGGGAGAATAATATGTTCAAAAAGAGAAGAACTTATATTCAAACTCCTTCTCTTCACCCCCCCCCCACAACTGTATAATTTCCTTTGTACTCATTGGAGCTAAAATAAAGTAAAAGTAATACTTAGCTCAGATATACTCCATTGCTAATGTTGCAGCCCAGAGGAAATCCAAACTAATATATAAATATTATGTATTTTGAGAGATTAAAAATAATGCAAATGCTCCTGATGCTATGAAATTCTTTGCAAGTTCAGCTTCACCTTGATAATCTTGATAATCTTTCTCCTGTTTGTCTTATCTGGGTCACCAACTAGTTTGGTGTTATGTTGATTCTGAAGCTTTTTTCTCCCTGAAATCTCACGTCTTCATAGTCTCAAATAGCTCTGTGCATTGTAATATTGTGATAATCAATTGTCTTTTTATCTTTATCTTTTTCTTTCTTTCTTTCTTTTTTTTTTTAAATTAGCCTGTCTTTGCTCTGGATGATTTGAGAAGAGGATAGATCAGGTAGATTAGAAGATGTTGAGTATCCTTGTTACTGGTGACTGCCACACCTTTAAAATCCTGTTTGTAGCCATTGGAACAAGACAGAGAAAAGATAACCACTGAATCCTTAACTTTGAACAATTTAGCCACTTTCTGTCAGCATGTAAAAACTACTGAAGGGCTTCTTATTCTCAGATAGAGTATTGCTGTGGGGCTAATGAGATGCTGACTTTTAAACTCAGCTATCAGATGATTTATAAGTTAAAGTGTAATGGTGTCATCAGAAGCACTGAAAATGATCAGAAGAAGATCACTATGGGCATAAAAGTTATGTAAAATCTGGGCCAGTGACCAGCCATATTGTTTAAGGTGCAAGGAATTGGCTTACATCAGTAAGGACTGTGTTGCTTTGAGTTCCTTCTATTTAATATTGTTTACTGATCCCTTACTTTTTGGCCATTTCCAGGTTGCATTTCAGAATTATTTCATTTAGTAGAATGCATACTTATGGGTATTGAGGAAGCATGAAATTAGATCACCAGGGATTATGACGAAACTAAATATTAAAGTAAGTTCTCTGAGTTCAAGAAGTCCTTTGAAATAAAGGAATCCTTGTTTCTTCAACCCTGAGACCACTTCTGGGTTTTAGTCTATTCGTTGCACATCCCTACTTCACCAATATCATCCTGACTGTTTAGAAACTGCATATCTAATTCAATTAACATCAAGATTCTTAGCTCCCAGCCTGGTACTCCTATTTCACAGTGTCCCTCTTGTCTTTGAAGAGAGAATAAGGAGACAAGGAGCAATTCGAAAGGAGCTCACCAACATAAATCATTGCTAGCTTCATTCACTTCTTTTTGTGTTTCACACTCAACAGCTTGGGAAATTAGCAATGTGAACTTCAGTGGTGAATTTTTTTTGCCAGCAATGTTTGCTATGTAACTACATAAAAGTACTGAAATCTCCTGTTTTCTTACTAAAATTCTTCTTCATTGAGAAATGGATAACTGCAACTCCTGATTAATTGTATTATAGAACAAATAACTACAGAGAAGCAATTTGGTTTTAAAAATTAAGCTATTGTGGGAGTGGGGGGCTTTGATTAAACTCACAAAGTAATAAATCAGCCACGATGTCCAGACAGAACAGTGCTGATTTTTGCTTTTCTTGGGCAGCCAGCCTTTGCTATTGGATATAAGATATTATACCCACAGAAGATTAGTGAATGGCAATTTTAAAATTATAGTAGTTCTTTGCTGCATGAAAAGAGTTTTAAAAAATGATGTTTTGTTCAAAAACATTGCTCCCTGAAAATGACAAAAATGAAAGAACTAGCTGTCTTAATTTCTAGCAGTGTTATCTCAAGGAACAATAGCTCAATGATTTGTTCTTCTTTTTAATGACCTAACCCTGAAGTAAATGATTGATAATGTTTGCTTTACAGCCACACCAGTAAAATCTTATCATGAAATGATCTATTTATTTTTCATGGTAGATTACTTTGAATAAAATCATATTTAGGCAATATCTAATATGTACCATCCTTTTCCAGATATATCTAAACTACAACAGGCTGGGTCTTCTAGCCTGCAGATTGCTGTATTTCCACAACAGAAGTTCAACTGCCTCTTTCTCATAGCCTCTATTTAGGTAGCCAGGGTAAATAATTCTAGTGATAGTGATGTCATCATAAAATTATTTGGATCATTTTTGCATATACCCAGTCAATCTCTGGAAAGCAGATGTGAAATAGACTTTTGCTGTAGGAATATAATAATTTTATTAATTTAGACAAATATACACATTTAGGTGTACAAATTTATTATACACAAATGTACACAAATGAAAGCAATTTTGAAATCCCATTTATCTTACTGTAGTTTCTTTTAGTATGTAAATTTTAAATATGGCTTTATGAATTCAAAGAAAATAAAATCTTATTTGGAGGCATTGTATCTGGAATGCAGGATTTATTTGGTTTACAAGATTTGAACTGTGCTAACATAAATTAATACCAATTTAATTTATTTCATTTTTTAAAAGATTTTATTTATATGAGAGAGAGAGTGAGTGTGTATGAGCAGGGGGAGGGGCACAAGGAGAGGGAGAATCAGAGTCCCTGCTGAGCTTGGAGCCTGTGAGACTTGATCCAAGGACCCCTAGATCATGACCCGAACTGAAGTCAGACGCTTAACTAGCTTAATCAAGTGATCCACCTGTAGTGCCCCAATAGCAGCTTAATTTTAAATATTGTTTGTTTTTTTAACCCTAAGTCATTTACAAAGAGAATACATTGTGTAAAATAAGATTTTTGGAGACTGAGCTTCTATGGCAGTTCCTTAACAAATTGATTTTTGAGAATCTTCATTAATAAACTATGATTTATTTATTATAAAATAACAAGTGAGTTATTTTAAAGGATTTTATTTCTGGTACTAATATTCTACAAATAAGTCTTACGGAAATAGATCTTTGCTTTGTTTTGAAAGACATGTCACTGGGGTGCCTGAGTGGCTCAGTGGGTTAAAGCCTCTGCTTTTGGCTCAGGTCATGATCCTGGGGTCCTGGGATCGAGCCCTGCATCAGGCTCTCTGCTTACCAGGGAGCCTGCTTCCTCCTCTATCTCTGCCTGCCTCTCTGCCTATTTGTGATCTCTGTCTGTCAAATAAATAAATAAAATCTTAAAAAAAAAGAAAAGAAAAGAAAGGAAAATAAAATAAAAGAAAAGAAAAGGAAAGAAAAGAAAAGAAAAGAAAAGAAAGACATGTCATGGGGCACCTGAGAGGCTCAGTGGGTTAAGCCTCTGCCTTGGGCTTGGGTCTTGATCTCAGGGTCCTGGGATCGAGTCCCACATCAGGCTGTCTGCTTGGCGGGGAGCCTGCTTCCCCTCTCTCTCTGCCTGTCTCTCTGCCTACTTGTGATCTCTCTCTCTCTGTCAAATAAATAAAAATCTTTAAAAAAAAAAAAAAGAAAGAAAGACATGTCACTCTGGGCACCTTACCAAATCTAGCATCTAGCAGCATTGACTTATTGAGTACTTTGGTATAATGAACTTAGCTACAGATCCTCTTTATATCAGATACAAATTTAAAATTACAGAAAATAACACTTTGAAATACTTATTGGGCAGAATCTTTTAAAAAGGGGGAAACTATGGGTGCCTGGGTGGCTCAGTGGGTTAAAGCCTCTGCCTTCAGCTCAGGTCACGATCCCAGGGTTCTGGGATCTAGGTCTGCATCAGTCTCTGTGCTCAGCAGGGAGCCTGCCCACTTCCCTTCCTCTCTCTCTGCCTGCCTCTCTGCCTACATGTGATCTCTGTCTGTCAAATAAATGAATAAAATCTTAAAAAAAGGGGGGGACTAAAGAGAGGACCATAAATAAGAACTGAGAGGACATTAAAAACAATTGATATCCCTTAGTCAGTCTTGGTTCTGGGTCAGACTGATGTGAGACATATATATATAATTATACTTTACACCGAGAACCTTTCAGTCCCTCAAAACTTCATTTACATGCCAACCAATCATATGAGGTGGGAAGGGAGGGGGTCATCTACATCTAAGTATTAGAGCATACTAATTTTGACATACACATGTTCATTTTTCCTTTCTTTGGGCTAATTTCTTTTTAGAGAGGTGTCACCAAGCATGGAATGAGAAGAAGAAGAAGAAAAAAACCATGTAGACAGAGCAAATATGCATAAGCAAATTGAATTAATTAGGGAAAAAAACCAAACTTTATCCCTTGCTCTAGGATTTAATATGACTTTGAGAGTACATAATCTCTTGCAAGAACAATTTGGAAAATAAAAGAATGGTATTCTAGTTCGAATATATAAAAAGATTAAGTGTTCTGAACATAATAATAATAAACTCAGAAAAATAATGAAATTCACTCTGATGCTAATATGCAAGCACCAGGGGGGCCTTAGGAAAAATATAACAATAAAATCTAGTTTCACATTAATTATGTCATTTGACAAACTGAACATTGAGCTGCTTATGTCCAATAGCCGTTATATAGGCGAGATCACAGACAGTCTGAGATGTTAAAATGCTGGAAATCCATCTTCCCAGGAGGATTTTTGCCAATTAGTTTGGGACTAAAGAATCCTGCCAGGCATGAGCCTGCCCAGCAAGGTAGAGGATCAGAAACAGGGAAAAAAGAAATATTTTATGAGAGAGCGAAAAAAATCAGCAACTCAGCTGGCAGCATAAAACTATGCTTGAAAGCAACTTTAGGATTTGGAGGCTTTCATAATGGATTGCATTATAATTTTAGAGCTCTGTTTGGGGACATTTGTTATATTTCTGGCATTAGAAAATTGTGTAAAGATTCCATGTTGTGCTTACTTATTATGATAGCCTGCACCTAATGAAGAATCTTATCAACTGCTGTGCATATATTATAGTGTAGTTGATGGGAACGTGATGGGCCAATTTCATCACTTTAAAATCAAGGAAATATTTCTGGGTATTTAGACATCTGTAAAATAAAATTGATTATTTTCTATGTATTTGGAGATGAAACATCATGATATGTGGGGAAAAAAAATCTTCTACTCAGTTAAAACAGAACCCAAAATATGAATATAACTTTCAAATAATTGAGTAGCCCTGTCACACAAAAAGAACTAGGATATGAACTTTATAGGCATGAGTTAGGTATATGACTTCTGAAGACAATGGAAACTACATTTTGTTTGCATTATTGTTTCATTCCTTATTTCTAAACTTTTCAGCCATGATTTTATTTTGAGATACTAGAAGTCCATGCTTGTTGGGTAGACGATGGCATTCTAGCTACTCTTTGAAAACTTGTAAGTTTGTTTGCCTTCACTGGGCCTTTTGTCAATTTCCAATGTGTGTGTCATGATACAATTAAGGATAATTAAGTGGAAGGATGAGTAACTGAATGCTAAGGCCAGGAAAATTTAGGAATCATGAATTCACTCTGTAATTATAACTGAATATAGGCTGACTATACTTGATACTTTTTACTTTTTTTTTTTTTTTAACTGAAATTCTGTACTTCTTTGGCCTGTACTTCCTCTTCTACTTTTCCTATTTCTTTTTGGAGTAAGAAGCTGATAAAACCCTCAATATATTCCAAAAACATTCAGGATATTGCTAGAGATCCTGTAAATATTCAAATAGTACCTGTTGGATGATTAGCAAATTGTAGAAAGGTGGCCAGTTACTGCGGACTAGATGAACACTCAGGCAAGGAATAACTTCTGGAAAGAAGTTTTACCAATAAGGAATTAACTCTGTGAAGCTGAGGACTAGAACATTTAAGTTTTTGAATGTGTATCAGTCAGAATCCAAGCAGAGAACAGAATTAGTAGGAAACATATATTAACACATTTATTGCAAAGAATTGCCTTAAAATTCTGAGTGCTAGCTACACGTCTAAAATCCATAGGGCAGGCTATCAGGAAGGGCAGACCGGAACACTCAGGCATAGGTTAAAGCTGCTGTCCATGAGTAGAATTCGTACTTCTCTAGGAAAGCCTCAGTTCTGTTCTTAATCCATTTCAACTTGATGAATCAGGCCCATACGAATTATCAGGGATAATAATCTCCCTTACTTAAAGTCAACTAATTACAGACTTTAATCACATCTTTAAAATATCTTCTGAGCAACACCTAGATTAGTGTTTGGTTGAATAATTGAGGACTGTAACCTAACCAAGTTGACACCTAAAAGTGCACGCAAATAATTCTCATCGGACTTTCTGAGATAGGAGAAGAGGAGAACTTTGGATTTGGTAAGGGCTGAGCATTAACACAAACTTTGCCTGCTATTACCTCTGGGATTCTGAGTAAATTACAAAGCCTTTCTGTGCTGATTCATTTCTAAAATTTACCAAAATGGAGATAGTATTATAGTTTAACCCACTTCTTGGCATATAGTCAGCATGAGTGCTCTCCCCCAAGAAGTCAAATCTTGTGGTTAGTACAGTGATGTTTCTAAATAATAGTGCTTTGTATAATTTTATATGAGTAAAAAAATAATAGCAAAAACAATGACACAGGAGTGGTAAAATATATTGACATCTCTATAAGGTATATTTTTGAGGTTGTTGGAATGAGGTCTAAATTTGGGTGTTGTCTGAATTAGGGAACCATTCTGACAACTCGGTAAATCAGTTAGTCATTTTGAATCTCAGCTTTTCTCACATAGAATGGACAGATAACTACTTGCTCTACTTACTTTATAGGTTAATTATAAAGAACAAATAAAAATATATATAGAAGAACTCCATAAACAACTGTCATATTCACAAGTTTTTCATCTTGGGAATTTGAAATTATTATAAAATAAATTTTATTTACTTTTTTTTTTTTTACAAATAATCTTGGTAAACTAAGAATCTTCCAAGTATTAATTTATTTTAAAATTATGTGTCTAATATAAAAAAATTGTGTCTAAATATATTACATATATAAATATTACAAGTGCTATGATTTCTGATTTGTTCATTGGTGAGTGCTGTGAATTGTCTAAGACTAATGATTCACAGACCTGTACCCCTGGGGCAAATAATACATTACATGTTAATAAAAAGCAACCAAGCAAACAAAATAACCCCCCCCAAAAAATAGGAGGGGGAAGTAATAGTTGGAAGACGCATGTCTTAAAGATCATTCTAATTAGCATTAAGTACATTTTAAAAATTTAATTATTTTATTTTATTATGGTTACATTAGTCACCATACAGTACATCATTAGTTTTTGATGTAGTGTTCTGTGATTCATTATTTGCATATAACACCTAGAGCTCCATGTAATACATACCCTCCTTAATACCCATCACCGGGCTAGGATTAAGTACACTTCAGGTAATGTTAAAAACTCTTGTTCATTTGACTAAATTTAATATTAAATAAGTTAAATGAAAAGTTTTAGCTCCTTCACAGATAGAATTTTTTCTTTAACTGAAAACACCATTTGTGCTTTATTTAATCAGAATATTTTGGATCTAAAACATTACTTTTTATTTACTGACTTGTCATTTATTTGTAATATGGGGTCACTTATATTCAGCTGCACCTGTGAGGTTGTCTAGCACAGAATGGATATGTGGGTTTTCAGGGATCAATACATATATAAGCACACATACTCATTTATAACTAGTTCTCCTTGTTGCCATTAGTTGATAGTAGACAACACCTCAGAGTAGAATAATTGCAGTTGATATGACAGAAAGCACTTGGATGGCAGGGCAAATTTTAGAGATATTTACCTATGTTGGATTGAAGATCAGTGAATTGGATTAATTAATTTCTCAATTAAAGATGTTAAACAACTTGGGTGCCTGGGTGGCTCAGTTGGTTAAACGACTGCCTTTGGCTCGAGTCATGATCCTGGAGTCCTGGGATGGAGTCCCACATGGGGCTCCCAAATCCCTGGGCAGTCTGCTTCTCCCTCTGACCTCCCCTCTCATGCTCTCTCTCACTCTATCTCTCTTTCTCCTAAATAAATAAATAAAATCTTAAAAAAAAAAGATGTTAAACAACTTAACAAGAAAACCCTTGATCTAGTCTAGAGCGGGAGAAATTAAAAGATGTTTTAAAGTACGTTAATCCATTTATGTATTTGCATCATTCGGATTATTAAGCAGACTCACAGACACATTTAGATCACAGATTTGACTTAATTACCTTCAGCATATGTGGACATTGTCCTAATATAAATACTCAAAATGTGAATTTTAGAGAATTTTATATCAAGGAGAGTCTTTCCATTTTTAACCACTCAGTTAATTGGTGAATTGGCTAGACCTTTCCCAATCCAGTACCAATCAGTCTGGAATAAGAAACCCTCATTATAATGTACCAATGCTTAGGTATGTAACAAAGCAAGTACAAAAATACTTGTGAATGTAGGTAGGAGATACATATAAATGCAATGTACATTTTTTCAACTTCTCTGAACATTCAAAATTTTTCATAAAATTATTTAATTAGGTATTATTTCTTATAAATCCTATGTAGTATTAAAGCAATAGATAGCCTCTCCACAAACTCCATATTTCTATATCCTAATACCTCTATAAATCTTAGCTAAAAAATACATATAATTGTTTAATTCTTATGTCTAGTTTTTGTCACTTTGTCCAAGGAGTGTATATTGCTAAAAGTAATTTTTAACCAGGTCCAAAATGGTATATCCTTGCATATACATAAATCAACACAAAGAAATCATTATTGGGCTGTTTGGGAAGAGGTATATGTTTTATGTTACCAATTATGAGTTTGTTAATCTTTAAGCAGAATGTATTACTCACAAATTAGTGACACAAGATGGGTCTCCCCCTCCCTTCCATTTAGTTGCATACTGGATGACATTTCAGTTGAGTTCTATATTTATGTTCCTTTTTTTATTTTAATTTTTTTGCCATATAATATTTTAAGTTTAATCAAAAGTCAACTTAGAAAGGCCATTCTGCCTTAGGGATATTTTTCCATTAAGTATTATGACATATTGGTGGCCTTGAGGGATTATTGGTTTTTGAAGAAATATTAACAGCTGGAAATTTGCATTTTAATACAGTTCTCCTCAGCTACTCAAGCAATTTTATTTTTAAGACCTGTGATAGGTTTCAAAGCTTTAGTTCTAAAGCAATCTTGTCAAGTAGAGCTAATTTTTATAATAATTTTATTACAAATAACTAAGTCTCTAATAGTTTTTTTCTTTCTTTCTTTTCTTTTTTTTTTTTTCTTTCACCTGAAAATTTTAGTTTGAGGTGTCAGGGAAATCAACACCCAAATTTTATATCTGCACTAAAACCAGACTTGATAATTGGAACAAGTGAGGAAGAATTCTTTTTAAGTCTCTACTTTGAAAAATTGAGGAATAAGAAAATAGCACATCTAATTAGGTTTCTCTGAGTAGTAGTTAAAAATGAAGTTGATGCAAAGCAACCCTTCACAACAATTGTTTCAGTCTGTCTAGGTAGTTGTCTCCTAGGGAATGATTCCTGGGAAATCAGAAGAAGCTGTGAAATGAGAATAGAATCCTTTCCCCTTGATCCTGGTATTAAATACATACTCAGAATTGCTATTGAAATTAATTGAGTATTTTGAGTCAGGATCAAGCAACTTATCACTTAAAATGATGACAGTGAATAGAACTGAATGGTAGCCTTTATAATTACAGATGGATTTCTCTTCTAAAAATGACTAAGTGGCTAAATACCTTAAGATGGTGTAATAGGGAACATCAGTTTTCCCCTTTCATTTTCAATCTGAAATGAAAATGTAATTTTTAAAAAGATTTATTTATTTATTTGAGATAGATTTGCGGGGGGACAGAGGGAGAGAGAGAATCCTGAAGCAGACTCCGTGCTGAGCACGGAGCTCAATGGGGTGGGGCAGATTGATCTCAGGACCCTGAGGCCATGACCTGAACTAAAATCAGGAGTTGGGTGCTTAACTGACTGAGCTTCCCAGACACCCCTGAAAATTCAATTTGTTAGTCACATCTAGATATCTGAAATGACAGGACCACAGCACAGACAATTGCTCATTGGTTAATGACCAAATCAAATAACCATGGTTTCATGGTGTTCACATATTATAGTATATACAATGACATTCTGGGAGAATGGAAGATTGGAGAAGCAAAAGTAAGAAAAGGGCACCTGAACTTCTGGAAAATGGATGTCTGCACTTCTTATAGTATTAAATCAGCATTATCACTGATATGTAAGTTTTCAAAAAAATTCTTAGTTGGCAAATGTTGTCACCGAATACATCAGCAAATTCTAATCATACAGCTTTATTTTTTAAAGTTCACGCATATTTGATCATTTCTTAAATATTTACTTCTATTTCAATATAGGAAAAAATATAAGTATAAATTAGCTATGGCAAACTAAGAGATTTTCTTCTTTGGGTAACATTATTTTGTTGCTTGTTTAAACTTTCATGGATCTGTTAGAACCATAAAGCAAATGGGTAGGAAGGTATTTTAAGTGCTATCGTAGTCTTTCCCTAAGTGATATTAAAAAACAATATAACAAAAGAGCTTAGAATCCTATTAAAAAACACAACGTAATTGAAATAGATCACTCTTTTCTGGAGATAGGATAATAATTACTTTACCAACATAATTCAAGCTAGAATGACTTTTTAAGTCTAAATTATATGACTACCTTCCTCTATCACTTGCACTCTATTGCTTAGAGAATCTGATCCAGTGATGACTATGGGATGATAGAATTTTCCTGGAAAGTGTCAAATATAAAAACAGTCAGTCTGCGACAAAAATTTTTTTGGCTCATGAGATATTTGCTTACAATATTTGACTTTTAGGACACCACATAATCTGTGGTGTTATACATTGTATTATGACTTTGAGTATCTTAACAGAATTTTAGTGTATTAGAAAAAGCGTGTGCCTTGAAATTATATATAAATAGGTTTATATTGTTTATATCACTGTAACTGTAATATAGATAAGTAATTTATAAGCCTCAATTTACTCATCTCTAAAATGGTGATTACTCCTGCTCTTCTCTTAAGGGGTAAATCAAGACAGGATTGAGCAAGATAAAGACAACGTAACACTTTGTAATTTAGTACAGAAAATATGCTCCAGTATATACCGGCAAATACTGGTTATCCATCTTCCTTTGCTTCTAGGAAGTCTATCTTTATCTTTTTCACAGTTCCTCAAAGGCAAAGCGCATTTGTACAATACTGATTTAGTTGTGAAAATGCTTGGGCGAAAGGGTCTGAGTCTCTATTAGGAGACAAGCTCTGTTGATTCTAAGGAAATTGCAGGAATAAGAAAAAACAGAGCTCTAACAGTGCTTTTTAATGTAAACTGCTGCAATTTTTCTGACTTCCCCTCTGCTCTGAGTCCAAGCAATACCAGCACAGAACTATCTCATCAACCCATGAGTTTCTCACAGGTTTGTTTATGTGCTGTTTCTTTTCTTTTGTTCTTCTGTGGTTGATCTTGAGGGGAAAGGGAACCAGAAGTCTTGATAGTGCTGGTTCAGCATTTGATAAGAAAAGAAACAAGAACAAAACCATATGCGAACTTGTGTTAGGCACTATGCTAGGTGCTGGGTTCAACTGGCATGTAAGACTCTTGCATCTTAGGATTTACATCTCAGTGGAGAGACAGGTTTTAAACAAATATGCAAACAAAAACATTATTTCGATGAGAAGAAAACATGTTCTTTGAGAGAGGAAGTGATATTTGAGTTTCAAATTGAGAGATCAAAAGAGCCAGGTAAAATGGATTTTGTGGTTGTGACTTGAGCTGGTAGTATGGGAAAACATTCCAGATGAAGGGCAAAAGCATGTGTGAAGACTCACTGGTGGGCAAGACCTTGGTTTATTCAAAGAACAGAATGAGAGTCGTTGAGGCTAAAACATAAAACATACATATAACCCATGAGAGCACGTACTCAGCTGTCTTCTTCACTCTTATACCCCAGTGCTGTGAATATCACTTGACACATAAATGTGCTTCCAGAGTTATTTGTTGAATAAGTGAATTCATATTTAGTGACCTAATAGATGACCTTTTTTGGCAAGCTCTTGTTTCAGGTTTTACGGTTCAGTTTCAGCCCTAAATTCTTAAAGTATTTAAAGCTATTTTTAGGTATTTTAACACATATCTTGTTTGGTATTCATTACTCTCTGGATGTATAGTGTGGGTGTGTGTATACTTCTCACAGTTTGGGGAATTGTACCCTCTAGTTGTATGTTAGGACAAGCATATTATCCATGTACATATGTCTAGAAGTTTCAATATAAAGTATTTTAAAGAGTCACAAATAACTTTTTAAAAAATATGTCCAAGTAAGATGTCTGATAAATAGTAAAACCAGAACATTGACTTCTATTCGGTAAGCAGTAATGAGAATACTAGTTAGATGTCAGGCCGAACTGAGGCTGGTCTCTGCTTTGCCATTAGTAGTTGGGTGTGCCTAAGCAAACTGCTTAATCCTTTCTGTGCCTCAGCTCTTTCACCTACGAAATAAATCTAACCGTAATAAAATGGTGAATGAATTCATTCTGAGGCGTGTGAACCATGGCCAGTAAGGAAGGTCACAGAAGAGCCCAGATAAATGTAACAAAGTCTTTCCCCAAGAGTCATAACCAGGCAAATGCTTAGGAAGTGCCTACACAGTCTTATTTTAATCCAGAGAGTATGTATGTGATTTTTGCATGTATATTAAAGTAGTAAGTGTTGCTACAGGTACATGTAATGTGACAACAGAGATAGGAGAAGAAAAATGTCTACAAACAAATATAAGACCTCAGAAAATAGAATAGTCTGGGGTACATAAAGTAGTGACAGGAAATGACCCATAAATCTACATAGGGTCGCAGGATGGTCCTGTATAACAACAAAATAAAATAGATACATGTTATGAAAACTTCAGTCATTCAAGGGTTATTCCATTTAAAAATATAAAGACTTTCTGCATTCCAGGAGTTCTCAGTGTAGTGGGGGAAAGAAATATTTAAGAAATATGTTTAGGAAGGTGAGAGGTTTGTGTGTTCGTTCATATGATCCAAGGAAAAGAGGAAAAAGTACTTTGTCTTGCTTAGAGAAATCATGCAAGGCTTTTAAGGCAGGTAACATCCATGGATATGTTCTGATCAGAGAGGCTGCTGAGAGATCGTCCTTGGTATACCTGACAGCCTCCCTGATTGTGAATTATTTATCCAACTAAGCCATTTAAGTATGGCCTAAAATTTTCTTAGTCTTTGTATATCCCACTGAATCATTTCAGTCTCTAAAATCCTATTGAGTAGTAAAATATTTGCAAACCATGGTTGGGATCTTTGCACTAAAACTCATTTATGAAAGCAAAATATGTCATTATAGACTTACTTTTCTGTGTTTCTTATATCTTTCTTACTTGCTTTTCAGTGACCTCAACCCATTTATTTTATTATTGGGAAAAACAAGTTGCTGTCGATAAGAAGATCAAAGGAAAACTGTCATATGCATTCTTGTTTGTTCTCTGAATTTTTGGGTTAAAGATAAAATGAGATAGAGGGGTTATCAAAATACTAGCCCCTTTTTAAAATTGATGTAAAAGTATTAGACCTGATTGCAGAAGGAATGTTATTTTACATGTCAAAGCCCTTTCTAGAAAATGAGCCAGTAGGATTTGCCATAGCCAAGATATATCGCTAGTTCAGTATTTATTAAACAGCCATCTCCAAGGTAACAGATTTGTAGGAAGAAGTAGAGGAGGTGAACTTGAGACAATGAGACAAAGCTTATGGGAAGAAGTAAAAGAAAAAGAAACACCTGAAACTCATAAGTGGTGAAGGAAAATGAACCATATATATGACTTAATATAATATAGTCTTTTTAATAATGGCCCATATAATATAGTTCTTATATTGTACCTTGTGAACCAGGAACTCATAGGTATTAACTAGTATACTGGTTCTAGAAACCACTTAGTGAAAGTAAAAACTGCTGAAGTTTAATTTTTTTTATATATAACAATATTACCATATTTATTTGTAGTTTGAATTTGTAGGTTAAGATTTTTTTCTATGTATAAAACACTTTCACATGTTATTTCCATTTTAACTCCAACAATCTTGTAGGATAAAATTTAGACTCCCTTTACGGTTGAGGACACCGACTCTTAGAAAAAGTTAAGTATTTTGTTGTCATACAGACCTGTGTTATACATGTATTTAGGGAATAGCTGTCATTGCTATAGTGATGAAAGTAGACATAATGTCCATGTTTTTGCAGAGCATATATTTGAGTGTGTTTCTATGGTGGAGAGAGAAAAAAAACACACATGAATAAATAGGATAATTACATGTAGTACAAAGTACTATGGAAGGAAGGAGATCTATGCCCACGTAAGTGGTCAGAGAAGTCATCTCTGAGGAAATGACATTTGAACTAGCAATTCTAATAAGGAAGGTCTGGGTGAAAATGTTTCAGGCGGAAATTTGTATCAGGAGACGTTGCAGCATTATTTTTATACCGAGTGATCACAACATAGAGAAAAGGCTCTGTTTGAGGTCTGTATAGCACATAACTACTTTGAATGTTTGGTGTAGACACTGCCTTTTAAAAATGTGTTTAGGGGCGCCTGGGTGGCTCAGTGGGTTAAGCCTCTGCCTTCGGTTCAGGTCATGATCTCAGGGTCCTGGGATCGAGCCCCACATCAGGCTCTCTGCTTGGCGGGGAGCCTGCTTCCCCCTGTCTCTCTGCCTGCCTCTCTGCCTAGTTGTGATCTCTCTCTCTCTCTCTCTCTCTGTTGAATAGATAAATAAAATCTTTAAAAAAATAATATCTTTATACTGTTATTTCCTATATCCATGCTCTTTAGTATTCAAGAGTGTCCTTGCAACTCTGGCAAGAATTCTAAGAGTAAGTTTAGGTCCAGGCTGTGCTTTCTTTCTTTAAAGAAATTCTTATATTCTCTGGCAGCTGTAATACACCATGAATATTAAATTAAAATCAATTGCACACTTACTTATCCTACTCTGGGGATAAAAAGCATAAGCTAACTTGGAATTAACTTCCACTTTAAAAACATGACTTCATTTCAAAAGCTTAGGGTACTATCTGAGAAAGTTTGATATCCTCATGTCTCTTTATTAGAAGTCTTATGCAGCTAGTTTGGGTAGAAATAGGAAAAAGGAATAGTATTAAAATGTACATCAAGCAGACATGAGATTAACTCAGTTTTTTTTTTTTTTCTGGACATTTAATACCTTTAGTGTGTGTAGGCATGGGATCTTCTCCAAACATGTGTGCTCTGTTATTCCTACTCATTAAGCAACCATGTTCTTAACTAGGGAGAATCTTAATACTCACCTATTTAATGCTCACCTCAAGGGTTGCCTGCTATAAGAGGCTGCACTTAGGATGTCCCAGAAGAGCCACATGTTGGAAGAAAAATAATTCCAGGGCTCTGGCTAATGCTGAGCCCCAAGAGCTCAGGCTAACCACAGAGTGGTCAGGTCTGCCCTCAGATGTGAGCACAGAGAAATGCATCCCAGGTTATTTATGATAATGATGAAATGTTACTTGTGGGCTGCCTGGGTGGTTTAGTCAGCTGGGCATCAGCCTTTGGCTCTGGTCATGATCCCAAGTTCCTGGGATCAAGCCCCGCACTGGGCTCCCTGTTCCTCGGAGAGCCTGGTTTTCCCTCCCGCTTTGCTTTTCCCCCTGCTTGTGTACTCTCACTTGCTCTCTCTCAAATCAATAAATAAAATATTAAAAAAATGTTACTAATAATGATATATCTATGATTGTATGAAATTTGGAGGTAAGGAGAACTATAATTCATGACTTAGGAAAGGGTCAACTGAAAAGAAAGAAATTCTATCAGGACCAAGGAAGTTGAGGCAGAGATAGTACATAACAGAGTAGTTAGCTATATGATTTTGTAGGTCAAAATAGATATTGGAGTTGAACATGTAAGTTAAGAGGTCTTAGCAAAGGTATTAAAGGCTATGGGATGATTGGTATTATTTAGGGAGATGGTATGAAGGTGGGAAGGTATTGCAGAGTCATGTACTAATTCCAACATTTAAAGATAAAGTAGAGGAGATGTAAATCAGAGATGTTAAAAAAAAGACCAGGGCATTTTGGTGTTATGGAAGCCAAAGAGAAAGAGACTGTTTCAAGTAGTAGGAGTTCAGTTATGTTTCATCAGTGCTGAGGGACAGAAAAGATAAAGGGAGAAAAACCTTTATTAGGTTTAGCCAAAAACAAAACAAAACAAAACAAAACAAAAAACAAAAAACAAAAAACACAAAAAAACAAAAACAAAACCAAAAAACTTTGATCTTCCCTAAAACAATTCTGGCACCCTGGTGGGGAGAAAGAAGCCTTAGTGAGGTAGATTTAGGTATGAATGGGAGGTGAAAAAAATGGTGACCGGTTGTATATTCAAGGTGTTTTTCCAGAAAGTTGGAAAGTTGGATTATGAATCTGAAGGGAAAATACTGGACAGTTGGGTGGGGACACAGGAGTCAATGAATATCTTATCTGGGAGATGGGAGGCAGTATAGAATTCAGAATGTTTTAATAGTGTTGGGCCAAATCCAGTAGAGGAAGAGAAAACATAGGAGGAGACAGGAGTAGGAGTCTAGGTGGAAGGACTGATATTTAATTTGAGGAGAACCACTTATTCCTGTTTCTAGTTGGATTGAAGGGAAAATATAGGTAGACGTGTGAGAAGGGAAATGGCAGGAAGTTGATAACTTGCCCTTTTCCGAAATGTAACTGGTAGGAGAGGGGTGGAAAGCACATGAAGCTATTTCAGATGTAGCATTTAAAGCCATCAGAATTCTACTCCAGTGGCTTCTCCCTATGGCTTCCATTTGAGCCTTACTTTGTTGTCCATTTACTGACCATCAGGAGAGAAGGTAGTGATTCCAAGAGGACCACATCTAAACTACAGCAGACATTTTTTCCCTTCGTTGCCCATCTCTAGGGGATGGGTAAGGTTTTCAAGGCATTACAAATTGAGCCAATCATAAAAATGTGAAGGAAAAAGTCCTATCATACACAATACCATTTATGGATCAGGCATTTTCACTTTAGTTCTACACTTTTCTGTGAAGGAGGATTCTATTTTAATTTAGGAAATTGAGACATTAGAAACTAACTACAAGTCATATAGATAGTAAGCAGCAGAGTAGGATTACCCCCTTTTCATTTGGGAGAAGTATGATGATATAAATGAACCCAAATGCTTCTTCTCCTGTTATAGCAAATTGCACAATACTTCATAGCTCTGGAAATTCTAAGGGTTCTCTGTTAGATTTATTTGAAACATTATTTTTGTTGACAAATGATTTAAAAGTACCACCACACGGAGGATTGTGCTCGTATTTAGAACTTACGTATTGTAATACATGTCCCTTCTTTACAAAAATTCAGTTAAGCACTAACAAGAATATATGAATAATAGATAAATGACAGATGAATCATTGCTATATCAATATTCAGACAATTATATATTTAAAACATTTTTTTCTGAAGTTATTAAGAACAATGATCAGGTATCTGCTCTTCCTCAAACTACTTGTAACTACAGTTCAATACCCATGTTAAGTGATTGAACTATCACAGGAAAGAATTATTGAATAGTTTTTTTTTTTTTTTAATAGATAGGATCTAATTGTGTTGCCTGGCATTTAGTAAACAAGGACTTAATATAGGTTGGTTGAATAAATGAAAACATGGAAATAAAATGTAGTGTTTTGGTTAACTCTTATTCCTAAATAATACCAATGGCATCTCTGGAAATGATGCTCAGTTTATGAGAAGTATACTTTTAAAGATTACTTCCATCCATGCTGGGCCATCATGTGGTCATAACTCTATCATTTACTTAATTTATGTACCATTTAAGGACAGAATAAAGTTACTGTGGTTACAACTTAAATCAAATTGATAAAAGCCTTCTGAAATAAGCAAAGAGAAATCTACAAATGAGTGTAGATTTTTCATTTTTCATTTTTAACTTTAAATCAAATATGAATAATTCATAGCACTTCCATACCTATGACATTTTCATTATTAAAAGTTTATTTAATTATCAGTTTTACGCCTTTTTCTATTAAGGAAATCATATTTTATATTGACCATTCTTTGTGAATGGAGTTATCAATGTCATTCAACCTACTTGGAAGCCTGAGTATTGGTTCCATTACGTTGATGGAGTTTGCTATTGACAGGTTAAATAGAGTACATTTTCCCAGGGCTCTGCCAACTTTTCCACATATTCAGTTGAGCTCTTTTGTGCTAGTAATTGAATATATATAAAATGGATTTCTTGTTGTTTCCCATTTATTTCTTTTAGGTTTTGGAGTGGTGATAAATTCAACAACAATACCCTCTCCTTACTGTTTTTTAGATTAATTTATTTCGCTCCTATTTCATTATAAATACATGACAAGAAGTATAATAATCGTTGCTTGTAAATTAACAACTGGACACGTAGACTAACCAGATTTGTTATTTTCTGTTAATGTGGGTTGTTTCCAGTTTGTCAAAGTACATTAAAAACATATTATGATATTATGTGAGCACTAAAATTAACATATTTTAATACACGCACCTATTTTTGTCTTCCATTCCAGATTGAAATCCATTACTAAGACTGATGTTTTATTCCTCTTGTGCTTGAAATTGAATTCTTCATCAGAATAGATAGTTACTATTTATATGAGAAAATTACAATTCCTCCAAATAGAAGAGGATTTCCCCTCCTAGTTAAGTTGGTTGTCACGCTCAAATAGTGTATTTTGCTTTGTCGTTAGCTCCAATTGTTTTTGAATTGGAAAACACTTACCATATCATTGAATTATTATAAGTAACACAACAACGTGAAATCCTAAGGGTTCTTTGCTTAGTAACTGCTTGGCAGGAACTACTTTTTCTTTGTCACATCTTCATCCTTGCTACTTTCTCTGGTAACTGGTAACTTGGCAAAGGGTTCTGTTATCAGTGAGTGGCTTTCTTAATATCCCTTAGAACTCATATTAGATTTCTATTTAGGAATTACCAGGACAACACATATTCTTTTTTTTTTTTTTTAAGGACAACATGTGTTCTAATTATACTCTACTAGCTGCAGTAAAACTCACTATATTTCTATATATTTTCAAGGTACATATTTTCAAGGTAATGCTGGTATATCCTTCTCTTGAGTGGAAAAAGTTGACAGAATGAAAATCAGATAGCAACCCTAGACTATAAAATATTAACTTCTTTTGTAAGACACTTAAAAAAATCTAAATTGTACCAAGAGATTTTTAAAAAGGCTTATCTATTTATAACAGAATAATGGCATTTTTCTTTTTAATTTTAAACTTTTATTATAGATAATTTCTCACACTTATACACAGACACAGGGAGAATAGTACATTGAAGCTCTGTATCCATCATCTTCACAAACTCAAATTCCTGACATTATATAAGTGGCTGATCTAAATAAATTAATGGCTGTGGATTCACAAGAAAAGTTTCCTGGTAGTCTTTCTGCCTAAAAGAGTCAAAGGTGTTCTAGCCTTTTTCTCCTCAAATGATAAAGCACCTGATAGGAAAGTCTGAGATTGTATCAGGTTAGGGCAATACTGCAATTATATTAATACAATCACATCTTTATGGAACAGCACAATTTCTTTCTATGAAAAAGTTACAGAAAACAGATCAGACTTTGTTCTTACCCTCAGGAATCTTACCTAATTTTGAAGAAGAGAATTTAAAGAATTCTGTATGTATTAGTCCAAGCTAGACTTTAGTTTCTATCTATAAATAGAGAAGAGCTATTAGCATATTAATTAATTAGGATCACATTTGCATTTTTATTGTCATGAAAAAATATCTGTGTTCTAAATTAGGTCTCCCTGTTATATTACTCTCATTACTGCCTCTCAGTAAGAGATAATCAGCTTGAAATTTATATGACTATGTGAATAATACTGGTTTACATTTGACAGAAGAGACCCATTCTGATTAATATTTCAAAGCATGACACTGCGTCAACACAATGGGGTTGTATTTAGATTATTAGAGAATTATGTTTTACAGTATAGCTCTTAATAAAAGAAACAATGATGAACTTTCCTTGTAACTCTTTTATGTATTCATACGTTGACCTGTGTTTGTTCTTTATCCAAGAAAATGATATGCACATACACCCTGTCTATAATAGCTGTGTACTTATGCTGAGAAAACAAAGGTGGTCTTAAAGCTAAACGTATTAATTAGTGCCTCTGGCTTGTGCTAACTAAAGAATATCTCACAACGTAAGTAAATTTCACAATTCAAAATAAGGAGTAGAATGAGCATATATGGTAATTAGGAAGGTGGTGTAAGACTACTTACTATACATAGGACAACAGGAAAATGTGCTCAGAAATGAGAAAGTAATGGACATCAAAGGAGATAGTGAAGAGTCTGGCAATGGAAGTGTGCTGAGATGTTTTGAGTAGTTGTATCCAGAGAGTACTAGAAGTCTAGAATTAAACTTGCCTATTTTAACCAGGGAACATTTGGCAGCCTTGAAATAATAGTATAGATTCACTCCTTAAACATTAATTTAAAAAATGAGCAATAAGTTATGGTACAATGGCTCCTTTTTTGTGTGTTTTTTATAGCTGAACCTCCCTATCTATGATGAACTTACTGGAAATGAAACAATAGTGTAGATAGGCCATATTTTTTCTGATCAATACATATTTAATAATTATACCCTCATAATTTTCCAATAAAAATGTGTCCTTTCACAACAACTAATCAACAATTATAAATTTTGGCCATTTGATAACAAATTCATATCTCATTTGCTTCACAGATTAAAAGTAGGCATTTTATTGATCTGATCCTTTTATTATCTAAGGAAAAAAAAAGAAACAAACTTGAGTTTAGCATATCATCCAGTGGATAAATACTTGTTGAACTGAAATATTCAGAAAAAAAGCAGGGCTGGTTTGGTGGTGAAACTAAGCTCCCAGAAGGCATTTGAGTCCATTATTTTGAGGAAGATCCTCTCTGTTACAGTAAATATCAAGATACATTTGCTTATTCAGCAGAGTATACAATGTTAACCAACTGTTTTGCTTCAATACACTTATTCTGATTAAAGCTCCAATTATTGTAGTGATCTGTATTTTGATTAATGTTGCTGTTTCTATTTGATGGCTTTGCCTCAAGGTTATAACTGTTTTGTGAAACATAATACAGTTTAAGCTTGTTAGATCGATCAATTCTCATATCAGATAGTCATAAACACTTACAAACATCTTTTAATCTAAAAGTTACATAGTAATATCTTTCAGAAGCTCTGTAGTGCAACTCATACTAACCAGCCATCCATATGTCTAAAACTGTTTATTTTTATAAATCTATTTGAATATGAAAAATGATACAGAAGCATATAGGATGTTGAAAAATTATGTAGTGTATGGATTAGTGTGTTACTGAATTCTGTATGAGGCCTTATATGGTTTTTAAGAAGACAAGAGGTATTGCATAATAAACATCCTCAAAACATTATTTGGGGTACAATGTGTTGTGTATAATACATGACTTGGGTTTCAAAGATAAATATCAAGACAATCAAATGCACACAACTAAAGGTCATTTGAACTCTCTATGTATTTTTAGAGTTAGTGTTTCTTTGAACCTGGGGGAGGACTAATGTTTGGACAGGTACATTTTAGTGTCCAGGCAGCTAGCTAGATTTCTCCTGGATGATTTCATTTGGCTCATGGCTGAGGAAGATGTCAGAAATCCAAAGGGGAGCTTTGAGCACTATTGATACTGGCTTACATAAATCAGTATAAATACCTTGTAATTAATGTAAAAATTGACTGATAAAAACAAGAATACAGCCAAATATAAATGATCAGCTACTCTGGCCTAGAAACTGTCAGTATATGCAGTACTTATTGTGGCATATTAATCAGGTGAGTCAGATTGCCAATAAATAAAGCATTACCATATTTCACGAAGGATATAAAAGATGGTTCTAAGACTTTACACCCTCCAGAAAGGAAAATCAGGCAAAAATTTAATACATGGGATGTACAACACTCTGTTGACTTGGGGAATGAGTATCATTATTATTATTTGTCAGTGTCCCATGGTTTAACTGCTAGTCTGTGTAATAAAGCAAAGAAAAATAGACTCTTTTGGAAAATCCACATGACTTTTAGAATGGGATTCATGTTCATTTTGTTGATTCTGAGTACTACTGGCTACTCCTCATATAGGTGATTTTGAAAATTTCAGGGCTGAGCAACACAAGAGAATTCAGTAGGGGCTCCATAGTGATTATGACCCCATGATCTCTACAAGACACAAAAGGATACTCTTCAGAGAAAGAGAAGCGGATATACTATGTAGATGTACTGCAGTGAGGAGAATCTTGGAGCTCCATATTTGATAACTATTCCTTTTGTGTAAAATGGAAAGAAGTACCCCAGTTAGAAAAAAATTAATGATTTATTCTCATAATGTCCAAAAGTAGGGAATATAACAAAAGAGTAGACATATTACAGTACTTTTCTTAATTCTTACACCACTTGAACTATCTGTGGCTTTTTCTTGAGATGATTCGCATGTAATAATATGGTATGTTAAAGGTAAGGAGACACAGGCCACATTAAGTATAAGTATTATTATTTTGTCACTCATTACTTATATAAATTATGCATATTTCTTTCCATATTTATGAACACATATTGTATGTAGTTACAGTGCCTTAAAGTTAATAATCCTTAAATGCTGATAATGTCTAAAGCAATGATAAAAATTCAGAAACTTTTTTTGAAGTAATTTTGTTTCTATTTCCAAAATGAAGTACTGTTTTAATTTAAATGAATATATTTTAATGTTTTATGTTAAAGTATAACTTAATATATTTCACATCAGAATGTGTGATTCATTAAATATTTTTAGGAGCAGTCAGAGCCTTGGCCTGAATCTTGAATTCTAATCTTAAAGAGACTATTACTTTGTTGGATGACCATTACAAATGATTTCAAATATTAACTAAATTATTTGGGGAACAATAATTCTTGCTTCTCTTTCCTGCATCAGTATTTTTTTCCATCAAAAGGATTACTTACATTAATAATGACATATTCTGTTATTTCTCCTGTCATAAACAATAAAATCTCAATAATCTTTTTCAGATTGTACTTTTCCTTCCAACTGCTGCTCCATTATAATACCTCCCTTAATTGAAAAAGTCCTCTTATGATTTACCTATGTTTGTGCTCTTCAGTTCTTTTCTTCCTATTCATTCTTTTTTCCTTTTAAGATTTATACACTCATTTTAGAGAGAGAGAAAGGTGGGGGTGGCAGAGGGAGAGGAAGAGGATCTCAAGCAAACTCCCACCAAGCTCAGAGCCCTATGTGGGGCTCAATCTCATGACCCCGAGACCATGAACTTAGCCAAAAATCAAGAGTTGATGCTTAACTGACTGAGCCACCCAGGCTCATATTCATATTAATTCTTAAACTTGTGTATGTCTGCCTTTCTCTCCATGCAGTCATGGAAACTACTACTGTCAAGGTTACAATGACTCACATCGTAAAATAGAATGGATTCTCAGTTCGTATTTTACTTGATCTATCAGTTACATTTGACATGACTGATAATTCATTTGCCCTTGAAATAGTTCCTCTGCTTGTGGATTTCTGTTTCTTGGTTTTTCTTCTATCTTGTTACCACATTTTCCTTAATATTTCATTGCTTAGTATTCCTTTTCTCTTCAACCCCTAGATGTTGAAGAGCACAGGCCCAATTTTTGGACCTCTTTTCTTATGATACACCCTGTATTTCTTTTAGATTCATAGCTTTAAATACCATGGTATTAGTAAAAGTCAAATCAGGTTACAGAACATGGTAATTTGAAAAGGGAAATGTTAATATAAATATTCTGCATAACAAGATTGCCTGCTAAGGGAAAAGAACTCTAAAGCATTTAGGAATGCAAATACAAGGAATAGCAACTATTTCTAGGGCTAAGACAGAACACCCACAACAGAAACAAATGTGGAAAAGACATCATCCCATGGATGATGTCTAGTTTTTATTGAAGAGATAATGGTCATGGCCAGTGGATGATTGACAAGTCACTGAGATATTGCACCATGGAACTCTCAGAGAAACTGCCTGTAGGGATGATGCTCTGAGAAGCCAAATCCTGGGGTTCCAGGAAAGCTTTCCATAGAGACATGTCATATGCCTGTGATTGCCTCACTATGCCAAAAGGAGCACATTCTCAGGAAGAACAGAGACTTTCCTCTAGTGTCGCTCTAGAACCTGCTGAAGAAGCATTTCCCAGTACCAGCCAGTAAGGGATAAACATGATAGTATCACAAGTAGGATAAAAAACAATGGATATAAAGGCAAGAGATAATAGATTCACTAATTGATATAACTATTCCTATGCTGTTGAGTCATATATATGTATATATGTATATACCCACATTTATATATTTAAGTAATAAATATATAGATACTTATAGTTATGTATATATTTGCCATATTCATTTCATATTGATATATCTATGTATCTCTCATATCTATAAAATAAACAAGTGTGTGTGTATCCTTGTCTTCTCCCTATGTTCCAGGCTATTATATCCAATTGCCTTCTTGACATCTTCATTTGAATATTTAATCGATATTTCAAATATAGCATGAATCTTGGATCTTTCCCTTAAAACTGCTTTATCCATAGTCTCTCCTATCTTAATAAATGACAGCTCCAGCTTCCCAATTACTGAGTTCAAGAACTTTGGAATCATTCTTAAATACTCTACTTCTCACTTTTAAAATCCAGTGTGTTAATATATCCTATTGACTTTATATTTAGACATTTCCAGATTTCACCACATCTCACTATAATCAATACTGCTACCAGCATGGATACCATGAGCTTTATCTTGCCATCCATACTTGTTTCTCAGTTTCTGTCCTTGCTTCTCTAACATCTATTTCCAACACAGTAGCCACAGTGAATCTTTTAAAAATAAGTCAGGCCATGACATTTCCCTGTTCAAAACCCTTCAGTATCTTTCTGAAAGAGCTAATATCTTTAAAATAGTCTATAAGACCAACAAAATCATTTCACTAGAGGCACAATGATTTTTTTTTTTTACTTTCCCTTGAATATTCTGAACATGCAGCCACCCCAGGACCTTTGCACTTGTCTCTGGCCATCTTAAATAAAATATCACTGTCTCTGGCCATCTTAAATAAAATCTCAGCCTGCCTCATGAACCCTGCATCTTCCTCCCCTTTACTATCTTAGCTTTTGCTGTATGAATTATCATTATCCAAAATACTATAATTTCTTTATTTATTTTACTTATTTTCTATTCCTGATGTTGAAATTCACATTCCATGAAGGCAAACTTTTTTTTGTTTGCATTGTCCATTGTTATGTGGTCAATGCCTATCCTAAAGGAAACATGCAAGACATATTTGTTGCATTAATGATGAAAAAACAGATGAGTTAACAAATAATTTGATAAAATGTTAGGAATACAATGATATCATTTATGTTATACTCAAAGGAATATTTAAGTTTCAGAAAAAGTGCTAATTTAAAATTGTTTTAGGGGCACCTGGGTGGCTCAGTGGGTTAAAGCCTCTGCCTTCGGCTCAGGTCGTGGTCTCAGGGTCCTGGGATCGAGCCCCATGTCGGGCTGTCTGCTTGGTGGGGAGCCTGCTTCCCTTCTTCTCTCTCTGCCTGCCTCTCTGCCTACTTGTGGTCTCTGTCAAATAAATAAAGAAATAAAATCTTAAAATATTGTTTAAAAATTTTCCTCTCATGAAATGAAGCTAATATTTTGTTGTGCTTAAATATATTTCCTCTCTTCCTCCTTCCACCCAATATAAGTACATACAGGGAGAATTCTTCTTTTTTGATGCTGTGTATTATTGTAATGTATGACTTTTTCCAGAATAAAACTGTTTTTCTTTTTCTCTGCTTCTGGCTAGGATTGATATCAAATAAATCATACTCTTGAATAAATAGATGTTTTAAAGTACAGAAACAACTATTGTACATATCTTTAATAATTTTTTAAAAATAGAACTGTGTTGTAGGTATAAATACACCATGTTCATTGCATTGATTATGGGAAGTGGTTAAGTACACTTGTTATAAAGTATGCATAAAGAACATAAATATATTATTGTTTCATATATTATATAATGAGTATTAAATTTTTAATTTATCATAATTCTGTTCACCTTTACTTTTAATAGAATATTTGAGATGCGACAAGTCTTTTTAAATGCCACAAAAATTAGAGCCACTATGTCTTTCCCTTTTGAGATGTTTCTTCAGAGAAAGCTAAGGGATTCTAGTCATTCCACTGACCATACACTCATATTAATTATATGACATACAAAAATTGTAATTGGTAATGATTTATTTTTCCACTGTGAATAATTTTAGAAAGTAAAATCTAAAGCGTCATTTAGCTCTGTGTCTTCTACCTCCTGAGATGACACACCATAATACAGGTGTGTCTGTTCACCAGCAATACCACAAAGAACCCATAGTTCTGTTAAAATACTCTTAGCTTTTACTGAGTTGGTACAACAGGAGCATTTCACACGTCATTGGAAAGCCAGGGAAACTATTTCCAGATCATTATCACAAACTGAAGGTTTGCTTATAGGATTGCTTGCTTAGCATTCTTGTTACCTTCTTTGAGAGGGCTTCACTGACCACTTTATTATCAATCTTACCAAAGCATACTTGATTAACCACCTTTCTGTGTTAACATAACACTGTATGTAGTCCTCTATGGACACTTTTTATATCTTATATTAATTGTAACATAATCTCCGGCAAATGGGTACATAAATATTCTCACTGATTAATTATTAATATGAATACACATATGACTATATATATATATATATGAATTAATGTGCATATTATTGAAACAAAAATTTTTGTTTCTGTGTTTTAAAATATTTCCCTAAAATATCTTAAGCATTTAAAGGAAATGATAGTCATAATGAGTAAATATATAGGTCCAGTCAGAGAAATAGAAACTATAAACATGGAAATTTTAAAACAAAAATTTCTAAAATATAAAGTTCAACAGATAGACTTAACAGTGAATTTAAGATTATAGTGAATAAGAGGACAGATTGATGTAAATATACAATCAGAAAAAGGTAAACATAAAAGAATGAAATTTAAAAAGAAAGAACAGTATTCCAGTGACCTATGAGATATTACCAGCCAATACAAAATGTGTATAATTGGAGTTCTAGGTAGATAAGAGGGGGTATAATAAGGTACAACATTTTTGGAAGAAATAATGGTTGAAAGTTTCCAAAATTTAGTGAAAAACATCAAGATATAGATCCCAGGATATTAGCAAAGAGCAAGCATGATGAATACAAAGGAAAAAAAAAACTGGAATAGGATTCTGTATTCAGCAAAAATGATCTTCAAAACTATAGGTAAAATAAAAACTATTTCAGAAAAACAAAAACCAAGAGAGTTTTTCATCAGCCAACCTGCAGTATAAGAAATCCTGAAAGAAGTCCTCTAGGCAGAAGGGAAGTGACATCAGATAATAATTTAGATTTACAGAAAGGTATGAGGCTACCATAATTGGTAAATATATGAGTAAATATGAGAGAGTATCTTTTTCTGTTCTCTTATTTAAAAGAAATTAAGTAAAAAAATGATGACTTTTTATGCTTATAATGTATATATAAACTAAATGATTTAGTAGCGCAAAGAATGGTCTAAATAAAATTACATTGTTTCAAAGTTTTTACATTTTGTGTGAAATGATACAAGAATAATTCTAAGTAGCTGTGATAATTTGAAGATGCGTATTTAACCCTTAGCTCTAAATGAAGAAAGAGGTATGGAGAAAAAGCTAATAGAGCAATTTAAATAGAAAGTCAGAAGATACTCAATCCAAAAGAAATCAGGAAAGGAGAAACAAATAAAAAAAAAACAGGTGGTATAATTATAAGAAAAATAACAAAATGGTGAACCCCTAAATGTAAGCACATTAATAATTACATGGAGTATCAATGGACTAAGTAAATACTTAAAAAAACAAAGATTGTTGGACTAGATCTGAAGCTGGCAAACTTTGGCCCATGGGTTAGCCATCTGTTTTGGTAAATAAAGTTTTATTGGAATGCTACTATATCCATTAACTTACATATTATCTTTGGCCGTTTTTGTGTTATAATAGCAAAATTGAGTTTATTTGTAGTTGACGACTCATAAGAAGCATAAAATATTAGATATGTGACACTTTAAGAAGACATTTGACAATCCATGGACTAGAAACAATACTGCTTGGCCTTTTCTATAAACTTGAACATAAATCTACCCTGTGTATCTGAATTATTTACTCAAGAGCAACAAAAACTTGTATCCACAAAAGAGTTGTACACAAATATCCATAGCAGTGTTATCCGGAGTAGTCTCAAACTGCAAACACATCAAGTGTCCATCAACTACAGAATGGAGAAGCAAATTATGTTATATAATGAAATGCTATTCATGATGAAAAGAAGGATGCAGTCACCCACAGTTCAATTTCAGAAACCCTATGTTGAATAAGAGAAGCCACAGGGGGAAATAGTACATACTGAATGAATCCGTTTATCTGAAGTTGAAAAACAGGCAAGACTAATCTGTGTCTTACACAATCAGAGCAGTGGTTATTTTTTTTGTGATTGGGAATTTGTTGGAATGAAGTGCAAGAGAATTTTCTGTGGTAATGGAAATATTATGTATTTTAATTAGGTGGTGTTTATAACAGTTATGCATGTAATAAAACTCAAGGGGTTCTATACTTTAGATCGACACTTTGAGCGTAAATGTTTCTCAATCAAAAAAAAAAAAAAAAGGAAAGAAAAAAGAAAAACACACCCCTAAAATAGCAGAAGGAAAATATTTTATTCCTAAAATTCTAAATGCATATTACTTTTGACCATGAAATATTTTTTTTTTTGTTCAGTAAAATGTTTATCTTGTTTTGAATACTAGTCTAAAAGGAGGTGATGAATTGTCCTTCAGCAAATGACCTAAATTACTGTTTTTACCTTATTTTTAGAAGCTAATTTGCTGTTAATAGGTTTATTTACTGACTTCCTAATAATGTAGATTGAGTGAGCAAGGCTGGTATATCCCACTCATCTGTTGGCCTGTTGCATTGATTCCAGTGTGTTTTGTTTTGTTTTGTTCTTCAATATACACAAACTACAAGACTTTTAGGATATACATCGATTCCATTACTAAGCATGTATTTGATCTTTCTCTCCAAATTTCTACAATAACTTTGGAAAATGTTTTTAAAATTTGAACACTTGTAACTGTAGGATGCTATGAACTTTATAGAATTTAATGATATCTATAATAATAAGTTACTAAGACTTATAACACTAAATTATAACAGTGATGTACTGTGAAAAAAACAATAATTACTATTATAATAGAGGGTTGAGGAATTGTTTGAATTAAATCAATGAGAAAAGTTAAAAAAAATCTGTAAGAGTATATGTGAGAGACAGAAAAAAAGATCGTGTATTCAGATACGAAGGTAATTTCTTTGTATTAAGGACTTACCAAAAGCCAGGATTGGCAAAACTTCAAATAAAATGTAGCCATGCCATGAAAGAGGGATTTGTGAAATTTCTGGATTATGTGAAAATGACTCCTGTAAATCTCACTACTTCTATCCAATTTAGAGTATACTGAATTTTTCTTTCTACCAGAGATGGTAAGTGGATGATATGGGCCATGTGTATAGGAAGGTACATGCAAACAGCCATTTGCTTATTGCACCTTAACTTTATATGTACTGCTGATCAAACGCTGGTTGTAGCTCTAAGGTAAACACAACAGGAAAGAAGTAGGGCTGGCAGGTGGGGAATATGGACCTGGCGAGCTCCCTAGATAACTGGTTCAGTGTATACATTTGCTGTTCTCCTTTATGATTACCTGCAGCTCTCCACTATAAAAAAAAAAAAAAAAAGCAACCTACTGTTTAAAATGCATTTAGGGGGATATGAAGGTCACAACTGAAGTGTGAATTTATTTTAGTTGGTTTGAGTTTCAATTCTAATGCTTTTACTTTACTGTGTAAAATCTCTCTCTCTTGCTGTTTTGAAAATTGCACTTGTACAGAGAAAGGTCTCATTTAATTCAATATTACTCTACTTTTATATATAGTCTTTCTTTAAAATCATGTTCCAAAGGCTGAGTTAAATAATATTGCTTCCAAGTGAAAATTAAAAAGTCAGGGAGAGAAAAAGCAGGTGTCCACCAAAATGGTGAAACATTAAGGTGGATAATTTTAATATTACCCACAAAGCCACATCTTTGGGAGAATCTTATTTTTGAGTCAACCTAGGAAGATCCATAGCTAAAAAATTAGCTGTAGTATTGTTATAGACTCTCTATTCCCTACTGCACACTTTTGGTGCCCCTCTCTAGTATTTCCATATTTAGTAAATAAAAATACATAATACCAAATTAAATTTGAATTTCAGATATAGAATAGATTTTTTTGTAGAAGTGTATCATGTGCAATATTTGAGACATACTTATCCTTAAAAATATATCCATTTAATTTAACCTGATTTACATTTTATTGACATTTTATTTTTGTCACATTCAATACCCAGGGGTAAACAAAGTGATGATAGTTCTGGTGATCAGTGTTTCAGGGAGGGACCAGTGGAAAGTTTTGCTTAAGACTGTGGTCTTCCAGGGGCTCAGTTGGTAGAGCATGCAGTTGTTGATCTTGGGGTTGTGAGTTTGAGCCCCACATTGAGTGTAGAGATTACTTGTAAATACAATCTTAAAAAAAAAAAAAAAGACGACTCTGGTCTTTAAATGCAACTCAAGCTTTCATTATGATTTGGCAAAGTGAGTATGTAATAGAGGGCAGTGATGGTTTTACATTGAGAACTTCCTCTAAGTGACATATTTTCTAGAGGGCGGTTGCAGTGACACCCATGCTATTGTGCATATTTGATTTTAATTATCTCCCAAGATTCTCGATACTTTAATATCCACAGCTCCTAGGAAATGGCTCAGTACTTCTTATATAGACATATGCTTCCATCCTGCATATTTCCAACTCCTCATCTAACCACAAACTCCAGTTACCAGAATTTTAATCATCTCAAAACCCTGTTCGCCCTTTCATGAAACCAAAAATATCATCACCAACAATGTTGTTTTTTTCTGTAAATCTACTTTTTCAGATTTTTAAAAAATAAAAATAGTCACATTACCAGTACATTTCACAGGATTTAAAAAAAAAAAAAACACAACAAAACTATTCTCTTTAGCCACTCATCTAAAATTGATGATAAGGTATCATGGTTTTTCAGGCAGTCTGATGATACTTTTCGTTTTATATAGGGTGATTAATTCAGTAGAGAATGTACTATCCTTAAAAAGTAGGCTTATCATCCAAGACAGATTTATCCATCCTATTAGGGGATTAATGGTACTGTGAATATATCAGGAACTCAAAATGCAAACCTTTGTCTTGAATATTTTATCTACTCTTGATAAACCCTACTTAATTCTACCATATCCCATACACTTTATTTACCTTACAACGGGATTTAATCTCTAAATATATTACAACATTTTATCTTGTGAATTTATTTACCATTGAGAAGGATCAAAACAATATATATGGTAATGACATTTAGTAAAACTGATACTTCTCAAAACCTAGTGTCAGCTCACAGATAGCTATGGAGAAGAAAAACTATGAACCCCACTGAATACAATTAATACGATCAGAAGCTTTATAATTAAGAGTAAGAGAATGAATACATGTGTAATCATCCTTAATATTGGTGTCTGGCAAGCAAGCTTTTCAGGATTCATTAAAGAGTTTCACTGATACTCTGTAATAGGATGTGAATAATAGGATTAATATAGCTATGGGCAGTGTTAGGTCAGCTAGCAATAGATCAATCCAAAAAGGAGGACATATTAAAAGGATTATAGATTAGCAATTAGATGGCTTCACAAACAAGGAGTAGTTCTTGAGCATCTCTAAAGGTTAACAGAGATAGAATGTCAGTTTTTTCAGTTTATAATCCAGAAGTGCCCGAAGATGAAAGAAGAGATGGGATTTAGGCTATGATCACAATTGACATAATCAAACCAAACCATCCGTTATTATCAGCACCTGGATTTCAAAGGGAACAGGTCTTAGTATAAGGTGAACAAAGCACTTGCGATGGAATAATGAAATAGTTCAAAGGACAAAGTTTTAGGTGTTAAGATTCTGAGAGAAATGTCATAGTCAGTTATTCAGATCTTATATTCAGCATTAAGCTTCCAAGCATTTGTGAGATCCCATGGTATATGTAAGTGAAGTCTCAATTTCTGTGGATGAAAATCAATGCTGTGCATTATGACTTTCACATTTTATTGAAATTTCAGCTTGACACATTCTTTAAAATTTTCAATAATATATAGCTATCTGAGTTTCTGTCTGCTTTATTGTTTTCTGCTGAGATATTTCCAAGTGGTAGTATTACACCGTTTTGATTATACCGTATATAAAGAAAGTCTAGTGGAAGAACCTGCTCATATTTAGGATTTGATTTTTGATGATTTATAAGTTCATGACTAAGGGTTTTGTACCAAGGAGCTACTATAACTAAACTGTTTCCAGGAAACAGTTTTCTTTTTAAATGCCTTCATAAAATAATATAAAAGTATTACTATTCAGGAGTATAGATTACATACCACTATTTATCTGGTTTAACAATCAGTCTGAAAGCCTGGGAAATATGCCTGCCATATTGCATTAAACAAGAGTGTCTGGCATAGGCTTTATGTGTTAATGCTATTATCCTGAACTTCAGTTCTTCTGCAGCCTTTGGCCTTCTTAATTAGGCAGTTTGGCACTATAAAAAGTTTAGTGTTTAACAGCAAAGTTTATATAGTGGTGTTTTTTTCATGTGTAAGCTTCTCCAGAGCCGTCTGGGCTCGCTCATCAATTTCAGTTGGAATTGAGTTCACACATTTACATGTACAGTTGGCTCATATGTTCAGGTGCATAGTGTCCACGTCTGATTTACTGTGTGTAATTGGTAAAGGAATGCAACCTATGGTTAAGACAGGGCAACATAAAAGCTTATGGTCTTAGGGTCCTACTTCAAATTCACTCACCAATTAATAAATATGTGCTGAGTCACCCTTTGTCAAAATTGGCACATTTTGTCATGTCCAGTGATGCTAATATAAACTTTATGTCAGACAGTTACCTGATAATCATCTAAGAATTAGCAGCTCATTTTGAAAGAATCCATTTTCAGACTTCTGTGGAATTGTGGTATGAACATTTTTACTAAAATGATGTTTGGCTTTCCAAAAAGAAAGAGTGACCATAGGCTGTTTGAATCAAAAGGTTCAGCATTCCTTTCTATATGCACACCTAGAAACTTCTCTGATACTTTGTTTTTTATAAACATCAAAATGGGGCTCTCTGCTGCTGTATTGCCTGGAAATAATAAGTAAATAATGAAAGAACAAACAGACATCAATATAATGTATAACTATTTGTTGCAATACCACTCCAAAAGGATTGGGTATTTTAAAAATTGGAAACTATTGTCGAGATGGTATAGTTTAAATAACAGTTATATTTGCAGTTGTGGAATTCATATTTTCAAGCCTAGGAGACATCTAAAAATACTGGGTTGCTTCAGGGCAGTTGGTGGGGGAAGGAACCTGAGAAAAGCAAGGCTGCATATCGACAGTGTCAAAAATTGAAAGTCAGATGTTCAAATCATAGGCATGATTTTAATATGAAGCTGCTTTTTAACTAGACAAAAAATTTGGTGTATAATCATATCAGACAAGGTAGTCTAGTCTATATCCATAAAACAGATGAGGGCTTTTTTAAAAAATAAAACTTATTTTTTTCAGAAAGAGTTTATTAAATATGAATATAACTGTTCCTTTTTTTAATTCCTGGAATTTTTTAGGGTAACTTTCCAAAAACCATTTAAGTTCTTGATCTTCTCAAGTGTACTTTGCCTGTTTTTGTTTTGTTTTGTTTTTTATATAAAAAACTTATTTCATAGAGATTTTTCAGGTTTAATTAGAGTCCAGTTGCACTTAATATGTTTTGGTGATTTTAAAAACAATTGACTTTATTCTTTCTTTTCATGATTTCTGATTTTACAAATGATTTATACCTTATTATTTCATTTTATCCCATTTTTTAAATTTTTCCTAAGTTTACTGTTGATATGTGATCAATGCACTTAAAATTACGACTTTGCTCAGTACCACTTAAAATATAGATTCTAAACTTCATTTATATTTCAATGTGATTTCATATTTCTAGTTTTTGTTATTGAAATATTTTTATTTTAGATAGTGTTTTAAAATATTAGTAGTTGGTCTTTGTTCATAATCTGAAATTAATGTCTGGTTTAATATAAAATAGGAGAGCTTAGACTACATGATTGTATTAATTTGAATTTTAAGACTTTCTTAAATAGGGTGATAAGTTAACAATAAGAGGTTAATTATTTTTGCCTATCACATTTAATAATCAGTTTTATTATCAACTTAGCAATGCTTTAAAGGTAGTTTTTAACCTAAATCAATGAGCATATTATAAAAGGAATTTCAGGAAAGTGATTTAAAATTCACCAAAATTTCTACTTATCTAATATGACCGGAATGCCGTAAAGTGTTTCTCAGAGGAGAAGCTTCCTAATTAAGTTGTAGAGGATGAATTGATTTAGTCAGCACCAGAAACAGGGAAAGTGTAGGCCTGGCAATGGGAGTGCATGCAAAGCACTCAGAAAAGGGAGCACTGAGACAGGAAGGGGTCTCTATGAGTCCAGGATCCTGGACTGGTGACTGAGTGAATGCTGATGTGCCTTATCAAGGTGCATATCAGGCAGATTTAGAGAAGAAAGATACCAAGTCCAATATTACCTATAGAGTCATACAAGTATATCATTATTTTTATTTTTCAAAGCAATTTCAGTGTAACATCGCTGCTTTTTTTTTTAAATCCTCACAACATAGTGCAAGAAATAAGGCAGTTAACATCTCCCTCTTACATATGGGAAGGTTAATTAAGTGAGTTGCTGAAGGTCACAGAGCAACTCAAGAATGGACTCAGGAATCAAATTTTTGTTTCTGATTTGCAAATTCAGGGCTTTTCCTGCTCTATAACTAGAGATTCACACTGTAATTATTTAATATTCCTTTATGCATATGGATTATGCATTATTTTGAAATAAAGTAGATGCTCATTCATGTCACTTGATATATATTCATATACATATATGAGAAAAAAGTCACCTTCCTGACATAATGATATTAATTTATTACTACTTCTTGTAGATTTCTAATATTAAACTTCCTCATTTTCAATTCCAGGAGAAACTGTAAATGATAGCAAAAAAAAGAAAAAAAAAGTAAAATTTTTAGACCATGGTAACTAGTTCTGGAGAAAAGTCATTTCTAAAGGCAAGAATTTAGCTTAACTGGTGAAATGAAAACCATTCCTTTCATTGCAAATAGCTTAAATGTGTAGTCTCATAACTCCCCCCAGGCATGAACTTCAAAGACCTCCTAAAGCAGTCCTGGGACAGGTTTCTTACTTTCTGTTTGAACCTCTTAATCAATCTTCTCCACTACCTGCTATTCATGCTTTGGAAGTAGAAGGAAATATGAATCTTGAGTTTTAGCTGAATCAGACATAGACAAAAGCTAGGCGCTAGAATGAAATCTGCCATTTTGTCCAGCTCTTTTCTACCTAGCCCTCTAAAACTTTCTGAGCTCTAGGTTTTTATAATACCTCAGATTGAGTTATTCACTTGCATTTGCTAAGAACTTTACACTTTAAAAAAGGACTTACTTGTGAGAATACAGTAGCAGTTTAATAAGAAACACAAGAACATGGGTAGTATGCCCACTCCATTCTGTCAAATATATGTGCATATGATTTCAAGAAAATACATACTTGTGATAGAGCCCAATATACAGCATGGTTTGTATTTATTTACTTCCGTGAAGAACAGTACATAGGAGCTAGGATTGTAAAGAGAGAAGAAAGTAGCGTAGGGTAAAATTAGTTGCTACTTTGAGATATGAGGCAAAGGGTATTTTTTTAAAGAATTGGCTACAGTAGTATTTCTGCTCCTATATATTCTAGGAACTTGTCAAATAAAAGAAGAGGAGTCTGTTTTCTCTTCCCTTAAACCTGAGTGGAGCTTTGTAATTGCCTTGTTAAATAGAATGGGGTGGAAGTGACATTACCTGGCTTTTAAGGTTATGTCATTAAAGGGGAATTGAACCTCTACCTGGCTCATTCTCTCAGGAAACGTATGTGAGGAACTCTACGATGGTATGTAAGAAGTTGGGATTTCTGAAACAGCCGTGCTAGAGAGACTACAGTTAGAGGTCACATAGAGATAAGGAGAGATGCCCGAAGACACCTACCTGTTAAAGCTTCCAGCTATATGAGTCTTCCCAGCATCAACTGTCACACATATGAATGTGCAAGCCTTCAGGTGATTCTATCCCTAGTTTTCAGGCTGCCCCAGCTGACACTGAGTGGAACCTAGACAAGCAGCCCCCACTAAGCCCTGCTCAAATTACAGATTTGTGAGGAGATTCAATATCATTACTGGGTTAAGCCACTATATTTGGGGGTGGTTTTTTATATAGCATTTGATAACAAAGAAAAGATGTTATGCATACTTTAAATTGCGTGATATCAATAAATTCAGTCCTTGATTATTTAGGAAATAATATCAATTTATGTTTTATTCATGAACTTTTATTCTTCTCATATCTCTTTTTCCTGTCTTTCGGAAATTGCATTCCTATCATTGCTATATTGGGAATGTGAAAAATAAAAGTAACACTAGGTAATTTAGTTGTGTTAAAGTATTTTTATAAGGAATAGCATAGAAGATTGTAGGAGAGGGGAAGGGCAGGAAAACTGAATGTGAAGAAATTAGAGAGGGAGACAAACCACGAGATATTCTTGATTCCAGGAAATAAACCGAGGGTTGTGAAAAGGGAGGTGGGTGGGGGCACGGGGTAACTGGGTGATGGGCATTAAGGAGAACACATGATGTGATGAGCGCTGGGTATTATATGCAACTAATGAATCACTGAACAATGCATCCAAAACTAGTGATATACTATATGTTGGCTAATTGAATTTAAATAAAAAAAAATCACAGGATTAGAATAACCAAAAATGGAATTTTGTATAGCTCCAAATTCCATTTTATGGTCACAAGGATGGGCGATGGAGAACTGTTTTCATTCAGGCAAATTTCTGTATGATTAGATCCATTCTAACCAAAAATCAATATGCCTTGAAATAATTTACTTATGTTCACCTGAGATAAGCACATCTAAAATTCAACCCCTTTTGAATGTTTCTGTATTTGTTTGGATATTTTATACATGTAGCTCTCTCTCTCTTTTAAGATTTTTATTTATTTGAGAGGGAGAGAGAATGAGAGAAAGAGAGAGCATGACTGGGGGTAGAGTAAGAGGGAGAAGCAGGCTCTCCTATGAGCAGAGAGCCCAATGTGGGGCTTGATCCCAGGATTCTGGGATCATGACCTGAGCCCTAGGCAGAGACCAACTGAGCCACCAACTGAGCCACCAGGTGCCTGATGTATCTCATTTAATATTCCTCAAAATTTGAAAAAAAAATCAAAGCAATAGTTGGGGAGAGAGGATGGGGAGAAAATTTTGCAATAATAGGATGAAAAAAGTTATAGGCATGATTTTATTGTGATTTCCCATGCAAGCCCATTCTACTTCAGGCAACAATACATTTGCTGCATTACACATTGAAATCAGAACATAGTCTTTAATGTTTCTGCCACAAACTGTAGGGTTTGGGTATTTTTTAAAAAGTCAGTGTCTCTGGAAAACAGTATGAAAGTTCCTCAAAAAGTTAAAAATAGAACTACCCCATGATCCAGAAATTGCACTACTAGGTATTTACCCAAAGAATACAAAACTGCTAATTCAAAGGGATACATGTATCTTGATGTTTATAGCAGCAGCAGTATTTAAAAAAGCCAGATTATGGAAAGAGCCCAAATGCCCATCAACTGGTAAATGGATAAAGAAGATGTGGTATGTGTACACACACACACACACACACACACACACACACAGGAATATTACCTAGCCATAAAAAGGAGTGAAATCTTGCCATTTACAATGATGTGGATGGAGTTAAAGAGTACTGTGCTAAGCAAAGTAAGTCAGAGAAAGTCAAATACCATTATGATTTTGTTTTAAGAAACAAAAGAAGAGAGCAAAGGAAAAAAAAAAAAGAGAGAGAGAAAGAGAGAGGGAAACCAAAAAATAGAGTCTTAACTGTCAAGAAGAGACCAGAGAGAAGATGGGGAGGGTGATAGGTGAAATAGGGGTTGGGGATTAAGGAGTGCTGATGCCGTGATGAGCACCAGGTGTTGTATGGAAGTGTTGAATCACTATATTGTACCATAGAAACTAATATTATATATATGGTAACTCACTGGAATTCAAATAAAAACTTAAAAAAATTAAATGGAAAAAAGTCAGCTTTAAAAATTATAAACAAAAAAGTCAGTGCCTCCCTATTCAGATGACAATTTGTCATTTCCTTTTACTAGACTTTGAATCTAAATTGACTAAACAATTCTCTATGTTTCATAAAAGTCTTAAACAGAAGTCCATGCAAAGATGGAAAGATGGGATTGTTATTTAACAATATGTACAAAGAGGGAACTGGGGTGGACATTCAGCGTGGATGCCACTAATAATAACTTAACCGCACAAATGCCTTCAGATTCTCATTCCAGTGAGACAAAGTCCTTGCCCTTGATAGACGCTTTGCAGCTCTTGCCTTCCAATGTATAGAAGTTTTCTCATGGATGGAGTCTGTTGCCTTTGGAACCCTCAGCTTTTTCCATGCTTTTGCTAGTTAACAGGAATAGGCTTCAAAACACAGATTCACTCCTTTAAAAACAAAGCCTTCATTTTATCCCTGCTAGTGTAATTATTGTATAATTATACTTATCAGGTGCCTCTACCAGCTTCTAATCACACATTTTCCTGTCAGGATTGTCTCTGTGGTTGCTCACAGCTATTCTGGCACACACACGTACATACACGTGCAACTATTTCCTGACCCCTTGGAGGAAGCACAGGTAACACTTATAGAAATGCAAACCTACACTGCAGCAAGAGTAGAGGAAAAGGGTGGGTTGAGGGAGAAGATAAAGTTTAATGTTCTCAAGTGAGACTGTAGCCTGAAAAGAAAAAGAAAAAGACCATGATATTATATAATTAAGGACTAAACCACTAACTTTTGGATGTCATACAGCACGACAGTAGTTAACAATGCACGCGCGTGCACACACACACACACACACACACCCCTATATGTTTGTAAATAACTAGACTATTTCTGTATGGAGATATAGAAAATACATAACAGTGGTTGTCTTCAGGAAAGGGAAACTGCTCTCTAGGGGAGAGGGTAGGAAGGAGATTAAATATCATTTGTTTCAATGTGTACACTGTATCTTTTGAATTTTGTGTCATGTGAGTATATTTTCTATTCAGAAGTAAAATAATTAAAAAACTCAGTATTGTGTTAAGATATCAAGCAATATGATGTATTGGTGAGTTACTTGTTTATACTTTTAAGAAAAAGGAACCAGCAGAGGGAATACTGAAGGATGCATTTGCACTGGAAATAGTAGGATTAGTCTGAAATGTTTTAATCCTGAAAACTCACAAAGTCTTATCAGAAAATAAGCCACAGGCTTATTAATGAAGACCCAAGCAGTTTCTGAAGAATACTCAGTGATATTTTAAGGATAGACTGATAATCAAAGTGAATGAAGTATGTTAAAACATCTTATATAGTCCTTTAACAGGCTTTCAAAAAAATAAAGACCACAAATAGTATAAAAAAGTAAAAACCAAACCTTGACTTTAATTTTTCTACATTACTTATTTAAATAATATACTTTTTTAGCATAGAGTGAACAATTGCGTATAAAAGCACAAAGAATATGTGTGTGTATATGTTTGTGCCTGCCAGACTGTTTTATTTATTAGATTATTAATTAGGAAGGATGTTGGTATCAAAGATTTTTCATTGTGAAATGTTGCCTAATGGGGGTTGGAAAAAAATTAGAAAATACCACTTGTGGTAAAATTTCAAATTACTGGTAATTAGTGGAATAGAGGTAGAGAATAATTCTAAGCATAGAAAAGGGAAGTATATCTGTATAATTTAGCTAATACGTTCTATTAAAAATGAATAGTTCTATTCAAAATTTTAAAAATTCTTCTTTGAAATCTTTATTATAGAGGAGGGTATGTATGTCCCTGTCACACTCACACACACACCATTGGTTTTGCTATGAAAGTAGCAAATTGTTCCTTGGGACCAAAACATTGCCAGAAAGTCATGCTTTATTTTAAATTTTATGCTTTTCCTAGTTATAGATCTATAAACTGTGTTAGTTGTCAAAAACATAACTTTAATAAATGACAAGAATTACATGGTTGTAGTAGTTGTGCTAAAGTAATCACAAAGTTGAAATTATAATTACAAAAAAAGAACATCATAAAGTAAAAACAAAGGAAACTATAAACTACTGTTCTGAATACCCACTAAGTGCCAAGTATTTTATATTCATTGTCTTTATTTCTCAGAACTACTGCCCTCCAGTTGCTTTGATTGTTGCCTTTCCTGATCTCAGTAATTACTAATAAATTTGCCCCATGATTATTCCATGAATTTATCCCCTTCTCCCTTTTCTACTGCCTCCCTGATGGGCCAGCAAGTCTACCACAGCCTTGAACTCCCTTGTTCCTCTGTATCATGCCTTACTTTTGTTTCTCCACATGACTGCAAATTGATCTCACATCACAGCTAGTTAGAACTCTTTAATGATAAACTATACCCTTTGAATAAAATACAGACTACTTACTATGGGAATTACAGTTCATCATCTGGCCCCACCTCTCCTCTCAAACCTCATCTCAATCCACTGACTCTAGTGGTAGAGCTATGGATACCCATGTAGTTTGTATTCTCCCATTGCCCTCTAATGCCGACTCTAAACTCAGAGCCTCTGTAAGTGATCTTTGCTTGGCTTGCAACGATACTTAATACTACTCTGCATTTTTAGCTCCTGAACTGAACTTAAATAGCCCCATGATGGAGGGTTCCTCCTTAAGTATATTACTTAAAGTAAGTTGTACCCTAACCCTTCATTATTACCTCTCTTGCTCACCAGTGGCTAATCTCCACAGCACTTCTTACAATCTGCACTTATTTTTTCCCATTTGTATATTTATTTACATCTTTCTGTACTTGAATAAATTGTCATTTAAGTTTATGCACAAAATAAGGACATTTCCAAAGAAAAACTTAAAATTTATCCTGAGGAAATACTAAGAAAATACTAAAAAGGAGATAATAAACCCAGAATAAAAACAAAATTAAGATACTGTATTGCTATAGTAATGATCAATTACAATTATCATATTTAAAAATAATTTAAAAGGGAACAAATTTCAGCTGTGAGATGAATAAGGTCTGAATATCTAATGTAAAGCATAGTGACTATAGTTCATAACATTGTATTTTATAATAGAAATTTGCTGAGAGTAGACCATAAATATTCTCACCAAAAATTAAGTAATTAATTGAAAAATAAAAAATAAAAAATAAAAAGATAAATATGTGAGGGGATGTATGCATTAATTAACTTGGTGGGGTACTTTCTTTTACAATGTATCTATGTGTCATCTCACCACGAGGTATACCTTAAATATCTTACAATATATCAGTTATACTTCAAAACTGAAATTTTTAAAAAGACGGGGGACGTGGCATCTATATCTTTCTAGTTTCTTTGAATATCTAGGTGAATGGACAATTTTCCAGCAAAAAAAGAAAAAAAACAAAACCCAAAACAGCTCAACAAGTAATATAATCAAAATAGAATTTTCAGTGGAGCAGTACATCAAAAACTAATGATGTTGGCTAATTGAACATAATAATAAAAAATAAAAAAAAGAATTTTCATAGTTTTTAAGTTAATACCTAAAATATGTCCTTCCAGAAACCTTCAAATCAGAAATTCTCATTTTGAAACGTCAGGGAACACATGATACCTATTGTATATAAACCCTTCCAGAGAATAAAAAGGAAAAATCTCCCAAATTCCTTTCGTTGGATTATTATTACTTTGGTAGGAAAATATTTCAAGAACTTGAAAGGCTCTAAAATTATAGCTTAGCATAAAGGAACGTTAGACATAACATTCCTAAATAAACTGACAAATTGAAATAGCGTATAAAAATATAATATCTTGGAGCACCTGGGTGGTTCAGTTGGTTAAGCACCTGTTTTCTGCTCAGGTCATGATCTCAGGGTCCTGGAATAAAGCCCTGAGTTGTGCTTCCTGCTAAGTGGAGACTCTGCTTCTCTCTCTCCTTCTACCCCTCCCCACTGCTTGTGCTCTCTCTCTCTGTCTCAAATAAATAAATAAAATCTTAAAAAATATATATAATGGCCAAATTGAGCATTTTCTACAAATGAAGAGGTGAGCCAGTATCAGAAAAGTCTGCTGCAAGCCACCATGTGAATGGATTAAAGGATACAACCCAATACTTATTTCAGTAGATGAACAAAAGACATTTAATAATTCTCATGGGGCACCTGGGTGGCTCAGGGGGTTAAAGCCTCTGCCTTCAGCTCAGGTCATGATCCCAGGGTCCTGGGATCAAGCCCCACATTGGGCTCTCTGCTCAGCAGGGAGCCTGCTTCCCCCCAACCCTCTGCCTGCCTCTCTGCCAGTACGTGATCTCTGTCTGTCAAATAAATAAATAAAATCTTTAAAAAAAATAATTCAATACTCATTCATAAAAAAAAGATATTAAGCCAACTCAGAATGGAAGAACATGTTTTTATTTGATAAAGTATATTTATCTATAGCAAGTTAATAATGATTTTTAAAAGCATTTCGACAATGTCAGAAACAGGACAAGGATGCCTCTTTTCACTCCTTCCATTAAATATTGTACCAAAGATACTAGTCAAGACAGCTAGAAAAAAAGAGATAGACCGGAGAGAGAAAAGGAATAAGGGATAAAACTGTTGATTCTTATGGACATTATAATGTCTGCATAGAAAATCAAAAGAATCTAGACATGCAATTAGAATAAGATAATCACAAAATTGTTATGTATAAAGGGTAAAACATACAAAACATAATTATTTCATCACTAGTATTTCCAACAAGGAAACAAAAATTCTATTCACAGTAGCCATTAAGCATAGCTAATATGGTTTCTGGAAATAATTTTCCAAGACATGTGCAAAATATCACTGAAAAAAAATGTTAGAATCTTATTGAAAGATAATATAAGACAACCTGAAAAATATTCAGGGAAGGGAAGACTCAATTTTATTAAAAGGTCAGGTCTTCCCAATTTATAACAGTTTTCACTATGATTCCGGAACATCAAAAGCCCAATATGGTTTTCATACTAGCTGAACTTAAAGGTCATATAGAATAGTAGTGTCTAAGAAGATTCAAGAAGATAAAGATAATAAGGAGTAAGACAGGGATAGCAGCGTTGTGGTGACGTACCCATTTAGTTATCAAGACACGTACTCTAATGGATAATACAGTATGTAACTGATGAATAAAGAAATAGATCAATGGAAAAGAATAGAAATTCTTAAAGACTGGAGTATGTGTGCATCTTAGAATATAAGAGATACTAAAGGTAAGTGGAAAAATAATTACCTATTCAATAAATAATGCTAAAATAATTGTTTTTTCACCATTATCTATTATAAAGTGTACTCTTTTTTTGCACTTAAACATCTTTGAAACTACAATATGTCCTAAGGCCAGTGGCACCTGGTAATTGCCATCAAACAGGTGACATTTGTCACCCCAATGCAGTCATGTGTTTTTTATTTCTGCTCATGTTGATACTACACAGCAAGCAATGCAACTCAAGTCAGGAAAAACTGGCTCATTTTTTGGAATAGTTGAAATCATAATAAGGTCTAGAGTGACTGATTTGAAGAGAACTATTGTTAAAGCATCAGACATTACCAGAAATTTCTTGCTTTCTTTGAAGAGAAGCTGCTTAATTTCTAGCAGTGTGAGATTCAAAGAAAAGAACAAAACTATGGTGTAGTCAAAAAGTAAAATGAATTGAAATTTGTAGAATAGGCCTGAATTAATTGAAAGAAAATCCCAGTTCTGATGTGTCACATACTTTTAAGAAAACATGTATCATAATGCTAAGGGTTGGTGGGAATGGGGGTGGGTGGGTGGAAATTCTCTTAGACATTTGCTAGTACCAAAAATTAGTTCAAACTCTTTAGAGGGCACTTGAGGAATATTTGGTAAAACTGAGAATGCACACATGCTCTACCTAGTAAACATTTTCCTAGTTATATGCAAGGGTTTTCAACTCAAAGTGAGGTTCTTGGAACCACAACAACAGTAGCTATGTGAAATTTTGTTAGAAATGAATTTTCTTAGGGGCACCTGGGTTGCTCAGTTGGTTAAGTGTTTGCCTTTGCTCAGGTTGTGATCCTTGAGTTCTGGGATGAGCACCTCATCAGGCTCCCTGCTCAGCGGACAGTCTGCTTTTCCCTCTGATATTCCTCTCTGCTTATGTTCTCTCTCCCTCAAATAAATAAATAAAAATCTTAAAAAAAGAAAGAAAGAAAAGAAATGAAGTTTCTTAGACTTCACCCCAAACTGTCGATTGGAACCTAGAGTTTAGGAAGATCCCTTTATGATTTCTGTAAATATTGAAATTTAAGAAGCACTGCCTAGAGGATTTCTCATATGCCATTTAAGGAAAGATATGTTAAAAAAAAACAACCCTCATTTATTCCTTAAAAAACCCAACAACAACACAAATGTCAATTTGTAAGGAAAGAGATGCATAAAATGAGATGCATTCATATGATGAAATGTATAGCAGTTGAAATATATGAACTAGGTCAAAACTGATCACTTAAGAAAATGTATTACATAAAACACCAAGTTACAGGATAGTAAGTGCTGTATGACAACATTCACATAATTAAAAATGAAACAGAACCTTATATAAGCAGAAATATACAATTGAGCACATATAGTCAAATATGTGCCAGTGAATATATACCTGGGAGGGAGCAAAAATGGGATGGAAACTTGAAGGAGAAGGTAAATTTCAGTATCAGCGAAGTTTTTCTTTCTTTCTTTTTCTTTTTCTTTTCTTTTTTTTTTTTTTCTTTAGGACAGAAGGAGCACATGCCCATGTGGGTGGGGAGGGGCAAAGGAAAGGGAGAGAGAGAGAGAATCATAAGTAGGCTTCATGCTGAACTCAGGACTGGACTGAGGGACTAGATCCTGGGGCTTGATCCCAGGACCCTGAGATCCTGACCTGAGCTAAAATCAAGAGTCGGATGCTTAGCTGACTAAGGCATCAAGATGGTCCTCTATTTCTTAAAAAATAAGGAAATATTAATATATTGACATTAATTCTTTTTGTTTATGTGGAACAGTATTAATGTATTTGTTATAGTATCTTTTCTACTTTTCTAAATATAGTTTTGATTAAAAAATAAAAAATAGTGAAAAATCAGACAAAGACAATTCACAGAAAAAAGAAAATTTAAAACTGCTAAGCATGTAAGAAGCTGCTTGCTCTTATGGTTAAAAAAATGTAATTAATGAAACAATTTTATAGTTTTTTTCATTAACTAGTTTGGAAGAGAAAAAATTTTTGATAAATGGCTTTTAGTAAATAAAAAAAGGAAGACTCTCTTATACTGCTTGTGGCAATGTAAATTTTTGAACTTTTAAATTTGGTTTATATCTGTCAAGTTTGTTTTTTTTTAAAGATTTCTTAATGTGCAAACCTTATTGAGTCAGCAATACCAATTCTAGGGATTCAAAGTTTAGAGGCTGACACTGTGTAAAAAGATTTGTGTGTAGTGATGTTGATTACAATATTGCTAATAATAAGAGAAACTAAAAGGATATGAAACTAGAATAAAAATGACTAGTTAAAATGTGGTAGATACATCAGTTCCATGTAGGAGTGGTCAAAGATTATGGGCGACTTTAATTTTTACAAATTTCTGTTTTGTTCAATAAGAATAGATTTATTGGTTTTGAATTTAGAAAAATTACCATTTGTGAAAATATTTATAGTTCTTTTCATTTCTTCTTATATAATATAAATAATATTTTTCATAATTTACTTCTTTTAAGTCAGTGCATCTCTGTTTCCCCTCATGTGAGTGAGTACAGAGTATTGCATTATTGCTCTCATAGAAAAATACCATGAAAAAGGGAGGATATTTTATTTGATATTTATTATATTCGGAGAATATAGTTAAAATAGAAGTTCTACTAGGTCTTTGTAGTTCTCCCCTCACAATAAAATACATAAAATCATTGTGGATACTACTAGTTCTTCATTGTTGACTGTTAGGGAAATGAGAACATGGTGAAGGTGCAGTTTTCCATAGGGTGTGGATTTTAGTACTCTTTTATGAAAAAGTATAGTCATTGTATTAAGGAATTCAATAGATTATACATTTTCAATCATCATTAATATTTAAATTTTATGATTTATTTAACTTTTGAATCTCATTAATAGTTAAGCATTATGATTTATTTAAATTGATATTTCATTAGATTTTAAAATTTAACATTAATCAAATTAAATTTAAATCATTAAATCCAATGTTATTGGAGAAAAATCACGAAGTATCAGGAAGATAAGGAATGAGTATATTCCAGGAAATAGATATATATATAAAATTATTTATAAAATAGGCACTGACTATGGTCATTGTTTTATGGAGGTATACTTGAAATTATCAGTTTCCAAAATACAGTGACTGGATTTGCTTGCTTAATTTTACCTTCATCGGTCTTAATATTTTATAACTAAGTACTTAATAAATTATTTTATTGATGACTGCCAAATTTAGGTTAATATACCTATCTACACACAAATGGATATAAAACTGCCATTAAAATTATATGATACTCATATTAATGTACCTGTGTTATATGTGATCACTTCATTATTTTGTATTCCTCAAATACTGCATAATTGCAGCTTGTTTGTAGCAAGAGTTCTTTTCTTTTACAGAGTAGAGAATGAAATGCAATACTGTGGTTTCTTTCTCATCTTACTGTAGTTCCCTGACAAGGAAATAGGAAGTGTTACCAACTTCAGTTTCAGATTTTTAGTTATGATGATTTCTCTTTGTGTAATAAAATATCATCTTTGTGAGTTTACTTCTTTGACTGACTGGGCCTCCAAAAACATGATTTCATAGAGCATTTTCTTAGACAGTACTTCCAGAAATGTCATTACAGCACTAGAGAATTGGCATTGTCTGTGCCAAGATGTCATCCTAATAATACTGTGTCTGAGGAACTAAAGCTGGGAGAAATAGCTAGCAGGGTGATGAAGGACAGATTTGCCTCATCTGTAAATAACTGTAAATTGTGGAATGATGATTCTACCAACAGGGCTTCTCTCCTCCTCCTCATTAGGATATTGTGCAGTGCCTGGTGGAGCTGTCAAGACCCTGATGGGAACTGGGAGTGATGATGGAAAGCTCTTGTTTTATTTCTTGTTTTAGTCATTTGTGAATGTAGCTCTCTCCACGGCAGAAGGTTGTAATGGACCTCTTCTTATCTCTCCTCACTGCTGGGAGATATTCTTTTCTGGGCCAGAGTCCTGCTTATCTGCAATTCAATCTTAAGCTCTTTAAGGGGACATGGTTAGGTAATGGTGGAAGAGTTAGGGCCCATATTCCATAACTTACACTATGGTTGCTGTTGCTAAGCTCTGGGGAGAGTTTCCTCAGCCATTAAACCAGAAAGGAATGAATGATGAGTTCATTTGTTTCCCCTAAGCAAAATTATCAAAAGGATAGTGTCCATGCTCCTTTTCAATCACATTGCATAAAACTGGCCAATAGCACCATGCTCATGATAACATAATATTTGCTGAAGAGATGAAACTGCATATGAGAATATATTTTAAAAGAGAGATCCACTATAGACCAAGGGACGAGGACCTGCATTAATAAAAGCAGCTCCCACCAGGGGCCAAAATATGTAACTTCAGGGGACTTAGGGATGGATAGCAAAATGGGTCTGGTACATAGTCATTTCTATAGTTCTGAGTAGAAAGAATGTCAGTTATATACAAGCTATTTGCCCAGGTAAATGTGACAAAGAAAGGTGATTTTCTATATTTTCCTCTCTACCTCTGATAATTTGGATATTTTCATCTCCTCAGAAAAATGTCATTCCATGTCTTTTATTTGGAACCAGTGATGATCCTGTCAAATTCTCTCTCCATTTTTTGTTAATTTTTTAGATGAGGAGACTAGAGAGGTTAAATAATTTATCTCTCTCTCTCTTTTTTTAAAGATTTATTTATTTATTTGAGAGAGAGAGAGAGCATGGGAGGGGCAGAGGCAGAGGGAGAGAGAGAATTTCCAGCAGACTCTATGCTGAGCATGGAACTTGATGCTGGCCTCAATATCATGACCTTGAGATCATGACCTGAGCTGAAATCAAGAGTTGGACAGTTAACCAACTGAGCTACCCAGGTAGCCCTAAATAAGTTATCTCTAAAGTCACAGATCTAGGACTTGAATTCTGTTCCATTTGGTGTCAAATCCATGTATTTTTGTTAACACTGATAAACGGTCCCTCATCCTTTTTCAATTCCAACTGCCAGAAAACCCAGTTGAATTAACTTAAACAACAGGTGTTGCTTTCTAGAGTAAGAATTGAAAACTCCAGAGACAATGTGTTAGACATTACTACTAGTCCAATATCCAATTACCCTGCTTCTAGCTATGTCTGAAAGCAAGAGTGACCACAACAGACCATGTTCTATCTGGAACAATCACGGTAACAGAGTCCAGAGTGTTCCATAATTAGATTTGTCCCAATGGACCTTTTCAAAATTGTCTTCCTCTAGCCAAGTATATGCCTTTTCTGTATCAGTTAGGCCTGCTAGTTGCTGGTCAAGAAGCAGATACCATGTGTTTGTTTCCCTCAACTTGTTCTGTCCAAACTTGATTCTACTAGTTTTTTAACATCTGCTTTAAGACCAAGGTCTTCAACAAGGCCTTACGTGCTTAACCTTAGTTTGCTTTGATGAGTTCTTTTAGATTTTGGGGGTTACTCTATTATCTATGTATCAAGTCAAATCAGAGCTTGACTACATTAAAGACTAGTACAGAATGAGTATGGCGATTGTACTGTCTCACCTAACTCTTCTAAGAATATGTCAGAGATAATGAGATAATGAGATAATGGTAGCTGACATTTAATGAGCATTCTTTGCTAGCCACTGTTCAAATTCTTTGCATGTATGAGCACATTTCAAGCACCTTAGGAGATATACTTGTATTATACGTATTTCACAAATGAAATTGAGGCAATAAAAGGGTAAGCTACTTGCAAAGGTCATGGAGTTAGTAAGTGCCAGACCCAAGATTTGAATCCATACTTTAACCTCTGTAATGTAGTTACTTAGGACACAGTTCTTTAAAAAGATTGTATTTTAATTGTTGCTTATCCAAAAGCTAAAAAATCAGGATAGAAAAAGAACTTGAAAATAACTTAAAACCATTTCAGAATGAAGTGGGACAAGACACGATAAAGAGAAATTTTGGTAGATATGTTTACTGTCTTTAAGTATTATACAGGCTGTCAAGTAAGAGAGGGATTAGCTTATCTTGAATAGACCCAAAGACTAGAATTAGAAGCATTAGGCACATATTTTCACCTAAATATAAAAAAAGCTATTTCTACCTGTCAGAGCTGTCTGAAAATAATTTCAAAAAAGCTTTTTTGAGAGAGCAAATTTCCCATATTTGGAAGTTTTCCCACATTAGGCTGGTTGACATCTCTGGCAAGAGTGTTCTCGGTGGGATTCAAATATCAAAAGCTTGTTAAAACACACATGTTTTAATGGCCTAAACACTCCATGAATTCTCAGAGAATTATTCCTTCTGGCTGCTGGGACTGGGAGGTAATGTAATGCCATGGGTATATTGGGGCTAGTGAGCAATGAAGTAAAGCTGGAAAATAGAAAATAAGAGACATGGTGGTAGGTGGGTGATACATGTTGGAGCACATTTCATGCACATGAAAACTTTAGGAGATCTATTTGCATTATCAGTAATAAAAGATAAACCCTGTCATCTAGATCTGGGCCCAGTGAGGTTGTGCTGGGCAGACTCGGCTAAGGCAGAGATAGCTGACCTGCCAGACTGCCTTTCCCTGACCTTTCACGTGTTCACACGTTTAATGGTGGTTTAGGGTTGGCTTAGCTTGGTTGTTATCTTTCCCTCTGAGACAGCTTTTTCCTCTTTAGTTAGGAAGGCAGAGCTCTGACTCTGTTGTGGAGAAAAAGCTGTTAAAAGAAAATTGTGGTATATAAAATGGAGACACTTTTTTGATCATATTTCAAAGGATTTGAGGGGAAAGACAAGAAAATCAATAAATGCATGGATTCCTTTACACTTTAAAAAGACAATTCTTTCCTTTCTAAAGTCTGTTTCTGGGTGTTCCTGCTGTGAAATCAGCCCATAACACACAGATTTAATGGAAATTTACTTGGTAAAAGGATAAAATAGTAAACAGAGCAGTGAAGAGTTAAGCTGGTTCTCTCCCTTTCTACCTTTTGACAACAACTGATAATATCTGCACTGGAAACCATGTAATTTTCAATCTGATTATTTGTTTGTCTCTTAATTACTTACTTATTTTGTTAGAGGAAGGTTGGTATTTACTTAACAAGTCTGAAGTATAGAATCAAGACTTTTCTATTATCATAACAGACAATAATATTTTATAGATTTTTATCTATGACAAAAAATTATCTATGATAGAGGAACTTTTTTCTCATTGCCACTTTGGCTGGGGCAGCCATAAAGCAAATATTGTTCTATGCAATACTTTAGCAAAGGGAAAATCACTATAATAAAAAAAATCCCTGGCAATTTGTGAGGGCAGATCTCCATTTTATATGCTTGGTGGGTTATTCTACAAAAGCTAATCCATCTTGAAAATAAAGAATATTCTTTGCTTGAGGGGATTTTCTGCAAATCAAATCCCTTCTAAATCCCACTCTCTTCAGTAAGTATAAACAGGAAGACTCTGTCTTCTGTATTACTCTTTGCAATAGGAAATTGTGTCCTGGTTGATCTACAGCTTTTTGTTTTTTTTCTGGGTATACTAGAACCTATTATTTTCTCTCTTTCTCCCCCGCCACCTTTGTCACATGTACTCAGAAGACACAATATATATACCCTTTACTCTTTGCTTCAGTATTAGTATTTTGCAAAACTGTAATACAATAACCACAACATTGTCATTGACCAAGTGGAGATAACATAGCACCTCCCATATACTACAACGATTCTTCATGTTGCCATTTTTCTAGCCACAGCCTCCTTTCTCCTACCTCCACCTGTTCCTTAACCCCTGCCAACCATTCATCACTTCTCCATTTTCATAATATTGTCAATTTCAAGAATGTGTGTACATGGAATCAAATCATGTCTTAATCTGCTCCTGCTATCATACAAAATACAATAGATTGGATAGTTTACACAACAAATTTATTTTCTCGTGGTTCTGAAGGCTGAGAAGTCCAAGATAAAGTACTGGCCAGATGCAGTTCCCCCTAAGGGCCACTGTTCCCATAGTGAAGTCCCCACTCTCATTACCTCATCTAACCTTAATTGCCTTCTAAAGGACCCAACTGCAAACAGCATCTGAGAGTTAGGACTTTAATGTATGAATTTTAGAAAGGAACAAATATTCAGTCTATGATACATAATATGGAAGCTTTAAGCTTTTTGCAGTAATGATTTTCTGATTTATTCAAGTTGTTGTATGCATCAATAGTTTCTTCTTTTTTTATTGCTAAGCAGTGTTCTCTGTATGGATATACCATGCTTTGTTTAATCCTTCACCTGCTGAAGGACATCTGGGCTGATTCCAGATATTAACAACTACAAACAAGCTGCTGTAACCATATTTTGTAGTGTGTGTGTGTGTGTGTGTGTGTGTGTGAATTACTATTCTTTCCTTTGGGATAAATATCCAGGAATGCAATTTTTGGGTCATATGATAGTTGCATGCTTAGTTTTTTCAGAAAAATCTGTCAAACCGTTTTCCAGAGGGGGTTCTACCTTTTCACATTCACACCAGTGACATTTTTTTTTTTTTTTAATGACAGGATTCCAAATGAAGCATAGAGTGTAATTCCCCATCCCAAACTGAAGGGTTTTTTTTTTTTTTTTTTTCATTTTTGTTTGTTTCATTGGTTGGCTGAACTTCTCTCATACTCCACATGCCATCATATGCCTTTGTAGTTAGACAAAAACACAGGACTCAAAATGAGTGACAGCTCTCTGTTGTCTTCCAGTCGGTTACCTAAATTCTTACTTGTCTTATCAACAGAAAAATCAATAATTTTCCTCTTCAAACTTGCACATATCTTTTATATTGTTAAAGAATTGAAATAATTTATTTTTTTATTTTTTTAAAGATTTTATTTATTTATTTGACAAAGAGAGATCACAAGCAGGCAGAGAGGCAGGCAGAGAGAGAGAGAGAGGAGGAAGCAGGTTCCCCACTGGGCAGAGAGCCCGATGTGGGGTTTGATCCCAGAACTTTGGGATCATGACCTGAGCCGAAGGCAGAGGCTTTAACCCACTGAGCCACCCAGGCGCCCTGAGAATTGAAATAATTTAGACAGTTCAAATGGGGTCATATGGACCAATTGGCATGTGACTAGTTTATTACTATTACTTCAACTGCCAAACAAAATTACATTTTGAGAGTGGCCTGACAGGTGAAGTCTCTGTCTTGCTGTAATGATTCTTTGCAAGTTCAGATCCTTGCAGAGTCTCCAGCGGTCTTTAAGAGAGGATGGGCTCCCTTTTTCAATGCCGACCTAGCCAGTACAACTTCCTTCTTGGGATCCTGATCTTAAAGACCCAGACATTAGCTCTTTCAGTAAATATACAAAAACACTCACCTTGGGAAAAAACTAAATTAGGTCTGGCTTGGGCCCATGGTACCTTACATTCTCAGAAACACTTTTCCCCCTATTCATTCAACTCAATCCTCCTCTGAGTTTACTCAAAAAATTGGTAATTTATCTTTTAAATTCTGAGAACACAAAGGTCTTCTGAACTCCTTTCCTAGATAATAGGGCTACCTCAGTCTCAATTCAGTCTTCAAGGAAAGCTACTCTCACAAATACCAAAATGATTTATTCCTTAACAGTAGAGTGAAGTTCATTGCCCTTCTCTATCAAATTAAAAAAAAAAATTCTTTGACAGATACTTCAAATGAAAGCTGTTTTAATATTTGAGAAGAGGATACTATAGTTATGGTTCCCATACTAACTTGACCTTAAAATCAGTTTTTACAATATCTCTTGGGGCGAGTATATTACTGATATTTGTATAATGTTTTGTTTTTCTAAAGCTTAAAGGGGGTGGGGATTGATTTTGAAAATAGAAGATTATGGAATTAGGAAGGTAAAGTGACCCTCTCAAATTCACACCAAAAGTTCTGGTCCAGGTCCATTTACAATTTAATCTTTAAACTGTCTCATGGACTGGAACATGCAAAACACTAATTATATTCTAGGAATTGTTAATCCAACTGAAAACTTTGAGGAGATGCATAAATGTACTGTCTCCTAAATTTCATGTTCAAAAAATTTTTATTTGCAGAATAGTGAAAAAAATAATATGTACTTATATATTATAAATATGTTATATATAATCTCTGGTCCCTGAGGTTTGTCTTTATTTGCAAGGTCACTTGCTTGCTTTGTGAGTTATCTATGCTTTGTTTTCTCAATCACTGAAATGAATGTCTTTGTAAAAACCTAATAATCTTGAGACTGAGAGAAGTAACATATTGTCCTAAGGATAGAAAAGTTATAAGAAATAAAACGCTGCATTTCTTTCTTTCTTTCTTTTTTTTTTTTTTTTTTTTTTACGACAGGCATCTGAGATGACATTTAGTGGGGAAAAAATGCCTTTTGCTCCATAGAATGGCAAGTTAATCCCATAATAGTATTACCAACTTTTGTGAGTTGCTTCTTTTTCAAAGTTACGTCTTCAAAAAAAAAAAAAAAATCTCAAGAAAGGGTGAAGCAAAAGTATTTTTTGGGGAAAAATATATTACTTTTCTGGTTGAATATCTGGCTGTTATCTGTATAATTATGGGTTTGACTTAACATCAGTATACAGGAAATTCTTTAAAATAGTTTTTTTTATGTTAAATTGTGACAGCTGCTTTGATTTTGACAGACATCCAGTGAAGTGTTTCCAATGCAATATGACAGTGCCAGCCATGACATTAATTGCATCTTTTGTTGGAAAATGCCACACATAACATTTCAAGCAGAATCCAAACACCAGGATAACTATTCATTTATTTTACTTCGCAATAGAACTCTGAAATATTAGCCTTCATTTTGTCTTCCTTAGTTTCATAATTGACTATTTCAACTAGATGCACTGAAGATATTAGCCAGAGCTATCGGTTAACTAGACAGTCTAATCAAGTATGTCTGTTACCAACAACATATTAGACCCAATCCATTTAAAGAGATGTTAGAGTTGTAAATTGTATTTTATTTTAAGGGTAAAATTAATTTGAGAAACAAGTCAGTATCATTTTCCCAAGAAAGTCATAAAATATGAAACAACTTCTGTTTTGGAGACATTTATATGAATGTATATGAAAGAATGGAAATTAATCACTTCAACTGGAATTAGAGTTTCTTGGGTTCCTTTTCTTTTTTTGTGACATGGACATCCTTCTTAGCATGAGTTGCAATAGTGTTATAGCTAAATTATTGCATTATATGCATTCATATATTTGTTCATGTATTAATTTAATAAACATTACAAAACCTATTCAGTGCCAGACACAGTGGTAAGCAAAATAATAACTAGTTACTGCCTTCATGATGGTTGCATTATATCAAATATTTCTTTAAAATAGTACATAGATGGGGTGCCTAGGTGGCTCAGTTGGTTAAGCATCTGCCTTCAGCTCATGTTATGATCACAGCATTCCTGGATCAAGTCCTGCATCATCTCATTGGGCTCCCTGCTCAGCAGAGAGTCTGCTTCTCCGTTTCCCTCTGGCTCTCACCCTGGCTTATGCTCTCTTCCTCTCAATCTCTCTCAAACAAATAAATAAAATCTTTAAAAAAAATAGTGCATAGTTAGTATCATCAAGTAACCCCTGTTTCTTGGCACCTGCAATCACCTTTAACACCTCAGATATAACAACCCTTTTACCTTGAATCAGAAAGACCAAATTTTACCTTAAAAACATTGTAACAATTTTTTTCTTAATTCCATTTCATGACTTTAAGTTGTTCTTCTCACCTACCTATTACTTGAGAGGTTTTTTTTTTTTTAAATCCATATCCATTTATAAGATCACAGTACCAACTTTAGGAAATTAAAATATCCCTGTCCATTTTCTGATCTGTCATTGTCATGGTGGTATACAGAAAATAAATAACAGATGAGGCAAAATTTAGTCAGAGCACAGGAAACACTTTCACTGAACTGACTAATGTCTTTTGTGTTCAGTACTGATGATCAGTTACTATTTCATAATAGCTATTTCCAAATTGATAATTTGTATTCATACTGTTGCAGTTTTTTTAAGAAGTTGCTACTAGCAATTGATGCCATCTGATGTCCTTGAAGTATTAGCCAAAATATAAAAGTCCAGTCTTTATTATTGATAAGGCCACTGGAGAAATGATTAAGAATATTTTGATTATCAGATGTTATTTAGATATTGAAGGGACTAAATGTCCTCCATTTGCTATTTTGAATCTTAGGACATTAATCAGTACTCAATCAAATGATGCAGTATTCATTTGATTACATAGTATGCTGTCATAGGCTGTTCACAGAAAACTGGAGCATGCTTTCAGCCTTGACCCATTACTTAAATATAAGTTATCCTCAGAATTTTTTTTTTTTTTTTGAAGATTTTGCTTATTTGACAGAGAGGGAGACAGCCAGAGAGGGAACATAAGAAGAGGGAGAGGGAGAGGGAGAAGCAGGCTTCCTGTCGAGCAGGGAGCCTGACGCAGGGCTCCATCCCAGGACGCTGGGATCATGATCTGAGCTGATAGCAGACGCTTAAAGACTGAACCGCCCAGGTGTTCTATCTTCAGAGTTCTGTCAATGTCTTTCTTGTTTTATCTTTACACTTGCTTGGAATGAATTTGTTCTTATGGCTTTAACTATTTTATGGTTCTCAAAGCTAGACCACTTTCTTAAACATAATCTTCAACACTTTGTTCTTTCTATTCTTTGTTACAGCATCTTTGAAATTTAACTGACTTGTTTTCCCAAATTCTACTCAAATCTCATGTTTCTCAAATTATTGTTTCTTTCAGTTAGCTAGTATGAAATGTTGGTAATGGCTTTATTTATCCCTTCATTCTAACCTCTATTTCAGAGTTACCAAAATGGGCAAATTTTTCCATCTTTTCTGTTATAGATGTTCTATTTTTCCTTCCTACTGCCATTTCTCTACTGCAGGCCATCTTGTTTCTACACACTCATATATATATACATATTTGCCTAATACCTGCTATTGCCTTTTAATATATACTTTCTTAGAAAGTGCAGAACTGGTCCTAGTCCTTTACTGCTAGGAAATCTTCATTATCTCATCACTCAGACCTTCTACCCATTTCAGTCTCTAGCTCATTTGTTTTCCTGCTTCTGTTAAGGCCCGCTTCCAAATCATTCTCCATGTATACCAGACAGACACATTAAACATGTCAGTCAGACCATGTCCTCATATGTTTATAAAAACATATTATAAACTTCCAGTTGCTCTTCAGATACAATCCAACCAACATTCTCCGGCCAAAGTGCTGTGCATGATCTGGCTTTAAGTGCCTGCCTAACTTCTCTGACTCTATGCCACTCTCTTCCTTGCTTGCTGTATTCTAGAAACATTGTCCTTGGTAAGATTATATCTTTAATAAGGTATTGTTGAAGTACTAACCAGGATGGTAGAGAAAATAATGTGCCTTTCCAACATAAAAAAAGTGGGGAGGGTAAGGGAGAATTATATGGAGAATAATTGCTATAATTCACTTCATATTGCCACTAATAAAGAAAACCAAAACATCTTTATCACTAGGAATTTTCATTAGAATGCTTCTGTGTTATCATAGAAGTATGAAAACAGTTGAGTTGTGAGTTTTGGCTTAATTAATGAGTTTGTGTAGATGTCTGGACATAAATGTGCAACTTCACATATATGAACACAGGCAGCAAACATTTTAATTATACACAGGTTGTCCCTACACTCAGAGTGAGTTTTGTTTCTGGAAAAAAAAGCAGATTTTTAGAATTTTAGCAGATTTTAAAATAGTCATCTTAACTTTTTCACAGTCTTGGTTAAGCTTTAAATAGTTAACCCACTCAAGTGTTTTTGGTACTTTTTTCTTGGTATACTTCTGATCCGGTTCCCATCATCAAGACATCAGTCTCATTACATTATATTTATAGCCACAATTAATTATTTTGTAATTTAATGGTTACTAAAGATCTGTAAATAACTAAATTATGTGCAAGACAGGAAGATGAGCAAGGAAGGTTGAGTTACTGTAACTTAGCTGAGAGACTTCAAGATCCTACTATCTGTCTTCTCTTGTATACTCATATTCCTCTTTTAACTTCTTTTATTTCCTTCTCCTCTCCAAATGGGGTGACTCTTGTGAGGTTTTCTAATGAATTGAAATGGAATCTAAAGATTTTAGGTTCTGGAGGTAGGTGAGATTGAGGGTTAGAAGAAAATCTTTAGGTTGGATGAATATGTAGATTGGCCCTAAAATTTTTTGTTGCATCATTTCTTTGTGTATTTGTTTTATTAGCTGTCAGCAATTACAAGAACTTTATGTGTCTTGAATGGATTCAGTGAAGGGTTTATCATTTTTATGTGTGGCAAAGAGTAAAATTAAAGGCCTGGCTGGTTATGTCTTGACATATTAAAAAAAAAAAAGGTCATATTGAACAATATTCATTTGTCCGCAGTTCTGTGAGTTGTCATGTCATGTAATATATAATGTTTTTAAAACATATTTAAAAATTAATTGAATATCTCTTACTGGACAACATCAATAATCAACATTTGCTAGATTTTGTAAACTGAGTTGTCAGATGACAGTTTGTATTATTTATGGGAAAATTAACAATTCTTTTTGTCAAAATTAAATTAGGAATTTGCCAAAGGGGAATTGTATTTTATTTGAAATAATTTTTTCATCTAAATTGATATTTTTGAAGACTTGCCTTCAAAGAACATTTAACATTGCCTTAATTTTTCTAGAATCAACACGTTTAACTTGCAAAATGCTCTATTTCACTTGTTCATTCATTTTCATAATTAGAATCCTGAAAATTTTATAGGAAGCTATCTGTTTTTACATTTATGTGAGCCGTGTTTGTGGATGGTTTAGGGACAGAGAATTAAATCTGCATGAAATCATCACATTTCTCTAGATGTTGCCATGAAATTGGTATTTTCCCCTGAAAATTTCCATGAAATTACAAAAATTATTGCATCTTTGTCTCTGGATATCTTGCACGGAAATATAAAGGAGGCTGAGTCAATCTTTCTTGTTCCTTTGTCCTTAGCTAATTATTCATGAATTTCTTAACCACGCACTAGTAGAAAAATGTATATGGCTTATATAAGAACACTTTGGAAGGAGGAGAGTCTTATTGAATGTCTAAATTCAGTGATCCAATGAGCCCTAAATTCTATTTCCAATAAATGACAGGGTGTGACATATACAAGTTGTGCTTTTTGCCAGTTGCACGATTAATGGTAATCACTGTAGCCAAATAATTCATGTAATAATATGCATTATTATTAAGATTATCTGAATTGATGAATTAACCATAATGAAAGCTGTTCTTTACTGTCAGTGGAAATGGCCTTTCAAGTATAATTTAAAATATGTATTCAAATCATAGACACAGACAAGACACACACACAAACACACATATCCTTTAAGTTGGTATGGGAGATTTTTAAAAATAATTTTGCCCTTCCTATGTTGGGATTATACATCCCCACACTTTTGATATCATGTTTGGATATGTGACATGCATTACTGCTTTCTTTTTTTTAAAGATTTTATTTATTTATTTGACAGAGAGATCACAAACAGGCAGAGAGGCAGGCAGAGAGAGAGTGGGAAGCAGGCTCCCTCTGGAGCAGAGAGCCCAATGCGGGGCTCCATCCTAGGACCCTGAGATCATGAACTGAGCCAAAGGCAGAGGCTTAACCCACTGAGCCACCCAGGTGCTCCTGCATTACTCCTTTTTATAAGGCAATTATGGCCTTTCTGCTACACTGTCACCACACTTGATACATGATCTGCCTGGGCCAATGGAATGTGAGTAAAGGGGTTTTGTACCATTTTTAAGTATATACCTTAAGAACTGTTGTATGCTTCTGCCACACTGTCTTTTCCTTTTGTTATCAAACTGATAATTTTCTAGATGAGGCTCCTCCTTTACTCCAGACTACCTGAGTCCTTAAATAAAGACAAAAGAAGCTAAGTTGTAGTCAGCCCACAATGAATGTGACAGGACTGAGAAATAATCCTTTATTCTTTAAGATACATCTACTGATAATATGGAGTTGGTTGTTATAGTGGCAAAACTTACTCAAATTGACTACAAGAGTGAGCAAGTCAAATTTAAAATTATTTAAAATTATTGTTGAAATAGAAAGAAAGCCATTTATTGATATTTGTTTTCTCATTTTTTGAATGAAAATAAAAGAAATGTTATGTTATTTACCCCACATATTTCTGAGTATGTGACAACTGGTCTTGGCATATAATACCAAAACCTAATTTAATTGATCAAAAATAACAGAATCAATGATAAAGGTGTGTTTTAATATTTTTGTTTTATTTAAAATATTTAGGGGTGCCTGGGTGGCTCAGTGGGTTAAAGCTTCTGCCTTCGGCTCGGGTCCTGACCCCAGGATCCTGGGATCGAGCCCCATTTTGGGCTCTCTGCTCAGTAGAGAGCCTGCTTCCCTTCCTCTCTCTCTGCCTGCCTCTCTGCCTGCTTGTGATCTCTGTCTGTCAAATAAATAAATAAAAAATCTTAAATAAAATATTTATAAAAATTCCAGCTTATCCTCTTGCAGTAAGCAGATCCATAGTTAATTCTTTTAATGGCATATCCTGTTTTGTAGAGTATCTTCCCATAGGGGAAAAGAAAAAGAACTAATACCAACTATTCTAGTTTAAAAGCACCTAATTTGTGAATTATTTATTTATTTGTTTATTTCATAGATAATTCAAGGAACATTTTTTTCCTGCCTACCACCATCATAACATGTTGCTACTTACTGACTGTTAACTTTATATCAGGGATGGCTCTGTGTACTTTTATCTTTTTTGACTTAATTTAATCCTAAACTTGACACTATTACTATCTCTTTTTGACAGTTGAGTAACATTTTACAGTAAGGTATGGGAAAATTGCATAACTTGCTTATAGTATATGGCAGAAGGAAGATTTGAGCTCAGTGAGTCTGGCCCTAGAGTCCACACTGTTCTTAAACACTACCAGGCTGCCTTTCACATGAGTATGTCATTTTTACGTGCCAGTCATTATTTTAATTCCGGAAACATAGCAATGGATAAGATGGTTAATAGTCTAATGTAATAGAGTTACAGTAAATGATAAAATAGCTATTATAATTACAATTTGTGATATATGCTTTAAAGAATCAAGGAGGGAAGGAACATTAAAGAGATGAGTGAGAAGGAGCAGTTTGTGTGGAAAGAGGAGAGTCAGGGGTATATAATACCTGAACACCAATGAAAAAAGTGTTTCTACAAGAATAAAGTATAACAGTGTCAGATGCTGATGAGTATTGAATAGATTTTGGGTTTGCTAACATGGATTCTTTGGTACAGTTGGAAAGGATGTTTTCAGTGGATTTGTAAGCATAAAATCCTGACAGAGATTAAGAAATGATTGAGAACTGTTTCTGTTTTCCTGAAGTACTTGGTTCCTGAATAAGCAGTTCCTCTGAAAACAACAATCACAGTAACATAAGCAATAAAATGCTAAAAAAAAAAAATGAAGATGAATTTGGAAATAAAATTAAAAAAATGCTTAGTGAAGAAAATAAAGAATCTTCAAAAAGCAGAAGACAGTATGAATATTGGAATCAAAAAGGTAGAAGAAGATACTCAAGCCAGTTTTGAACCTGTAGACATCTCCTTAACTCTTGTGATGACAGAAGCTAGTATTGATAGTCTCAAGATAGAAGAGGGTCAAGTACCTGCCCAAGTAGAAAATCAAGTTGGGGACACCAAAATAAAGCTGAGACCCCGGATGGATACCATCACAATGTAGGAGGGAACTAAACATAACCTTACCCCCATATAGAAAGTAAAAAGAAAAAAAAAAAGAACTTGTCTATTCAAACATGGTGCTATATAGACAGGGAAAAACTAAGCCTTGAGTATTTGAAAGCAGATTCTGGATTGTAATCTGGATTTGTGCCCTATCTGGTAAAAACAACAATAGTAAAAAACAAAAGCTGTAATCCAAAATATTTTTTTAAATGCTTCTGACTTTGTTATGCTCCTAGAAGCCTGGCAACCAAAAGCATAATTATCGCTAGAGGAATGCATTTTCAATACCAAATTGAAAATATTACTATAAAGTATAAGAAAACCAAACCAGAGATAAGAATTACAAAATACTTGAGGAACACAGGCTCCATAAGAGAGTTGCCAAAAACAGTTGACAATTGAAATAAGTCCATACAGTATTTAAATATTGCAATTATAAATTTAGTATTTTAAAGAGGAAAATATAAGTCAGAAATGAAAGATTAAAAAGTGAAAACCAAAAACAGTATGGATTGGTTAAACATTAAAATGACACAAGTGAGGAATTAGAAAGCTTGAGAAATTAAAAGGAAAAAGTTGCAAAACTGTAGCACAGAAAGATAAAGAGATGGAAATATGAGAAAGTAGAGGACACTGAAATTAGGATGAGCATATCTAATGTATATTTTTTCAACAAAGAATGGATAATACATATGGAAAATAACATTCAAAGGAAAAATTTATGACAAAGGGACCAAAACAGATTCAGGAAGCCCACCGGATTTAAATATCTCATACAGGATAAATAAAATGTTACTCAGAGGCAAATAGATCATAGAGAGATTAAGAACATCACAGAGTGAAGTTCTTAGAAGTCAGAGAGGAAGAAAAGAAAAGCAAAGAAACCTAGTTTATTTGTAATTAAATGGCAACCAACAACCCACAGCTGAGATAAAAGGCAGTGGAGTCATATTTTCTGTGTACTGATAAAAAATACCCTTAACCTAAAATTATATAACAAGCAAAGGTATCTTTTGAGATTTAGAGTTTAAAATTAAGATAGTTTCAGAGAAACAGAAGTAGAGGGCATTTAACACTAGTAGAACTTACACCAAGAATTTATCTATAGGATGTTTTTCTGGGAGAAGGACTATGATCTAATTTGGAAGGTCTGAGAAACAAAAATCAATGACACACAATAATCAAAGACAAGAAACTGGTTAGTAAGTAGAGAAATGGAATTTGTGTGTTATAAACAGACTTTTCGTGAAAAACAATGTGGAACATTTATAGAGTTATGTGAGGAAAGACATAAAATGCTAAAAAACATGATCTCATAAGTTAGGAAGAAGGTGGTGAAGAGAGTGAATTTGTCTCTTTATATTGTTTAAGAGGAGCCCATATAGATACTGAACAATATAAGTACTGTTAAGTATCCTGTGAAAATCATTAAAATGGTAGATTTGTATAAATTCAAAGTGAAGAAATGAGAAATGGAATGAAAAAATAATTAATACATTAAAATTAATGTAAGAGAGAAGAGAGAAGAAAGGAAAAAGTAGAAAAAATAACAAATAAATCTAAATGTATTAATAATCACAAAAGTGTGCAATCAAAAAGTAATAATTCCAGATAGGATTTTAAAAGTCAGATGTATTCTACCTTAAAGAGATTCACAAAAACATAAGAATTGTTGTTTTGGTTTTCTTTTGGTTTTTTACTCAGCATGTAAGGAGCATAGAAGTTGTCCCTTTGTCCTAACAAGAAGTAAATAGTTGAACACACTGAGAAATCAACAACTCTTCTTAGATCATTCGGAGAAATGAGGTCACAGGGCAAACCACTGCCACCAAATAGGAGAGACAAACAGAGGAACACAAAGAAAAACAACTTATTGGAGCATAAACTCTCAAGCAGAAATCTCCACAGGAACAGTATCAGCATAGGAAAATCTGAGCTGTATTTGAAAGTTGTTGGGTCTCAGTGTGAATAACTCTGAGAGGTTAAAAAACATGGGGCTGGGGTGGCAACACCTTTGTGAGTTTTATCTCTAGGAACTATACTGTGTTCTCAGGGCAAAAATCCTTTCAATGCTTCCAGCAGGGGGAGAAGAAAAGGAACCATTATGAAATAGCCAGGGCATTCTGTCCTTCTTTACAAAGCCTGCTCTTAGGAGAAACTATTTAAAAGACCAAACTACTGAAGTTTTTTCAGAGCCTAAATACCATAGGGGAAGGGAAATACCAACCTAAGCCCACTGTAGCTTTTCACGTGGGGGGAGGGAAATACTTGACTCCAGCCCACCGATAGCCATATTGTCCCACAAAATGACATGGAAAACCCGAGAAACAATAGTGAATTTCACAGTTCAGAAGCAGAGTCTCACTAAAAGACTGAAACTTAATTGTAGAATTGACTACGAAATGCTTTCCCTCCCCTCATATTTACCACCATATTACTAAAGGCCTATTTATCTCAATTTCTTTCACTCAGTAAATCCAGTCTGGCCATCAAGAAAAGACTACAAAGCATACTAAAAGGCCAAAATCACATTTTGAAGAAACAAAGCAAGCATGTGAAGCAGACTCAGAAATGGCAGGGATGCTAGAATGATCAGAATCTGAATTTAAATAACTATGATTAATATACTATGGGGTCTAAAGTAGGATAAAGTAGACTGCATGCAAAACAGATGGGAAATGTAAGTAGAGAAATGGAAATTTTAAGAAAAAAATTAAAAGAAAACTTAAAGACAAAAGCATGGTAGAAATGAAGAATTCCTTTGATGGACTTAGTAGATGAGATATGCTAAGGAAAAAAAATCTCAGAACTTGAGGATATGTCAATAGAAACTTCCAAAACTGAAAAGCAAAGAGAAAAAAGTCTGAAATAAATATATAATAGAATGTACAAGAACTACAGGACAATATCACACATAAAAAGAAAGCCGGATGAGAAGAAAGGAAAGGGAGATATGAAGCAATGATGACTGAGAACTTCCCCAAGTTAATGTCAGACACCAAACCACAGATCCAGGAAGTTCAGAGAACACCAGGGATGATAAATGCCAAAAATTCTACACCTTCGTTTGTCAAATTCAAACTTGAGAAAATCAAAGATAAAACAAACATCTTGAAAGGACACAAGGACATGAAACTTATGTACAGAGGAGCAAAGATAAAAATTACATGTGACTTCTTTTCTTTTTTTTTTTTTTAAAGATTTTATTTATTTATTTGACAGAGATCACAAGTAGGCAGGGATGCAGGCTCCCTGCTGAGCAGAGAGCCCAAAATGGGGCTTGATCCCAGGACCCTGGGATCATGACCTGAGCTGAAGACAGAGGCTTTAACCCACTGAGCCACCAGGTGCCCCTACATGTGACTTCTTTTCAGAAACTACACAAGAAGAGAGTGGAATGAAATACTTAATATGTTGAGAAATAAAAACCACCAATCTAAAATTCTTTACCCTGTGAAATTATCATTCAAAAGTGAAGAAATAAAGACTTTCATAGACAAACCAAATAAGGAAATTTGTTGCCAGTAGAGCTATCTTGCAAGAAATGTTAAAAAAAAAAAAAAAAAAAGTCTTAAAAAAAATGATAAAGGTCATGCACTTTTTTTTTAAATGAAGAAAGGAAAAACATTAGAGAAGAAGTAAGTAAGGTAAAATAAATTATTTCATTTACATATTCTTGGTGTAATAGATAACAGTTTGTTCAAAATAAAAACAATATATTTAATTATCTATACTTATGGATAATAAAATAATAGCTTTTATATGGTTATATATATATATATATATATATATATATATATATATATGAAACAAATTACAGCAATGATATAAAGACAGGAGGAAAGAATTAGGTTTATTTTGTTATCCCAAGAGCCATATACTGTTATTTGAAAGCAGACTTGGATTAAGGGGTAAATGCATGTCACAAACTCTAGGAGAGCCAATAAAATAGGTTAAAAAAGAGTATAATATGCTAAGAAAGGAGACAAAATAGGATCATATGAAATGCTCAATTAAAACAACAAAAGGCAGAAAAAAAATGAGAAGACAAAAAATAGGAATGGAGAACAAGGGCAACAAAGGCAGTAATAATATGGTATGTACTAATCCCAACTAGATCAATCATTACCTTCAATAACAGTGGTCTAACTGTAGCAACTAAAAGACAGTGGATTTTGGAATGGATCAAAAACAAGACCCACAAGAAATAGAATTTAAATGTAACTATACATATAGATTAAAATTAAAGGGATAGAGAATTGTATGCCATGTTAACACTAATCTAAAGAAAGTTATGTTAATTTCAGGCAAAGCAGATTCAGAGCAGGGCAAGTTATCATGATAAAAATGGGGAATTACATAATGAGAAAGGGTTTAATTCTCTGAGAAGACATAGCAGTCATTAATGTGTACGCTTCTAACAGAGGATCAACATCTGTGAGGCAAAAACTGACAGAATTGTGAGGAAAAACAGACAAACCCAGTATTACAATTTTAGACTGTAACACCTCTCTGTCAGAAATGGACAGCTCCAACAGGCAGAAAATCACTTAAAGACATAGCTGAACTCAGCAGCACTATCAATCAACTATATATAATTGACATCTATTGACTACTTCATCCAACAGCAGCAGAATACAAATTCTTCTGAAGCTTACATGACACATTCACCAAGATAAATGACATTCTGGGCCACAAAAACACCTTAACAAATTTAAGAGAATAGAAATTGTAGAATGTTTGTTCTCAAAGCCCTGTAGAATTAAACTAGAAACAGTAACAGAAAGGTTGTTAGAATATCCCAAAATATGTGGAGATTTGAAAAAAAGCATACCTCTAAATAACATGTAGGTCAAAGAAGAAATCTCAAGAGAAATTTAAAAATACTGACATGGAATGAAAATAAAAGTACAGCTTAGCAAAATTTGTGGGATGCAGCAAAAGAACTGCTTAGAGGGAAATTTATAGTATTGAATGCATCTTTAAAAAAGAAAAAAAAAAGACCTAAAATCAATAATGTAAGTTCCCACCTTAGGAAACTAGAAAAAAAATAGCAAATTAAATCTAAAGTAAGGAGAAGAAAAGAAATAATAAAAAAACAGAACAGACATCAATGAAATGGAAAACAGAAAATCAACAGAGAAAATCAACAAAACCAAAAGCTAATTCTTTGAAAAGATCAATAGGATTGATAAACCTCTATCCAGGCTAATTAAGAAAAAAGAGGAAAAAATGCAAATTACTAAAATCAGAAATGAAAGAGAGAGCATTTCCACAGATCCACGGACTTTAGACAGGTAATAACAACATTATGGACAACTCTATGATCATAAATTTCATAATGCAGATGAAATGGACCAACTCCTTGGAAGACACAAGCTGCCAAGAGTCACATAAGAAGAGACAATTTGAGGGGCGCCTGGGTGGCTCAGTGGGTTAAAGCCTCTGCCTTCGGCTCAGGTCATGATCCCAGGGTCCTGGGATCGAGCCCCACATCGGGCTCTCTGCTCAGCGGGGAGCCTGCTTCCTCCTCTCTCTCTCTCTGCCTGCCTCTCTGCCTACCTGTGCTCTCTGTCTGTCAAATAAACAAATAAAATCTTTAAAAAAAAAAAAAAAAGAAGAGACAATTTGAATAGACATATCTAAATAAATATATAAATTCATTAAGTTGCAAAGGTTTCTTTAGCATATCAGAGGTTTATTTCATCAAACTGTGAATTCCTGTCTAATTGCATTTGGTTTAAAATAATTAAGTGGAATCATGAAATTGAAGCTCTGATAGCACACAATGTTGAGGAGATAAATAGCTTGGGAGATCAGCTGTCCCAAGCATTAATTCTTCACCAGATTTTATAAAGTGAACAAATAGAACTACTCTTTTCATCTTAGATGTATAAATACTTTTATAAAACTACAATCAGGGAAACTTTGGCAATTTTTCATGTCTTCTTATTCACAAGGGAGAGAACCAAAACCTCAAGAACTGTGTATGTACTGGATTTTTGTCCTTGGTATTGGGCTACATACAAAGAGAGCTGAAAGGGACCTTGAGTATCAACTAACCCAATTGTCTATTAACAGTAAAGATATAAGTATCAGCTTTTCCTAACTTCCCAAATTCTGTATGATAATGCCCATGTATATATATTCATAACATTTGTGTGTCTTTTGTTGTAATGATATATTAAAATTCTTTTTACTTGTGTGCTATCCACTAGAAAGAAAACTCACTGAAGGTAGTAGCTATGTTAGCATTGAATGCCCATTCTTTAAAAATCTAGAACTATAATGATAATGATATGATACATATGAGCTATATATGGCATATTCTCATATGATACAGTATGATACATGATATATATGTTTGTATTTATTTCCTCCCATATCAGTCCTTCCAGTACTGAGGAGTGTGCCATTATTTATTATTCCCTTTTTACAGAAGAGGAAATTAAGACTCAGCAAAGTAAATGAACTTACGTAAAGTCACGACTTAGTAAGTAGTGGATTCAGGATCCTAATGTAGCACTTTAATTATAGTTACTTCAACAACCATTATGTTAAACTGCCTTTCATAGAGTAAATACTTCTCCATAAATATTGTTGAAGGCAGATGAAACAAATCTAACTGAAGGAATACACAGGTAAAACACAATTATGGTATAATTCAATATTCTAAATTATATAAAAATCTGTAAATACAAAGTATACTGTACATTTTATACTGCTTATGTACTATGCACCAAAGCAGTCAGAGAAGTTTCAAAGAACAAGGACATTTTGAACTGAAATTTATACTTTTTTTTTTTTTTAAGATTTTATTCATTTGACAGAGAGACACAGTGAGAGAGGGAGCACAGGAAGGGGGAGTAGGAGAGGGAGAAGCAGGCTTCCTACCCAGCAAGGAGCCTGATGCAGGGCTTGATCCCAGGACCCTGGGATCGTGACCTGATCCAAAGGCAGATGCTCAATGACTGAACCACCCAGACACCCTATACTGCTATTTTTAAGAAACAGTGTTAGTTCAAATTAAATGAGAAATTTTATCTTTCTCAGAGTAATGCTCTCATAGGTTCTTACTCTGCTTTATTAATTTATTTAGTTGGGACTTAGTAAAATATACTGTAAGTCATTTTTAATCATTGTTAAAATTTTTAATTTTTTTCATTCTTAATCATTCTTTTAAAATTTCATTTAATTATTTTATCTTATTTTATTTTATTTTGAATTTTTATTATTAACATATAATGTATTATTTCTTCCAGGGATACAGTTCTATAATTCATCAGTCTTATACAATACACCACACTCACCACAACACATAGTCTCCCCAGTGTCCATCATCCAGTCACCCCTTGCCTCCATCCCCCTCCCCACCAACAGCCATCAGTTTGTTTCCTGAGATTGAGTCTCTTCTGGTTTGTCTCCCTTTCTAGTTATGTCTTGTTTCATTCTTTTCCTCTCTTCCCCTATGATCTTCTGCCTTGTTTCTTAAATTCCACATATCAGAGAGATCATATGATAATTGTCTTTCTCTAATTGACTTATTTCGCTTAGCATAATACCTTCTTAGCATAATACCTTCTAGTTGTTTGGTCCGCTGGCTCTGGGAGGGCAGGAAGAACAATAGAAATGACCGCAGGTCCCGCTGTCTCCCAGCCTCCCCCCAACCTTTCCTTAACCCTTCACTCTCCCGCCAAAAGGATGTATATCCAGGTCACGTCTCCATAGGTAACCCGATACCTATGCAGGAAACAGATAAAAGACCCCTGCCAACTCCCTCCCAGCGCGACTTCCTCCACTCTGCTTTCCAGAGTCATGGACCCTCGCTGGAGGGTGCCCACCTCCTCCCTGCGCAACTTTCCTGGCTCCCCTTCTCCTGAGCCCTGAAACTTTGCCAGAGAGTGCCTTTAATAAACCTTGCCTTTGCACCTACCTCGCCTGGTGTCCTGTTTATCTTGCCTATAAAACAACACTTTCCATCCACGTTGTTGTAAATGGCAAGATTTCATTTTTTTGGTGGCTGAGTAATATTCCATGGTGTGTGTGTGTGTGTGTGTGTGTGTGTGTAGAATATATATATATACACACATATGTATATATATATATATATGTATATATATATATATATATATATATAAAATCTTTTTATCCATTCATCTGTAGAAGGACATCTCTGTTCCTTCCAAAGTTTGGCTATTGTGGACATTGCTGCTATGAACCTTGGGGTACAGGTGCCCCCTTAGATCACTACATTTGTATCTTTGGGGTAAATACCCAGCAGTGCAACCGATTCTATTTGCATTTCTGTATACTTTTGTGAAAAATGAATTAAATCACAGTAAATAATAACCTCCTATAACTGCTGAGAGTGAGGTATCCTGGTCTTCTCATTTGTTAAATTCTGTATTCTTAAATTAACAGCATTTGGTTTAATAGACTGGGCTTTCAGAAAAGAACATCATTTTTTGGTTGAAACTAAGCAATTCCATGCCACTGATGTTCACTATATATTTTTAAGATTTAAAGTAATTTGATGGGATAATGGAATTTTTATGTTTATCCATGAAAAAATTAATGTTAAAGCAAAGCTTTCCAAATGATTACCTTTTTTTTTAAAAAAAAACTTAAGATCATAATGCAACTAAATTTACTGATTTTAATTTTAGAAGCACATTATTGTTTTTTTAATTTATAATTTCTCTGATAGTCATTAATGTTTGTCCTGCCTTATCCACTTCCCCCTTCTTCAGCTCACTTGGATTTAAAGCATGGGATAACATTTAAACATTTCAGTTAAGGGAATAGTCAACTAAAGTGAAGCAAATCCTCAAAAAGCATTCTTTTTGTGCAGATGTGGTATTTCAGGTTTAAGTGCTCTGTCACAGGGAGAAATATTTATACAGGGTTTATGGGTTGTCACATCATTGACATACAAAATTTAAATTTTCCCTAAGTTTTCACATTCTTTCCACTCCCAATTTAAGATGATCTCATTTGAGACATACAAAGTAGATATTTTTTTCTTAGGATAGAGATTTTCAATGAAAGCAAAATTTCCAATAGTTTCTACCAGTCTCCAAAATAATACTAGGTCTCCTTGGAGAAATGGCTGATTCTCGTAATGAGGTAGGAAACATAGTAGTTAGTAGCACCTGTCCATGGTACTACAGTAAGGAAGTACTGTTAAAAACTTCTGTTTTTTCCCCTGAAAAAACAAAATCCACAATGACAGAGCTCTGTCAAAAAGACGTAGGAATAAATTGAAATAGCTCCTGATGGTCAAAACTGAAACAATCTGAGCTATGAAATAAATAGAATTAACTTATAACCCAAATTATAAAATAAATACAAGTCTGAATTGACATAAATAAATGATTTAATGAATAAATGAGGAGAATAGAGAAATCCTCATTGCAGGAAAAATTCCTCTAATGATTTTTGGGAAGGGGAGAAAAGAGTAACTTTATAGTGGAGAAACCTAACACTATCTCCATCCAGGTTATGAAGTTAATAACAACAGTGAAAAGTTATATTGATATGATGTGATGAGAATGACACTTTACCTCTACAGTCTTCCTCCCCAAAATCAATTACTCCAGTCTAATGAGAAAAAAAAAATCAGACAATTTGGAGAACATTCTATGAAATACCTGACCAGTGACTCCTCAATACTGTCAAAGTCATCAAAACAGAACCACCACAACAAAATTTTTCAAAAACTATCACAGCTAGGAGGAACCTAAGGGGACATGGCAATTAAATGTAATGTGGTGTCTCACAAGGTGTCCTGGAACAGGAATATAACAGGTAAAAACTGAGAAAACCTGAGTATAAAATGGACATTGGCTAACTATAATGTATTAGTGTCAGTTAATTATAACAAATGTACCATACTAATGTAAGATGTTAATAAAAGGGATAACTGGGTGTGGGGAGTTCAGAAACTCTCTGTACTATCTTTGAAATAATTGTGTATATCTACAACTATTCTGAAATTGTAGAAGTTTGTTAAAAAAAAAAACAAAAAACAAACTAATAGTTTGTTTAGTCAGGTTTAGTCAGGGATTCCACCAGGAAATCCTGAAAGACTGAACTCTCTTGTTTTTTCCCCATGAATGATAAAATTGGGATATGAAGTATTTGCTGTAGTAGACTAGAGAAAGACTTTGGTGAATCTATTCGAATATAGACATTGAACATACCCTAGTACAAATATTTACATTCAAATGAGTAGCCCTTCCTTTCCATATATTGATCTTTCAATGCTTTAACTTACATGTGAGAGAAATTTGCTTTCAGCACAAACTACCCATTGGGGCTGGTTTAGCTGACTTGGAGTTATGAACTTTCTTTTTCACTGATCCTTATGTGTCCCCCACTGTGTTATTTGTTGTTTCATTGAGGAAGGGCTAATCTTTAATTAAAGACACATAACTGGTTGTACTCCCTTCTGAATCAATTGTATTTTGGAAATACATGTAGGCTTTTTCATTACTTGAAAGAAACAATAAAAAGCTCCATAAGAAAATAATAAATCATACAATATTGGTAACTTAGAATCTCTTGACATGGTAACATTCCATGAGAATGTCATATAATAAATAATACAATATTGGTAACTTAGAAACTCTTGATATGGTGACATTCCATGAAAGCACACTTTTAACCTGTCTCTAAAACTATTTAAGCCAAATCCTCTTCTTGCCATAAAACAAGTAGTATGTTTATTGCCTCTGCTTATTACATGCACACAGGGATGGGGATTTGCTCAGACATGCTCTCGGGATTAGGATGACTATTCAGAGAAGTCAGGACTGTAAAGACCCAAGGCCAATTTTTCCTCATGCCTCACAGTTGTAATTTTTGGCTCCCACCAAAATTTTTATCTTTTCTGTTTGGCTCTTCTTTTCCCAGTTAAAAAACTTGCTCCCTAAACTTTTGTTTTACCTGTGCCCTCAGAACCTCTCTTGAACATTTAAAAAAAGTTTACCAGCTTTTTAAAGTAAATATGGACATTTTTTCCCCTATTCTTTTCTTAACTGAATTAGGGATGTTCCCTGGATAGCCATTTCTCTGTAGACCTCTTAAATAGTCACTTTATATGTCTTTAAGCATGTTTCCCCAAAGGTTAGAAGTGAAGTCATTTACATTTTTTCCTAAAATTAATGACTATTTTGAAAGATGATAGTAAAAAAAAATCAAATATTAATATTGATGTGTTTCCTAGTCATGTCAAACTTAGATACCTACCCTTCCTTCCTTCTTCCCTTCCTCCCTCCCTCTCTCCCTCCTTTTTTCTCTCTTCCCTCCCTCCCTCCCTTCCTCTTTCCTCCCTCCATTAAAAATATATTTAGCATTTTCTTTTTTTTTTTTTTAAAGATTTTGTTTATTTATTTGTCAGAGAGAGAGAGAGAGAGAGTGAAAGCACAAGCAGGGGAGTGACAGGCAGAGGGACAAGCAGACACCCTGCTGAGCAAGGAGACCAGTGCTGGACTTGATCCCCAGACTCTGGGATCATGACCTGAGCCAAAACCAGATGCTAAACTGACTGAGCCACCCGGGCATCCCTTTTAGCATTTTCTATGTGTGAAGCAGTTAACTGTGTTCTGAGCACAGCAAACTCCTTGTTTTAAGAATTTTACATTTGTATCAGTTATCTATTCCTTGCAATAACTAACTCAAAACTTATAGGTCAAGTACAGCACACATTTATTACCTAGCAAATTCTGTGTGCTAGGAATCTGGTTATAATTCCACTGAGTACTCTGCATCAGAGTCTCACAAACATGTAATCAGTGTGTTAGCCAGGTCTGCAGTATCATCTTCATGTTGTTGATGGCAGAATTCAGTTCCTGGTGGGTTGGTTTCCTGCGATCCTGATTTCCTTGTTTTTGGTTGGTCAGAGAGAGAGACCGCTAACAGGGTCAAAGCCAGGATCTTTTGCAACCTAATTGTGGAAGTGACAGCCATCACTTTTCTGTAGTCTACTTGTTGTTAGACATTGAGTCAGTAAGCCCTGCCCACACTCAAGAAAAGGGGATTACAGAAAAGCGTAAATACCATGAAGTGGGGATAATTGAGTGCCATGTTTGAATTCTGTGCATCACAACAATTCAGCAGAGAATTTCACAATCTCACTTTTCCTTTCTGTACCACATATTCTTTGCCTTTAGGCCTTTGCATGCATTTCCCTCTGCTTGAAATGTGCTTCTACAGCTGCCTCTTCACTCCCTTGTCAGTATATTTCCTCATCTTCAAGAAACAGTTCAGAGTCCTATCCTTAATTTTTGTCTAAAATTTTGTCATCAAATAAAAGGTAAAATAGATTTAAAAAATTATAACCATAGAATGCTGAACCTTAAAGAGACTAGATATTTTTAGTAAGATTGTTTCTTCTTACAGACATAGATACCTAGATACCCTGGAGGGTAGGAACGTTTACTTTTCCAGTGTCACAGAATAATCCAGACAAGAAACTTAAGCTTCTTGGTCCATATATCTTTCTGCCAATCTTGCTGCTTCTTTAAAGCTAAGTGATATTCTATTTCTGATAAATAAACCTATCCAATGATTGTTGTAATTCATAGTAATGGCTTTGTTTTTTCCTTAATGGTAGACATATCTGGATAAGTGCTAGTAAGTATTTCAACTTGAGGTTATATGTTATTTTTTCCATGGAAGAAGATGTATAAACAGTCTTTTTCCCAGAGATGGCCTGGAATATTTTCCTAGGGTAGAAATAATTTTATAGAGGGAAAGTTGATTATTCTTAGATTATTCATTATAGAAGATGTGCTAAATTTATGGGATTAACCAAACAGAATATGAAACAACAATCCTAATGAATAAGTTGATGCATTAAAGAAAGAGGCCAATTTCAGTTCAGAGTATGTTGGTCTTATCTACTCAGTATTGGTTAATATAAAATAGTAATGATTTTTTTTAAGATGCACACTGTTTTAGAGACTTCAAGTGTGTGTATACATGTATATGAATTTTATGAACACAGACACCCATAGCATTTAGAAGAGCACTTGAAAAATAACTGAAGATAAGGCAGTAAGCCTCTTATCCAATAACCCATTATTACTTGATACAGAAAAAATTGAACAAGTGAAAGTACATAGCTTTCAAAGTTTGAAGGTCCAAGTTATATATCCAGATTGTACACAAGAATGAGGAAGTCTGCATCTACAAATAAAATGACAAACATCAGTTGCTCTGCTTGATTTGTGATAGTGAAATAAATGGGAGAAGCATAGTTCCCTTTATGATTATAGGCCTTTTACCGAAAGAATAGGAATCTAAGGAGTGAGTTTTCTCACTATACCATTGATTCATAATTTAATCATATTCATGTTATTCAATATGGTTGACCCCCCTCCCCCACACACCACAAATTTTCCATTTTTTTCTTGAATTTCCACGATGGCTAATTACTATGACATTAAGAAATTATTTCAGAACTGATCTTTGACTGTTTCCAGTTAGGTTAATTTTTGAACTATCTTGCATTAAATTTCTCTTTCATTAAAATGGGAAGAGTGATGTGTGCCACACTAAGCAGTTAAGGTGGATAGAGGGAACTTAAGAGGCTCCACCACATTTAAAGCATGGATTCCATGAGGTGCAGCCCATTCTCTATTTTGTCAGCCATATCTGTGTCTGTGCTTATCTAGAAGTGGAACGATTTGAATTATGATGAAAAAATGTCACGGCTCATTGAAGATGGTAGATAATGATAATGAGCCAAGGTTTGTAGCCTATCGTGCTGGCTGCCTAATTTGTTCTGATGGGTTTGCTCTTCTATGCCTGGAGGGTCAGTATTAGTATTTGACAGCGTCCTTACAAACTTCACTTTGCAAAGAGCTAGGGCCTGGAAACTAGTTCCTCCCTTGTGCTTATGTGATGTGTGACAGTAGGAATAGGAAATTCCAGGGACCCCACTTAAAGCTTGTGCTCCGGAAAAACACTCAAATGAAAATGCACAAATATCTTCACTCAAAAATAAGAATATTTTCTGGAAAAAAAGTGCCGTTATTAAACTCAGCATGGGAGACAATCTGAACCGGAATCTTCATCAATCAGATTAACTACTTTCCAAGATGAAAACAGACGAGGCACAGTGTGAAGCTGAACAGATATTTATCAAAAGCCATATTAATAACCACTTTCAGCTTTTTCCTGACAGTTTCATCTGAGGTTCCATGTTTAACATTTGAGGATCATATGTTTTTGTCAGGATTAGGCTGCTAAGAGCATCAATTAATTAATTCTTTTGAAGTACGGTTCAGTCAGGTAATAAAGTAACTGTCCCTAAAGCCACAACCAGTAATGGTAAGCAACATTCTGGAGCTAGACAATTTGTTACTTCAGAAATTAAAAGCAAAATGTCTTCTTCAGCCCACCTAAAAATACATTCAGTTGTATTTTTGCAAAGTGGCAACAAGGTAATAGATGCATTTATATATGTATAGACACAAACACATATTCAGTATGCCTAATTGCCTATCTAGCTGAGATATTCCTCATTTACATGCTAGTGTACAGTCTAGCTCCAAAAAAAAAAAAAATAGCCTCTTTAATTTGCGTTATCTAAATGGGCTGTAAATAGGGCAAAATTAAACCAGGAAAAATAATGAGAAGAATTTCATATTATTAAGATTATCAACTTTACTTTAGTGTTTGAGGAAATTAATTTGGTGGGTTAAAAAAAAAAATCTCAGCTCATGGAAATTAACACTTCAAGTAGTGCAGCTCAGAGTATAGAAGAAATTTGTACCTTGTCACAGCCAGATGCAGGCTACATATATTCAGGGACGTATTCTGCCATCTCCACTTTATTCAGGGCACATCAAAGGCATGGCTAATGTAGTTTTCATTTCAGTGATGTAATATCAGCAATTGGCAATCAACTAAACCACACTAATCTCAGAGAGACTTTGTGTATGTAAGGTGTCAAGCCAAAGTGGGAAATAAAAATAGGGCAGGTGTGTGCTGATGCGGGTTTTTTTTTCTCACGTGGGATGTTTCTTCAGTCTAGAGGCATATTTCCTATGAATAATTTAGAATGAGCTTTCTGTTACTCAGAGCTTCATATTATCCCTGTCTGCTTACTGTGATCCAGTCTTATGACAAGAATCTCTTTCATAAATTCCTAGATGAGATGATCCACTTTGTAAAACATTCAGACTGACAAACATAGAGGCTAATGGGAAGTGGTGTGACTTAGGGTAGTGCAAGCTAGCCTGGGAGTTAGGAGGCCGGCTTAGCAATGCAAGTAAAGTTATTTCCTCCTCTGATCTCCTGAATGACAACTCTCAGAGGCTTGGGTTATTACCTTCCTACTATTGTGATTTGGATCCCTATGTTAGGCCTTCCTTTCCTTTTCTTCTATTCCCTATTCCTACTCCAGGGTAATCTATTTTTTTCTTTTAATTGATTAGACAAGAAACATAGGAGATCTTGATGTTTAATCAATTTATGCTCAAACTTCCAGTATAAGGTATTAGCAGTTCCTTTTTTTATCAGCTGGAAATTCAGAGGTCCTTGAACTGCTTCTCTCTCAATGAAAGGTTGGCGTTTCAGTTCTCCAGATATGAGCAACTGGAGTGGTGATAATACATTGTTATGTAACAAGTGATAGAAGTTTGAGTCCTTAAACACAATCCTTTCAAACCTCAGTGGTGAGATGATTTTTTGAATCAGCTCTTTAAAATAGATATTTATAACGTTAAAATATTCTGTTGCTTCGTACTTTTAAAGATTTAACAGAGATCACAAGTAGTCAGAGAGGAAGACAGAGAGAGGGTGGGGGCAGGGAGCAGACTCCCTGCTGAGCAGAGAGCCCCATGCAGGGCTTGATCCCAGGACCCTGAGATCATGACCTGAGCTGAAGGCAAAGGCTTAACCCACCGAGCCACCCAGGTGCCCCTGTTGCTTCATACTTTTGAAGTCTATTCATGTACAGCATTTGATTTTCTGTTCACAATAAACCAAGCTAGGACAGTTTTGAACATATGAAGGAGGAGGTTGTCATAGTGGAAGACAAGCCAGGCGAGAGACTGGAAGTGACACAGAGGACTAGAGCTACAGCACCTGTGATGACAGTATGAGCTGAAAGGAGAATGAGTCATGAGTCATGGGAAAGGTGAATGAGGGTGGGGAAAGAAGGTGAGATTTTCCTCTTTTCCTAGAAGTGAGGCTTTCCAAAACATGGGACTTTTAAAAATGCAACTACTTCATTCTGATTATATGGGTAATTGACTCCAACTGATTCTTCCTTTCCCCACTACCCTTCTTCCTCTTTTTGGTATGTTTTACTAAATTACCATTTTGAGTTTCTGTGATAAATATTTAGCTTATGGTAACTTGCAGTTGTTGTAAGTCATTCTACAGCCTTGATTTGTGCTCTTTTTTTAGAGTTCCTTTTAAATCCTGTCTTGTCATTTGCTTCATGCATTTATTTCCTTTAAAATTATTATCTTTTAATCTTATTTATTCTTATCATTTATTCTATTTTTTAACTTCTAAAACATGAATATGGCTTTAATTTATTACCCAATATTATTAAAGTGAGAACAATTTATTTCACACTTATTTATTAGATACTTATCATATGCTAGGCATTATCCATTAATAATGTATGAACTAGGTTCAATTTAGAACCATCTCTAAGCCACTTGTACTGTCCTGTTTGTTATTTGAAATGTGAGGTTGAATATTGTTTCTGATAGTTTTCACCATGTGCACCACTTAACTAGACTTTCTCTTTGTGACTGATGCCAATTTTTCTTTGAGATGTTTATTTTTTATATTAATTTAAAAAGAACTCTAAAAAACATGTATATTAATACATAGATTAAATATTTGCCTTCTTAACCAATATTTATTTATTCACACTGTTTTTTAGTCATTGTGCTAACTTTTAACAAATAATTATCCTGGGTGCCTGGGTGGCTCAGTAGGTTAAGCATCAATCAGGCACCCTGCTCAGTGGGGAGTCTGCTTCTCCCTCTCCCTCTCCCTCTATCGCTTCCCCTCCCCACTCCATGCTTGCACATATGCTCTCTCTCTCTCAAGTAAATAAATAAAATCTTTAAAAAAAAACAAATAATTATCCTATATAATTTTCTTGATAATCTTCACTTTAGCAGTGAAGAAAGCACAAGAGATACTTAGTCTGTAGAAAGTCACATAGCTATAACAGATAGGCTACTATTAAAGATATATATATATATATATATATATATATTTATGCAAATAAATATATATATATAAAATTTCAAGAAAATATATATTTCAAAAAAATATATAAAATTTCAAGCCCACGTGTTTAACTCTATTTTATGCTACCTCCCTATCTATGTTGTTATTATTTCCCCAGACTTTTACTTTTAACTTTGTTAACAGTTTCTTTCCCTGTAAAAATTGTTTAATATTTATGTAGTCATATCTGTCCACATTTTACTTTAGGGTGTGTGCTTTTGCTGTTAAGCTTAGGTAGTCTTTATCTGCTTCAATATTATATAAATATGTTTATATGTTCCCCTACTTTAATGTTTTAAACTTTTAAAAAAATTGTAGTTATAGATCTTTTCACAAAACTTATGAGATATAAAGTGTCTCATTCAGAAATATGCACAAATGTCCATATGCAGAAAATTTTGCCTGCCACTTCAGGAGTTCATAGAATCTCTAAAACCTTTGCATCAAGGGCAAAAGGGTCATATTTTGTTTTTGTTTTATTTTATTTTTTTAAAGATTTTGTTTATTTATTTGAGATAGAGTGAGAGTGAGTGAGTGAGGTAGCACCTGCAAGAGCAGGTAGGGAGGAGCAGAGGGAGAGGCAGAAGCAAGCTCTTCACTGAGCAGAGAGCCAGATGCGGGGCTTGACCCCAGGACCCTGAGATCATGACCTGAGCTGAAGGCAGACACTTAACAGACTGAGCTACTTAGGTGTCCCTGTTTTTGGTTTTAAACACCTCTTAATTATTTTGAAATCCATGTTTTATAAGTGTTTCGGGACAAATTGTGCTTCTCTCCCCCGGCTCAACTCGTATGTTGGCATCCCCAGCACCTCAGAATGTGATAGTGTTTGGACATAGGACCTTTATAAATAATTAGTAAAGGTAAAATGAGGTCATATGGGTGGCTCTAATCCAGTGTGCATGATGTCTTTCTAAAAAGAGGGGATTAAGACTTAGATACACACAGAGGGAAGACTTTGTAAAGACATAGAAGGCGGCCATCTACAAGCAAAGGAAAGAGGCCTCAGAAAAAACCTAACCCTGTAAATGTCCTGATCTTATATTTCTAGCCTCCAGAAATATGGCAAAATTTATTTATGTTGTTAACCCACCCATTTTGTAGTACTCTGTTAGGAAAGCCCCAGCAAATTAATACAATGAGATAGGGATCTAATTTTCCATTTGTTTTGCAAATGAGTTTATTATCTCAATACCACTTATTTAATAACACATTATGCACTGACTGGAGAAGCCACTTAAATCATATGTTAAATCCATACCATGTGTGTGAAGTGTATACATTGATCTATAGAGTATATATACACATACATATGTGCATACACACAAGTGAACTTCTTGTTTCATTTTCACTCATATGCTATAATCATATGCCTTTAATCATCTTTGTTTTGAATTAAATTACAGTATAAAGACAGACAAGTACTTCTTCTTTTTTGGTTGTTATTCTTTTTATATCCTTTATATGCCAATGGAACTATAAAATTGTTTTTCATATTCCAAGACAATTCAGCATTTAGATAGAGATAGATCAGATTAAATTCACTGTTCAGGAGAATCAACATCTTTGCAGTACCTCATCTTTAAATATAGGGTTATGTATATGGCTCTCTATTGTCGTTATTTTTTGTCCCTCAGTCTGGCTTTCTAGTAAAGTTCTTCCCATAATTTACGTATTTCGTGTTTTTTTTTTTACGATTTTATTTATTTATTTGACAGAGAGAGAGATCACAAGTAGATGGAGAGGCAGGCAGAGAGAGAGAGAGAGAGAGAGAGGGAAGCAGGCTCCCTGCTGAGCAAAGAGCCCGATGCAGGACTCGATCCTAGGACCTTGAGATCATGACCTGAGCTGAAGGCAGTGGCTTAACCCACTGAGCCACCCAGGTGCCCCATACATATTTCGTGTTTTGTCTGTTCCCAGATGTTTTATATTTTTGTAGCAGCAGTAGCAGCTATTGTAGTCTCCTTATCACTCCTTGTTTTTTCTTAGAATCATTCTTCTTCTTCTTCTTCCTCTTCTTCCTCTTCTTCTTCTTCCTCTTCCTCCTCTTCCTCTTCTTCCTCTTCTTCTTCTTCTTCCTCTTCTTCCTCCTCCTCTTCTTCTTCTTCTTGTATTTCTCTCATGATATCCATGTTGGGATTCAAATATATCACAGGCTCATTAACAGACATTAGGATAGGTGGTCTCTAATGGTTTGGCTCATAGGGTCTTAGAAGAATACCAATTCTGAAAATTTTAAGGTTCTTTTCTGAAGACCCCTCCTTCAGAGTGTCTGTCTTTTTGACTGTATTAAGAGCAGGAGATAACTCTGTTTTGTTACCTTCGTATATGGCCTGCAGGTACTCCTCTGCTAGATCCTAATATTACTCAATATTTTTTATTTCTTTTAAGCCAAACAAATAAAAGGAATGGAGAATGGCAAATCTCTTGTCTGTCTGTGATCATTATTCTTACCTAGGAAACTAATGTATTGTCTTTGTTCATCTTACTGTATTTTCTTCTTTGCTCTTATATCCTTCTTCCTTCCTTCCTTCCCTTACTTTATACATATGTACTCACAAACTTTCTAACATTTTTAAAACTAAAGTTATCACTCAAAAACTTAACTCTTTTATAAGCTATTCCTGCCCTACTTGATGAATGAAAAAGACCTTTGCATTCTACCTAGTGGACTCTTTTATATGAGATCAAATGAGAGGGGTAGGAGCAGGACTGTGGAGTCAGTGGTATTGGTTACAAGGCAAGAATATGAAACAAAACAAGTTGACTATTTATGTGGGTGGGAACATGGAGAATTTAAAAATAAATTAGTTTGTAATTCTGAAACAGAAATGTCTGGGAGTCTCAGAGAGTGGGTAGTTGCCTATAAAAATTTAGAGTTTAGGAAAAAGGTTTTCTATTAGGCACTGCTCTGGAGTCATTCTCATTTTTGTGGCTCCCTTCATCTCTTAAAAGCCACAGAGTCCCAGAATTAACCATTGTAATGTTTCTAATGTTTCCCTGATATTGCCTTTCAACTATTATTTTTTCTTTTTTTAATACTGCAACTGTTTTCAAACTCTTTTTCCTTTCTCCCTTCTATAATACCCTCTGCAGACTTGGATCAATATATTCATTTGTCAAAAATCCTTGCTTTAAATTGTTTATAGAATAAGTCTATGCTTTTTAGCAAGAGATAGGAGCTTATTTAGGTTTTTTTTTTCCTTTATCTACATGTTAACTAGGTTCCTCTGATGCACCAGGCTAGTCCATGTTTGCAGCTGTGAATAAGACAGAGTCTTCCCCTCACGTTGCTCACACTATAATGGAGATGCCAGAAAGGTTAATCAAACTGCCTTTGCATTCAAATAAGCTATGACTCCTTACTTTGAACATTATGCAGCAGACACCCTATCTGCAGCAGTTGCTTTTTCCAAAATACATATATCCTTATCTTTGAAAATGGTCTTCCTTGACTGTGATTTCCTGCTTTCTTCCAACTATAAAGTATCAAGTTGTATTGGTAAATGTCTATCAAATAAACATGGACACTTATAATGGGCTTTCATATAATTTCTTTTAAAGATTATGTAGCCCAGAAATCCTGTTTGTAAGTTAAACAAAACTTTTCCTCAGGCCCTCTCAGAGGTACTTATCTTGTAGAGGGACACAGGGAGAGGCAGAGAGAGAATCCTCGAGCAAACTCCCTGCTGAGTGCAGAGCCCCATGCAAGGCTCAATCTCATGACCCTGGGTTGGTGACCTGAGCCAAAAACCAAGAACTGCGTTCAACTGACTGCACCACCCAGGCTCCCCTAAAAACATAGACTTTAAAGAACATATACACAATTAAGTATAACATAAGTGGATGACATATCAAATAATATAATCTTAATTTTAACTAATAGGATACTTTATTTAATTATTATTCTCTTTGCTAAGTATATATAGTTTTAACCTGTGACCAAACATTTAAAGCATGCTTTGGGTATTTAACCTCAGAGCCAATAAATGTAATGTTTCCAATATTTACTAAAATGCTTTTTTAAGAAAAATTTCTACTTGTCATTACACTTATATCAAGAAAAAATTCTTACAGATATGGAGGTAGAATAATACAAACAGTGAAATGTTAGACAAAGTTATATTGCCTAATTATCATTCTAGCATAGTCTTTATTCAGAGAGGTACAGGTCAATATCTAATTTCTTATTTGTGGGTGATCAATTGTGGGACATTTAAAAAATTTTTTTTTAAGATTTTATTTATTTATTTGACAGAGATCACAGGTAGGCAGAGAGGCAGGTTGGGTGGGGTGGGGAGAAGCAGGCTCCCTACGAGCAGAGAGCCTGATGTGGGGCTCGATCCCAGGACCCTGAGATGATGACCTGAGCTGAAGGCAGAGGCTTAACCCACTGAGCCACCCAGGTGCCCCTTAATTAGACATTTTAAAAAGGCATCTTCTATTCTCTTTGTCAAGAAATTGCAATAACACAGTATGACAAGAGACAATGGAAGGAAACAGTGTTTAATGAAAGACTTGCTGTGATGAAAGAATTATAAAAATTAGACAAGTACAAACAAACCCCCATCAACATGGTTAGCTGCTCTGGCTTTCGGTTGTTACCATTTGCTAAGAAGAAACCTTCTGTGAGTTTCTTAATCTTTCTGCACATGTCAGTTCCTCACTTATAAAATGGACTTAACAGAAGAGCCTGCACATAGAATTATTATGAGTACATAAGATGATGCATTTACAACATTTAGCTATAGTATTTTAAAATGTCAGCTCTTTTGGAGTGCTTGGGTGGTTCAGTCAGTAAAGCCACAGAGTTGATTTCAGCTCAGGCCATGATCTCAGGGTCATGGGATCAAGCCCCATGGCCAGCTCCATGCTCAGCTCATTCTGCTTGAGATTCTCTGCCTCTGCCCCTCCCCCTACTTGTGCAGGCACGTTTTCTCTCCCAAAATAAATGAATGAATAAATAAATAAATAAAATCCTAAAAAGCTCTTTCGCTATTTTTGTTCATAATGGGAATCACAGTGATATGTACTTCCTCAAACTCGGCTTCATATCCCTCATCTTCATTACTATGATGCTGGTTTGGGTTGGCAGTGAACATTAGTGCTAGTGAGAAACAGCTTGGTACAGCATGAAATAAGGAGCCCTTCATTTGGAGTTAGCAGATCAGTTTGAATCTGGGTTTTCCCACATATAAAGCATGTGAGCTTGGGCTTATTTCTTAACTTTTGTGTGTGAATTCCTCATGTTTAAAATAGGGTTAAAAATAACTATCTTTCAGGGTTTGAGTAAGAAATAAATTAAGGGGCGCCTTGGTGGCTCAGTCGTTAAGTGTCTGCCTTCGGCTCAGGTCATGATCTCGGGGTCCTGGTATTGAGCCCTGCATTGGGCTCCCTGCTTGGCGGGAAGCCTGCTTCTCCCTCTCCCACTTCCCCTGCTGTGTTTCCTCTCTCACTGTGTCTCTCTCTGTCAAATAAATAAATAAAATCTTTAAAAAAAAATAGTTTGTTCAGCACAATGGCAAACCCGTCTCAAAAATTAATACTTCCCTTTTCTTTAAAACTAGGGACTTGTTTAGGTTGATTATTTGTCCATATCAATATAATTCTATGGAATGGATACTATTTAGTTCGAGTAACTTGAAACCATTTAAAAACTGCTTACCTGTTGGATATCAGTTAGAAAGATATAGTTGCCAGCCAACACCCAACTGGAGACTTGACCCGCCAGTAATACAATTATGATAACGTTTTGGTCTTTATACAACTGGTACTTTACAATAGTATTTTTGCATGTGAGCCTTGTAAAATTTCTGTGAAGGTGAGTAGAGCAAAAAATGGGGAAAAAATACTGAAGTAAGGAAATGGCCTTACTTATGCCAGTGTTGTAGAATATACTTGATCTCTATCACCTGGGCTTAGAGAGCTCATTCTTTGACGTTAACTGTAGCTCCATCAAGGGAAATGGAAGACTTTAGAATGCTAATAGCACCAGTTTTCACTACCATCATAGTGCCCTTCTTTTAGGTATCCCTCCCTATGACTGGACTCATCTGCTCACCATAAAATTCTAGGCCTGAATTTTCTTGAAAAAGTTCATAAAGATAAAGCTATTCCTCCTTGGCCTTTGACAAGCATATTAAGAAAGTATGATCATGTGTTAAGGCAGCATATGTTGAACTGAAAGACAAGACTTGTGCCAGTTTAAAGAGCTCATAGGAATCACTGCTAAGCTTTGTAGAAGCTGGTGTTTCTTCAAGGAAGGTGCTATCCTTGGCTCTTTCTCTGTCTCGTCTTGGTCCAGAATTTAAAACTAGTAAACCAGGTGGTTTCTTGGTAGTGGCAGTATCTGTCATACAAAGAAGAATTATTTTCTTTTTGTTTATTATTTGAGATTATTGCTTTTTTAAATTGTATTAAGAGCATCAGTGGTAATAGTAATGTTTTTAATAGTATATTCTTGGGCCTCATAGGTTTAAACAATGTTTCTTAGAACAAATTTGTTAGTAGAATAAACCTGAATTATTCTTGCCAGAGAGTTCTTTGGGTTTTACAAATTTGGGACTAGCAAGCACTTTGTATCTGCTTATGTAGGGAGTGTGCCTGAGAAGTAAGGGATGGAGCTGTTTTAGCTGAGCAGGAATGGTCAGATAATGAGCGTTCTAATCTCTCTTCAAGATGGAAAATAAACCCCTAGAGCTTTGTGGCCTGAGGCAGGAGTGGCACTGATAGATCATTGCAAGCTTCACTGGCGTTGATGCAATCTAGACAGCAGAACATATTTTCGCATTATTCTAAATATATAACGTAATTAGATAATTTTATGTTTCTATTTATTATAATTGCACTACATTCCATTAGGCTTCAGGGCATAGTAAAATTTGAAAATGCCAACAATTAAGTATTTTAAGTTTCTTAAAAATCAGCAAAAATCAGTCACACTCTTTCCACTAAGGCACTATCAACAATTTCAATTTAGACATTTTTTTTTCTCCAGTTTAGACAGTTCTTAACAGTAAGACTGGTCAAGTTTACAGAAAAAGCATAGTTTTGAAAATATGAGAATGTAGTGTGCTCCTAATAGCCTGATAATTTAAATTAGGCAAGCACAAACTAAAATAGGTTAGCTAAGTCATAGTACCATGAATACCAAAATCTCTGAAAATTCAGTATTTTTTACTTGACTCAGTTCTTTCCCATAAGCTAGTGAATTTAAAGTCAGATCTTTAGGTCGTCTATGGTCTGAAATTCTCTGAGACAGTAAGACCAAGGAAAATCAGGAATAGAAATCATGTCCTGTGGCATCTTTCAAAACTTAGGAATACCTTTAAACTATATTCATCATTTTATGTCCTTTTGAACTTTCTTATATTTTGAGGATTTATATTTTAATATATTAAATATGATATTACATTTTTTTGTTGTCTGTATATTTCATGCTGGGTGGTAGGTACCACAGTTAGTATTATTTATTCTCCAATGCTGGAAACTTAGATGGTTTGTAAGAGTTAATATTTTAAATAATTCTGAAAAAAACATTTCTCTAAATATATGAATTTCTAATTTTCTTAGGAATAGTAATGTAAAATATCAAATATGTATATTACTGAATAATAAAATACATTTTTAGTTGCATAAATATTTGCTGGACCAGACAATATGAAATCTAAATGTTTTTCATTAATTTGTTAAATGTTTTTCAGAAGTTCTTGTGAGACATCAGTAACTAAAATCACAAATGAAAGTAGGGATAGTACTACTTACTGACCTTCCAAAAATTAAAAAGAAGGACCATAAGAGAATTCTGTGAATTTTGTATGTCACCACTTAGATAACCTAGATGAAATGGACAAATTTATAGAAACAAATTAAACTGATGAATTAAATCTAAACTGATTCAAGAAGAAAAAGAAAAGAGCTACATGTAAAGAAATTAAATTAATAATCAAAAGTTTCCCCCAAAATAAAAGTCCAAGGACCAGAGAGTTTCACTGGTCAGTTCTACAGAATGTTTAATAGAAGAGAAGGGAACACTTCTGTATTCATTCTATGAGGCCAGCATTAACTTTTTATCAAGTCAGTTAAAGACATTATAGGAAGAAAATTATGGACCAAATAACCTTTATACAAAGGTTATACAATAACCTTTATTCAAAAGTCCTCAACAGATTGCTAGCAAACCAAATCTAATAGCATATTAAAGATTGTATACCATGACCAGGTGGGATTAATCCCAGAAATTCAAGAGTGGGTCAACATAAGAAAATCAGCCAATGGAATACAACATATTACCAGTATGAAGAAAAAAAAAAGATCATTTCAATTGATACAGAAAAGGCACTTAATAAGGTAGTTCCAGTATCCTTTCGTCATAAAAAAATTCAGTAAACTAGGAATAGAAGGAAATTTCTTCAACATGATAAAGATTTATAGAAAACCTACAGCTAACATCACACTCAATCATGAAAGACTGCAAATAAAGAACACTTTTTTTGTGTAAATGGAAAAGCTGATTCTTGCATTCATATGGAATTACAAGGAGCTCCAAAGAACCAAAACAGTATTTAAAAGAATAAAGTTGGAATACTCACACTTCCCAATTTCAAATTTACTGCAAAGCTACAGTAACCAAAACAATGTTGTACAGCATATATCTATATATTTCTATTTGCATATATAAAAAGATATATAGACAGAACTGAGGATCTAGAAATAAACCCATATAACTTAGCAATTCTACTCCTAAGGATATACCCAAAAGAATTGGAAAACAGACTCAAATAGGTACTTGCACACCATTGCTTACAATAGAAAGTATAAACAACCCAAGGGGCCATCAACAAATCAGTGAATAAATATGTGGAATATATATACAAAGGGATATTATTGCCCTAAAAAGTAATGAAGTTCTGATATATACTACAACATAGAAGAACCTTGAAGACATTATGCTAAGTGAAATAAGCCAGACACATGCAAATACATGTAATTCGTATCTAGAATAGTAAATTCATAGAAACAGAAAGGAGACTAGAGGTTGCCAGGTTTTGGAGAAGGGGGCAATGGGAACTTACTTGTTAATAGTTACATAGTTTCTTTTTGGGGTGATTTAAACATTTGGAGCCAGTAGTAACAGTTGCACAACATTGTGAATGAAATTAATTGTGAACATAGTTGATGACAGAAACTCATACTTAACAGTGGTTAAAATGGCAAATTTTATGTTATATAATTTATCACAATACAAGATATTTTAAAAATAAGTTCTTGAGGGTTTTCAGAAGACAATCTATAGCTAGATCTAGCAATTGCTTATTTTTATCTGAGAGCTGTGTTCAAGTTCTAAGGATTTTACAACTAATTCATTGTACACTTACAATAACCTTATGAGGAAAGTAGTTTTGCTGTATCCATTTGATAGGTAAGGAAAGTCAGACCTAAAGATGGTTTTCCCAAGGTCATACAGTTAGTGGCAGGTACAGAATTTAAATCCAGACAGTTTGGTTTCAGAGGCTGTACTTATCTACCACATTGAGCTGCCTGTACTCAACCACCATATTCTCTAGCCATTACTTTTCAGAATACACTTAGTGTAATATTTTAATTGTTTTTCATTTAAAAATGCACCTTAAGTTATATATCTTTAGACAGCATTTGAGGTTAAATAGTGTAACCAAAAATTTGAAACCTGTGATGTGACCTTATTTGTGAACAGGGTTTTACAGATGTAATCTAGTTAAACATATAGTCATATTGGATTAGATTAGGCCCTAAATTCCATCATGACCTGTTTTCTCTAAGAAAAAGGAATTTTAGAGAGAAGGCCATGTTTCATCCAAGACAGGGATTGGAATGATGCAGCTGCAAACCAAAGAGTGTCGAGAATTTCGAGCATCTAGTGATTCTCTCCTAGAATCTTCAGAGATATCATGGCTCTATGACACCTTGATTTCAGACTTCAGGCTTCCAGAGTTGTGAGAAAATAAATTTCTCTTGTTTTAAGTCATTGAAGATTGTGATACTTTGTTCCAGCAGTCCAAGGAAACTAATATGGATAGTGTACAACTATTCTTTTTTTAATTTTACAAATGTGTTTCATTGGGATTCAGAATCTTCTTGATGTTTCATTATATGATATTTGTATCTATTTATAAGGAAGGAAAATATGCTTGCATTTTTTAAATATTTTATTTATTTGTTTGGCAGAGAGAGAGATCACAGATAGGCATAGAGGCAGGCAGAGAGAGAGGGAGAAACAGGCTCCCTCCTGAGCAGAGAGCCCAATGGGGGACTCGATCCTAGGACCCTGAGATCATATCCTGAGCCAAAGTCAGAGGCTTAGTCCACTGAGCCACCCAGGCACCCCACCTGCTTGCAGTTTTAAATAAACATCTCTGTGTCATAAAAGTTGTAAAATTCTAGTGCTACTAATGCTGGCATTATATTTTGGTGATAATAAGCTTTTGTTCTATAGTTTTGTCCTAGCAGGTGGTAGAGAGCATAAAGAATAATCATATTTTAAAAGTTCTACTATTAAAATTCATTTGAAGAAGAATGAAGAATTTATTATTATATATTGAAAATGAAAAAAATATAAGCAGACATTTTACAGTGATCTTGCTGAAGTATCAGTGTTGACTGCATTTAATAATCATTTGGTCTTTTTTCCCCCAATAGATTTAAGTACAGACCTAACTTATCTGAAGTAAACTCTGAAAATGCTATTGCATGCATTAAGTATGGCACTTATTTCCATTGCTAGAATCCACACACACACAAAATCAAGTCCAATATGCACATAATTGAGGAAAGCTTTGATAATTGAAAGAAAACAAAACAGTTATTGATGTAAATGGAATTTAGACATCCACTAAAAGATAACATTTATGGATCTATTTGGAAGAGCAAAGTATCTAAGTATTTAAGGAAAACAGAACCAGAGAGTGTACATTTTTTTGCTGAAATGTCAAAACAAGTGTTAAAAACATATACAGCATTTCTTTTTAACATAGGGCTCTATCTCTAAACAATGTGCCTCTGGAGGAATTTTAAATGCTTAACTGTGACTATTAATTTTGAGATTGCTCTTCCTTACTGAAAATGAGACAGACCAGTTTGTTTTGTCAAAAAATCTAAGCAAAGCTTGACATTTTATTTTAGGTTCTGGTCTCTATATTGGAATTATAACAACAACAACAAAAAAGTTTGCCATCACCATTATTTGAAGTGTTCAGTATAACAGAATTTTAAATACATTTTTTCACGTATTTTAATATTTACTGAAAACTGATTTAATCTTTGATTTACTTTGACCTTCCGCTGAGACCTGAGGAGAGCAGTGAACTAAGGTAGATAGGATCTGTGCCTGCATGGAGTTTCTAACCAAGCAGGAGTGGCAAATGTTGAGCAAATAATTATAAATAATAATTTTATAGAGAAATAATAAATAATGAAAATAATTAGCTATAACTATAAGACATGTAATGAAAAGAGCTTACTGAATTAGATTTTTGGTGGTAAATCATAGAAACCCAACTCCAATTATTTTTAACAACAATGGGAAATTAAGGGGCTCTCTTCAGTTAATATGTCAGCAGTTTGTAAACTGAAATGGGGAGGGATAGATTTGAAGTTGGTGGGACCTGTAAGGAAGGAAGCTCTATAGAAATGGAAGTATGTGAAGTAGAATAAGGGTGTAAGATTGAAGAATGTAAGATGAATGAGAAGATGTTTTAGATGTAAAAATCAATAGGACTTTCAACCAATTTGTTGGAAGAGAGTGAAGGAAAGGAGTTACAATGAATTTGAGGTTTTGACTGTATTACTTGGGGAGTGAATGGTACTATCAACGAAAACAAGAAACAGGGCCAAAAATTCAGCTAAAAATAAATCTTCCAAGGAAACTCAGTATCAGGAATAATCAAAGAAGTATGAGAAACCAAGGGAACCCATTAAGAGCCACAGAAAACACCAAGAAGGAAAACGAAGACGTAACTCCTGGTTTCGGAGACAGAATACTTTTAAGGACCTTTGAGAAATGCCTTTTTGTGTTGCGTTGAGGGTGGAAGCCACTCATGAAAGGATATGAGTTTTTTGCTCAACTGTTTGACATCAGTGTTCATTCGCTCTTGCCAGCCTTAATCCTTGACATTGTTCTTAGTGCCTCCTCCCTGCCTCGCCTTTCTACCACTCCTACATCTAATTCATATATACCTTCTACTGATTTTACTTACTAAATGTCTCTGAAGTCTGCCCACCCTTATTTTTTCCCATTCTCCCCACACTTTTTCCAAGCAGATCTACCACTGTGTCACTACTTAATCACTGTAATAACATCACTCAATCTATTCTGTGCATAGCAGCTAAAGTGATCCTTTAAAATACCCATATCTGATCTTGGCACTGTGCAGTTAAATATCCTTTAATATCATCCTTTTTCTCTCAAGATAAAGACCAGGCTCCTCAATATGGCTCTTTTAGCTATGAATGATTTGGATGTGATATATGTCTCGAGCCTCATTTATCATTATTCTTCTCCAAATATTACAATCCAGTTACACTGACTTCCTTTGAGTTTTTCAAATATATTAGTCTCCATTATGTACTGGATTGAAATGTCTATTGGGCAGGAAGATCTATCATTTTCATTATTATTTCCTTTTTGCCTTCCTTAATACATGGAGTATAGTAAGGTAGTACATTTTTAATAAATACTTGTAGAGAAAATATATGTGATAGGGTACTTTTCCTTTCATGATAGTAATGGAGCCCAGTATCATAGTATAGTTTTAGAAGACATTCCAGGTCAGTGAGACCTACTTTCCAAGGATCTTTTATGAGTTAGAAGAAGTCTTTTTGGATAATACAAATAGACAGGAAAACTGCTGATTTTAGGTATTTAAATCATCAAGCTGCCTGCTCAGAAGCATGATTCAAATCATTATCTGAAGATGTTTACTCTCTTGTAGAGTTCAACTAGTGAAACCACTTATATCTCATACTTCCTCTGACCTTCAATGTTTATATTTAAAATTTCCTGTTCTGTTTATAATCTTTAGGGCAAACATAAGTCTTCTCAACCTACAAAGACTTTGGTAATATTGTGTACATAAATGTTCATTGTCATTGGAATGATTTTAAATACTTATTAGTATTTTTATTTCTGGAAACTCTGACAGATATAGTTTTCAAATTAACACATTTTTAAAAATACTGATTGATTTGCTCATAATCAAATTTATATTAATCACTTAGTCTTTTATATAATTTCATAACAAAAATTATTTTCCTCATGTAGGTTACTTGTTAGTTGGCTTGTTTTATTTTTTCTGCCTTCCATGCTCCCCTCTGCTATGGCTGTGGGTTCCTGCCTCACTTCTATTTCCCTAGTATTGCATATTTCAGTGAATAGCACCTCCATCTTCTTGGCTGGGTAAGCAGATTCCTCCATTTCCTTAATCACCACATGCAGTCCATCAGATCCAACAACCTAAAGAGCGCAGTGATTGCTGGCGTTGGGTGACATGACTTTCATTTTTGCTTCTTCTGACCTTGGGGTAGTAAGTAGTTTACCCAAAGAGAGAAGGGGAAACCAGCAAAAACTGTATCCAGTATTATGACCCAGGTTCAGATTTTTTATTCAGTGTCAGTTTTACTGCACACTATTTGTTAGAAATGAATCACTAAATATGGTATTTACATCATCCATCTTTATAAGGGTCTTTTTAAAGTTCCTTTGTCACTTTTTGAATAGTGTAAATATATGTAAAAATTTATCTTCATTCACTCCTTTCTTCTTTTTTTTTATTGTTCTCATGCATCTCCTTCCTACATATATTTGAGATATCATTACTGTTTTAAACAGTCAATATTTATTTAGATTTATATGCACATTTATCCTTTTTGGTAGTCTTTGTTTATTTCTGTATTATAATACCTTCATCTGGAATTATATTTCTTCTACCTGAAGAACTCTTTTGAAGTTCCTTCTACCTTTTCGGTCTCCTATCAACACATTTTGTCAGTTTTTTTAGTGGAAAAAGGTTTTTATTTGTCCAACTATTAAAATCATATTTTTACTGGATATAGGTTCTAAATTGACAGTTGTTTACTTCCAGTCCTTTAGAACTGTCATTCCATGGTCTTCAACTTTCATTTTTGTTAAAAATCTAGGTATCAGACTTGTTGCTAGCCTTTCAAAAATAATCCTTCCTTTCTTCATTTTTGATTCTCCTATACTCTTTCTCTTTGTTTTTTGTTTATAGCAGTTTTACCATGATGCACCCAAGTGTTTTATTTTGTTTTGTTTTTCTTTTGAGTCAGTCATGTTTGGAGTTCAAAGAGCTTCTAAAATTTGTGATAGGATATGCTCTATCAGGTTGGGAAAATTTTGACTAATATGTATTTTAATATTGATTCTGCCTCATATTCTCTCATCATTTTTTATACTCCAATCGAAGATATGTTTAAGCTTTTTATTCGATGTCCCTGTCACTATTTTCTTCCTTTTCCATTCTTCCTCTTCATAAATTTGCTTCAATCTAGAAGTTTTCTACTCATCACCTTTTCAGTTCCCTAGTTTTTTTTTCTGCTGTGCTAATCTGCTCTTAAATATTTATTTTTCAGTTCCAGAATTTCTATTTAATTGCTGTCTATGGAGTCTAGCTCTTCAGTCACATTTAATATCTGCTTGTTTATTTTAGGGACATATCAATAAGTTATTTTAAGTCCTCTCACCCAAACTGTCAAGTGAAGACTAAGTAAGGCAATTAAGAGCCATAGGTATTGTTGGGGACAATGAGTATTATATGGACTTGAGAGTGTTTATTATCATTATCATGGCAAAGTTAATTTTCATAACAAAATGTAAACTATATTCTCTGGTAACCCCAATATCTAGATTATCTAAGGGTCTCATTTATTACGGGTTTATATTTTGGATGTTCTTCCTCCCCCGCCCCCGACTTTCAGTCTCTTGGTCCTTTTTCTGCCACAACTTGTTTTTTAAAATAAATGCTTAATGTTTTATATAAAATTATTTTAGAGCCTCTAGATCATGGTGTAATCAGTTCTCACTATTTGTGGTAGTTATGTTATAACATCACTGAGTTAATAGATACTGAACCAGTGTTCTTAGAGGAAACACAAGATTAGGTTCCTACAGACATCTGTTCATATTATTCTCATTTATCGTCAAACACCCTTGTTTTATGTGTTTCTATTTAAAGAGATACTATTTAATATACATTGTTGAGCCATTAACATTGAACTTCTGGCCAACAGCACTTTAACTTATGCCTAAATGTAGTGTATCTAACATGCATTTTCTCCATAAGGCAAATACCCATCTTACACTTAGGAGCACTAATCAGCACACCAACACTATGCTTTGAGCTCCTTCTAAATAATGAAAATCACAAAAAAGAGGAAACAAATGCAAAATAGGTGAGCTAATTACATCACAAAAAGGACACTTATTTACCATCTGAGAACTGAAACAAAGCAGAGTATCTGTCATCTGTTCAACTTCAGCTGAGAATGTGCCAGGCAATCCAAATTTTTCATTGTTCTCTTCATGTCCACAATGACTGTAAAAAACAAAAACACAAAACCCTATGTATTGGTTTTGGTGGGGGGCTACAAATAAGTTTTAGTGAGTAGACAAATTTATAAATATGAAATCTTTGAAGAATAAGGATTGACCGTATCTGTCCAGGACAGAGTTTTATTTCCTCCTCACAGGAAAATCATCTTTGTCCAGTCAGTGACTGAAGTGTTTCTAGGATCTTATTTAAAAACATTTAGGGGGTGCCTGGGTGGCTCAGTGGGTTAAAGCCTCTGCCTTCAGCTCAGGTCATGATCCCAGGGTTCTGGGATCCAGGGTTCTGGAATTGAGCCCCACATTGGGCTCTCTGCTCAGCAGGGAGCCTGCTTCCCCAGCCCCCTGCCTGCCTCTCTGCCTACATGTGATCTCTGTCCGTCAAATAAATAAATAAAATCTTCAAAAAAAAATTTAGAAATGTTCTTTCTTGTTGACAGACATTAAATGCCAGTTTTTGTCTCATTTACACTCTATTGTTTTTAAAATGAGATTTTAGCCTGTTAGCCGCAATCTTTTTAACACTCACCCACTGCGTGTGCAGCTTAGGAATCCCCAAATGCCTTGAGGAAGCCGTGTAAAATATGAGACTCTTATCTTTATCATGTCTGTATATCCAAGATGATCTTAGCTCCTACCTTCCTTCTTGCTTCATTGGAGCCCTGAACTACAATTCTCAGTTTCTTAACTCACTAAGACTCTGCATTCTCTAAGCCATAACTTTCTATTTGAACTCTATGCCCTGCAATGAAAATTAGAAAAAAAACAAAACAAACAAACAAAAAAAACACCTCACGGGAGAAAGCAGTGGTGAGTATCAGGCTCTCTTCAATACATTTTATTTTCTTCTCTGGGAACTTTGTCTCTCAAATCTTTTGTGCCTGAGTCGTTCTTCTGTGATTCCAAATGAATATTTTTGTATTTTTCAAAGTTTATATTTGGTGGGAAGGTTAGTCAGTATAACCTCTTCCTTTTTTAGGCTGATAGAACAAAATCTGGTATGTTATCTATTACATGAATAGTGAATAGACATTCAGTTTACTTACCAAAAGGTTTAGTAATTATTATTTAAGTATATATTTTAATGCCTACTATGTAACAAGCACGTGGAATATAGCATTGTATAAAGTACATATAGTGGCTTTTCTCAGGGAGCTTAGCATCTAACAAACAATACAGAAAGTTTTTTAAAAAAATAACATTGTATTATTATAAGGGTGATAAGAGCAGAAATTCATTGTGCTATAGGGATGTATCTGAGGAGTCTTAACTGGGACTTGTGAATTCTGGGAAGATTTAATAGAAGAAAGGGTATTTAAGTACAATCTTGAAGATTGCAGTTAGTCAGGTAGGAGTTAGAGGAATTGGGGAAAAAGGGGAAAGAGAATATTTTTAAAAGTTAGTTAAAGTCATAGCAGAAAGAACTGGCTTTTAAAAGAACTAAAGAGAAAATTGTGCGAAAAGAACAAAAATAGATGAGATTAAAGAAGAAACAGTTCACTGGGTTTTCCAAAAGAGCTCTTATGATTTCATGGCCTTACCCTAGTTAATTTATCCAGTTGCTTTATGTTGGCTCTTCAGGTTTTCTCTTTAGAGTAACTTCTTATTAACAATCCTAAAGAATATCCTTGGAGGAAAATCTTTTTTGAATATTCATGTTAAATTCTAAAGATTACATGTGTGGTAATAATAAGATATTAGTGTTTTTATTTGAAGATTTTGTTATGTGTTGTGAATTTGATGTTTAAGAAAATCTCTACTTTTTTGTATGTGTGTTCTCACTGGAGGCATTTGAGAGTGCTGAACCTTTTCTAGTCTGGACATTATGCTTTTGGTAAAAATTCCACAGCAGTGAAAAACATTTCCTTCTGGAGGCAATGAAGTTGCTTCAGAGGCCATTTGTACTGCCTGCTTTCCTTTCTAGTTGCTGCATCCTTTTTCAACTGGAACATTTTGGTAAAGACTTCCCTTTAGCAATGTTGCTACTGGTTTACTCCTTACAATACTACCTACCTCTGTGACAAAACATTTCACTTTTCGCTTTGCATGTTCCTGCTTTTCTGTTAATTTAATAGCATTTTAGTTTTCATTGGTTACCCAATTTCAACACCTTCTTGGCTAACCAAGGGGAATATCACTTTCCCATAATGACTTTGAGTTACATCTTGACTAAAACCAGGCTGACATTCTGATACAGTTTCTCTCAAGGGTGAACTCATTTTTTGGGATGACATTTCAGAATTAATCTATAGATTTTATATTTATAAGCATACTCAATAATATTAAATGCTCAAATATATAGTAGAGAATTGTAACTACAAAAAGTAACATGATTTCCCTAAATTGCTAGTAATATAATGAAGTATTTATGTGAATCATGTATAGTAGAAAGCTGGCAAATTATTATTATTAAATATATAACACTTAAACATTAAAACATAATATTCTTACTATATGTTTGAAGGTTTGCAAATATTTAGCTTAAATATTAAACTTTTTATCTAAAGAATAACGTATTTTAAAGAGAATTTAAAATTTGGCCCTTAAAGGACTATATTGGGTAATGATTTGTACTCCTCATTAAACAGATAATTTTTAGGGAATATGTTCATTATTGGGTGTTTTGTGTGTTTGACGTTATAAATTTGGTAATTTATTATTTTCAAAGCCAGTATATTATAATGCCTTTTTACTAAAGAAATGCATTGCTTTAATTAAAATAATTTATTAATTTATAAAACACTAAGAGAATTTGTCAAGAAGTAATTAAATTATAGTAAGAACAAGCCACGGTTTCTCTTGCAAAGTCATTGGTTGTTGGGCAATGAGAATCTCTTAACCTTACAACTCCTTTTTCCTTAGCATGGCCTCATTCTCTTCTAAAAGAAATGATAGAGAATACATGAGCATTTAGGTCAAAACCCCATTGAATCAGTATTGCATATTAAAAACTTACTGAAATTTTTAATAAATTATGACTGAAAATATGTCAGAATTAATTTCTGCAAGGATGCAAATGAGCTTATTAAAACACAGCTTAAGTGTTTAAATTCTTTTATGGTCAACATTGAAAATATTGAATATGTTAATTAGGATATTAGAAATTGTATATTATAGGACTTACCATTTATGAGGATTTAGTCATGAGAAACCTTGAATGTCTATGAGAGATCTGTCCTGTTCACCACTGTGTCAGAGGTGCCTGGCACAATACTTTAGCCCTAACAGGTATTTAATTATAGATGGGTACAATGAATTGGTGAAAAGACTGACTCGATTAGATAGGTATCCTAGACAACTACCCAGCAGCTCCATTTAACTAATGAGTTCTTTTAACCCTCATAATAATCGCTTCAGTTGTTATTGTTATTTCCATTTTCCAGGAGAAAAAACATATAATAGAAGTATTTGCAAATTACAATTTATCAAATTCTCACTTAAGTAAAAATCACAACTCTATTAGTATAAATGTGATTAGTTGAAGGAGTAGCTCATGTATACTACATGCTTACTATGTGCTTGGAACTCTTTCTGCTTTTTACGATTAATCTCATGTCAACTCCAAGATAGGTACTGTTATTCTCTTCAGTTTATATTGTTACCAGTTAATATTTTAAATATTTCATCTCTCTATATATTATCATATATAAGATTTTCTCTTTGTTAAAATTACATACAGCTACTCTAAGAAAAGTCAAAGTAGTCCAAAAAATGCAATGGAGAAGGGAAAAAAAGAAAAAAACACCCAGAAAGCATCTGAGATACTGTCCTTTGTTAACAATTGAGTAATATTGGTCCAGACTTATTTCTATAAAAATATAAAGGGATATAGATGGGACTAATTTTAAAAACTGGCATTATATTATACATGACTTTAATATAAGCCATTAAATTAGATATACTTTACAAAAGGAAAATAAATTCAAACTGAAGCAGTTGTTAAATTTCTGATACATATTTCTTTATAATAAATGACATTAAAATTTTTTACTTATAAAAGAAATATTATGAAGAGCCTTAAGGTTATAAGTTCAATATGTATGTTTCTTGTTATATTATATTTCAATTTTTGGCTGTATTGAATTTTTGACAAAAAAGATGAAGAAATGATCTCACTTCTATTTCATCTCTACATTATATTGCTTAATTGTACTTTTGTTTTTAAATTGTCAAGGTACATGCTGTTTATTTGTAGTTATGAAACCTTAATTCTGTCCTTTATTGAGGACTAGCTTTATAATTACATATACCCAAAATCTATTCACCATAGTACCTCTGTTTTAGGATTTTTTCTGTTTGGTTAATCTGCTAGTCTAATGTAGTTTGCCATCTAATATAATTTTCATATATGCTGTATTCTCAGTATCCAAGCTTGCTAGAGAATGCCTATTTGTTATTGTCTTTTTGAAAGACAAATTACCTACATATAAATTACTTATGCTACCATTCTTTCAGAATTTTTTAGGTATTGTTATACTGTATTTTGAAGTTGAGTGTTGTTATGGGAGAGGCTAAAGAAAACATTTTTAAGACATATTTTATATGATTTGTTCTTTTACTTTTAAGCCCTTCAGTTTAACTCTTTAGTTTCAGAAATTTTTTCAATTATATTATTTTGGCCCATTTTTTCCCATCTTTCTGTTTTTCTATCGAGAGTCACCCTTTATGTATTTTTTCTTCCAAATAAAATATGTTCTTTGTAATATCTTTTATAAATGCATTCTTTTATATGTGAAGTTGGATAATATCACATAAATATTAAATATAATAAAAATGGGAGAATGTTTGTAGATGGACTAAATAATTGGCTAACTTCAGTGTTCCTACATTAATAGATTAGTGTTGGTTGAGTCAACATCTTTGGCTTTATAAAGAATAAGGTACGGGTTCTTAATGGCATAAGCCAAGCCAAGAATAATGTTATTTCTTGTACTTTGTCTCATTTGTTGAGTGGTTTCTTTTTTTTATAAAAACATAGTTCTTAAAAGTGGTGATAGAGCTCTGGGTTAGTTCCATTATAGTCACTAAATTTTTCCAAGCTTTATTTCTGTTCAGTATGATTTGAAATTTAGAAGAAAATCTTAGAACATTGAGCCATCTTGGTGGCTCAATCTGTGCTTATTTTAGCGCAATTTCTCTAGGAACACTATTTTTTCTTTATCTTCCATCTCATACTTCTAATGATCTAAACAATAGATTGTTTTATAGCATTTCAGGTAAGGGATATTTATTTTCTCATCCTTCTGCCAGAAATCTTTGAAATATCTTAATATTATCTGGTAATCTCTAACAAATTCCAATTTTTGTAGCATTTTGACTCTCTTGCACTCAATTTCTAAGAGATTAAGCTTGCTGGAGCTTCCCTGATATCTGTTCTTTCTTAGAACTGAATGCTAAACTCTTTTTTCAATTCTGTAAACAGTAAAGTATCCTACAAATATTTTTGTTTGTTTGTTTTCTATTGCTTGCAACCAAATAACTACTTGCAAGAGAATGAAATTATTTTTCTTACTCTTGAAAGATCCCTGATCCCTGGCAGAAAATAAGACATTCACAAAATCATATGTAGTATGAATTATTTGTCTTAAAATATTTGTGATAATTTTATAAATCTTTCCATATAAAATGTAAACTTGATCTTTACTATTGTTCCATCTGTTTTTGGAGTGGAACCTTTTTCTTCTCTTAAAATTTTTTTAGTAGTAAATATTGTTAATAGCAAAGGACTGAAATAGAGATATAAAAATGAAGTGTAGGATAAAATATAGCAGAATTGAAGTAGAAGTTTGCAGTGCAACTTGAAAACGTCAAGGGAACTCCCTTCTTGTCTTTGAGAGAATGGAAACCTGATGTATGAAGGGAAACCCTGAAGGACACGTGATGTCTTGTCATACCCTAATATGTTATAAGATAAAGTCATAGACAATGTCAGGGTATAACTAGTGTATCACACTGATGATGAGAAAAATACCATGAGTCCATGTGACACTACCTTTATGGCTCTGCTAAGCCAAGATAATGCAAATATTTCAAGGAGTTGTCCCTATATATAACATCCAAATTATTCTTCCTCTGGAGGCAGCAAATACTGGGAAAGTTCTTTAAAGGCTATACTTAGTAGCAAAAACAATTAGAGAAATTCACCTTTTAGGGCTCCAGAATTATGGAGACTTGGATGAATTTACTATTGTCTACATAGTTTTATAGTTCTAAATATGGCCTACAATTTACTTGAAGTTAAATCTGTACAGAAATACCAACGAAAGATTCTTTTTGAGAAACTTTCAAATGCTGTATTTACATAACAATAACAACTACATTTTTATAAAAACAGTTCTAATTCTACCCTCTGATTTGGGAGAGAGAGAAAGACAAGAGAGAGAGAAAGAGAGAGAGAGAGAGTTACTACATTGTTTGAACCTAGCAGATGTTCCAATGAACATTTTAAAGGAGACTTTGACACCAAATGTATCGTTTAGTCTTATGCTCAGCTGTTAACACTGTTACAAGTAAAAGATTTTAACAGAAATTTGAGACCCAATTAGAAGGTCCAACAAAAATATAATCTCTTATGTCCTGTCAGTAGCCAACCTAAAGACCTACAAGAGTGATGGAATGATAGATAGGCAACAAAACACCCCAAAATTTTGTAAATGACTGTGCTCATGAAAGGGAAGTTTTATAGTAGTAAAATTATAGCAGGAACCAGTTCCTGGCCACATGAAGATATGTTCCTATTGTGGGCTGAATTATGCACTCCCCTAAATTCATATGTTGAAATTTCAACCCTCAGTACCACAGATTGTAATCATATTTGGAGATAGAAACTTTAGGAAGTAATTAAGGTTAAATGAGGTTATATGCGTAGCCCTGATCCATGTAATTATATTTGGAGATAGAATCTTCAAAAGGGTGGTTGAGTTAAAATGATTGCAGTAAGGCAGGGCCTTATTCCAATATGACTGATAACTTGCTAAGAAGAGAAAAAGAACTAGGAGAATGCATATAGAGAAAAGACCATGTGAGGACACACCAAGAAGACTCCCCATCTGCAAGCCAGAAAGAGAGGTCTGCTGACACTTTGATCTTAGACTTCCAGAATCCAGAGTTGTGAGAAATAAATTTCTGTTGTTTAAGCCACCCCCATGTGATATTTTCTTTTTTCTTTTTTTTTTTTAAAGATTTTATTTATTTATTTGTCAGAGAGAGAGAGAGCACAGGCAGACAGAATGGCAGGCAGAGGCAGAGGGAGAAGCAGGCTCCCTGATGAGCAAGGAGCCCGATGTGGGACTCGATCCCAGGACGATCATGACCTGAGCCGAAGGCAGCTGCTTAACCAACTGAGCCACCCAGGCGTCCCCCCATGTGATATTTTCTTATGGCAGCCCTAACAAACTAATATAATTCCCATTTTCCAAAAGTTCTCTCTTTCATGATAGTGGGTGGTTTTGTTTGTTTGTTTTTGTTTTTGTATTTAACCTCTTAGTATGAATTAGATCATTTTCTGTTCATGTGGAACCACAGTACAATCAAACCACTATTTATAGTATAGCTAATTTTTCAAGCTTCTAAGTGTCTAATGCAGCACAGGCATGCATTCTAAATTCCCTTGACTATTGCTATGTTTTTTTAAGAACCCACTTTCTAATTCTACAGCATATGCTTTAGTTTTTGTGGTATACTAAAAATTCAAGTATATCTTATTCAAACTCTCTCAGCAGCAGAGAAAAGTCTAGCAAGAGAAAAATTTTTACTGAATTAAATTTGGTGCTTACACAGCCTAAGAACATACTCTCAAAGATCTCAGTAATACATTCCACAGTTTTTGCAGGCTACATAATTCCCGGTATGAGCCCTGGACTGAATCATTATTCTAAAACCTATTTTCCCTATAACATCAATTGAATATTGTATCCTCGTAGATCAATTAAATGAAATATAGGTGGATGAAATAGAAAAATGGCTGAATTCAGGCTTGGAGGATTTCCTTTTATTTGTATACCCTTACCAGGTTTTGATTTGAGACTATTGGTGACCACTGAGAAAGCAGCTGATCATTGCTTTCATATAAAAAAAATCCTTGGTCAAGATATAAGCTCTGATAATTATTTACTCTTTGCAATCAATACTCCTAAAATCAAATTTCTTAAGGTATCCTTTACCCTGAATTCCAAATGTATTTGCTTACGTAGAGATACTATAATACAATCAAATAATCAAAAATACTATCCTCCTGATTACCAACTACCCAACTACCACTGCAGGGCTGGTCTGCTGTTGGATATGTAATTTGACTTCAACTGAATGGATGCTGCCAAATTATAGTTTTTATGGTTTTTAAGAAGATACACAGGAAATCACCAGACCAGTATGTGGAAAAGATAAAGGAAACCAGTAATACTGAGTGTCTAACTTCAGTCAGGCACCTGTGTTCCTTTGGTATAACATTAATCCCTTTCAGGAATCTTTTAAAATCTATATGTGTACCCCCAGTTTAGAGAAAAGACTGAAGCTTAGATTAGGCCAAAATAGTTACCAAATGGATCTCTAATGCTGTCTCAAGATCAATTCCTCTAAAACAATTTTAGACCAACTGAGTCATCTGTCTCTGGTAAATACATGGTACCTCACTGAACTTGCATTGTTCCTTGTGACATTTAAGGTCACCGTGAGCACTGAGATACAGCAGTTTTAACAGCAAGTAGCCATACCAAAGAAGCATTTATATAATGAAGCATTTGGCCAGAAAAACACTGTCAGATGGACCATGAGTCAGCACAGTTTGTTTCTCCACATATACAACCTGAATCCACTCACTTGGGTTCCTTTCTTAAAAATTGTGTCCTGACGGATGTGATTCCACATTTTCTAAGTAAAAACACTTAAATTTTGAGTTATGTGATATTTTCTCTTCTGAAGGAGTTAAATAGACTTTTAAAAAATCTGACTTTACTACATGGGGTTAATGCTTATATTATGGTTTGGGGGTTATAAAAACAACAATAATATTTATTTAAACCCATGCGTTAGTTACTACGCTAAATTGTTTCACATGGGTTAGGGTGAAGAGGCAGAACAGCTTCAGTTGTTTATTTCAGAAACAAATCTTGTAGGAGAGTATCATCATTAATATGTATACTCACTGTATTATTGCTTTACTGGCACATTCCTTTCTTCTTTTTTTTTTTTTAAAGATTTTATTTATTGATTTGACAGACAGAGATCACAAGCAGGCAGAGAGGCAGGCAGAGAGAGAGGGGGAAGCAGGCTCCCCACCGAGCAGAGAGCCCGATGCGGGGCTCGATCCCAGGACCCTGAGATCATGACCTGAGCCGAAGGCAGCCGCTTAACCCACTGAGCCACCCAGGCGCCCCTGGCACATTCCTTTCTTATTTGTCCCTTTCACAGTTCAAAAGAGGATCATTCAAGACTCAGTTACTTGTCATTCCTTTTTGACTAGACAAAAAGCAAAGAGAAATGAAGGAAGGCATTTGCTTGTGCTAAGAAAGCCTCCTTTAGGAAGCGGAAAGGAGCTGTAATTAGTTCTAAAATACTATCTTATATCCACTGTGCATATATTTTTCCACACACAAAAAATTGAACATTGGAGACCAAAGGGTCTAGAATGTAAAATGATGCACTTAAACTCTGTTTAGAAATAGTTGTAATGCAATTCCCAGTTGCTGGATTGATTTGATCTTCTTATCTTGGGAAGAAATTAAACCCTGCAATATCACCAATATTTTCTAATTCCTCTCTGATTATTGTTATAAACTGACAGTGATTGATTTTGAGTAATTATCCTGAAAAATGAATTAGATTAAAAAATAATCTTCCTGATTATAGAGGAATCTAGTCCATTTTTGTAATTAGTCCCTTTTTAGAAAGAATGATGAGATCACATTTGATTAACACAATGGATTTCTTACATGCTATTTGACTTTGCTTTGAAAAAAAAAACTGTATGTTAAATGCAAATCTTTAGTAAAATCCAATTGTGGGTAAAATTCTTTTGGAAGGAAGTAGCATATAATTAAAGTAGACAGAATAGCAGAAGCAGGGGGCCTGAATTGTGTATTCCTGGCTTAGCCATCAGTTACCTCTGTGAACCCAGATGACCTCCCTGGGTTTCATTTTCTGCATCTGTAAAATGAAGGAGTTCAACAAGATGCTCTCCAAGGAATTTCCCCTTTTAACATTCTGTTTTTATGTATTACATAATTCCATCTTATGTAAATTAATGGCTCATTTTCCATGTAGCTCTCTAAAGGAACATTGGAGGGAGATTAAGGGAAAGTGTAAAGAAAGACTATCTAATAGGGGAAATCATAGTTCCTTTATGTTTCATTGCTTATAGGAAGGTACTCTCAAGAGTAGTGCTTCTTAAACTTTAATTTGCATTCCAATCACCCAGGAATCTTGTTAAAATGCAGACTCTGATTCAGTAGGTTTGAGGAGAGACCTGAGAATGTGCATCATCACTAGCACATTCCCAAGTGATGTCTTTGCTGTTGGTTCCGCAGCACATTTTGAGTAGCAAACTCGGGATGTGAAACTGAAGTATATACAAGAATCTGGGAAATAGTTAAAAATTGATATTTTGGGATTTACTCCAGAGAATCAGAGATTGGGATAAGGTCTAATCACAAACTCTGAATTCTTAAGAAACATCCTATGTGATACTTAATGCCAGTGGTTCAAGAATCAGAACCTAACATAGTCATGGAGTCATGGAAGGGATTTTTGTACTTGCTCTTCTCACTAGCCCCTCTTTCTTCTATCCAGGTTCTTTTCAGACTTCAGCCAGTGCCTAATTTGTTTCTGCATTTGTTTTCAAAATAACCTTGCAAAGGCAATTCTGTGGTTTGCTTTTGTTAGTCTGTTCATTTCATGAATTACCTGTTGTCCAGTTAAAATGGGAGTAGTGTATGTAGGGCTTTTGTTTGTGTTTTGAACTCAAAGTGCACAGATGTTTCTACGTCTTTGACAATTATTTATGAGGTCACCATAAAGGAAGCATGCTATAGTAGAGAGAAGACCATATGTGAAGACAGCCCAAGCCCTGGTTCTTGCACTGCTAACCGTTCATTCATTCACTGCTTTTTTTTAATATCTGAAACTGGGAGATCTTGGGTATTACCAGTTAAATTAGTTGCTAAATTACTGGCTTAATTAGTTGTTAGCATGCTCAGCTTAGCGTGTCTTTGGGAGTAGCCAACTACAAAAATAATGATTAGTGTTTAAGGGATAAATTCATAGAATGCTTCAAATAAGTCACTTGTAGTTCTTTGATCCTCAGTAAAATATTTGATCTATCTGTTTCATTTGTGAGAATAATAGGCTCAAATAGGGGATTTATATGTGAACTGATCATGGTATACATATGACTGTACATGTGGCTCTGTTGGGTAATATTCAAAGTTAAATAAATAGTCACTTTTGGGGCACTGGGGTAGCTCAGTTGGTTGAGCATCTGACTCTTAATTTCAGCTCACAGCATAGCTTAGCATCCTGGGGTCTGGCCCCACACTCAGTGGGGAGTCTCCTTGGGGATTTTCCTGTCCCTCTGCCCCTTCTCTCTCTCTCTTTCTCTCTCTCTCTCTCTCTGTCTGTCTCCCTCTCTCAGGGATAAGTAAATAAATCTTTGGAAAAAAATATAGTCACTTTCGTTTTAGAGACTGAGAAGCAGAAATAATAGTAGATATTGATACAAAGATAGAGTGAGAGAGATAAGAGAATTATTACAGAAATTGGCTTATGCAGTTAAGGAGGCCAAAAGTCCCAGAATGTGCTGTCTTCAAGCTGGAGAACCAAAAAAGCCACTGATGGAATTTAGCGATTGAGTCTGAAAGCCTGAGAACCAGGAGCTCTGATGTTTAAGGGCAAAAGAAGATTGATGTCCCAGATCAGCCAAAGAGAGAGCAAATTCATCCTTCTTCCACTTTTTTGTCCTGTTCAGGCCCTCCACAGTTGTATGATGCCCTCCCACACGTGGGGAGGGCCATCTGCTTTACTCAGTTTACTCATTCAAATGCTAATCTCTTCTGGGAACTCCCTCACGGAAACACCCAGAAATAATGCTTTACCAGCTGTGTACCTCTTAACTTAATAAAGTTGACACCAAAAAATTAAACAACGTAGACACAGAGGGGTATGTTGGAAGGATGGTGATAATTTCTTAGGGGGAAGCTGAGGAAAGTGAAGAATGAGCTTTCCAGTTATATGAGTTCTATCAAGTTCTCTGGATAGAGGGAATAGAAGAAGAAAGTTGTGTTGGGTCCCCCAATAATGGGTCCATGGTCAAAGGAGCAAGACTGATACAAAGCGAAGGTCAAGCAAAGCTTTATTTCATGCCAAGCATCAAGAATCAAACTGACTGGCCAGGAATGTCTCTTGCAAAGAGGCGACGACCCTGCCTTACAGACTAGCTTTTAAGGACAAAGGCCATGTGGTTGGGACTGGCTACACACAGGTGGCCAATGAGATTGTAACACAGAGAAAGCTGCACAGTCCTCCTAGGTCACACATAAGTGACCGATTGAATTACAATTTACCCTATAGTAGATATTTGAACTAGCCTATCACCTTGGTCAGAATGGGCGCGCAAAAGGCACCCAAAGGGTGGGGCCCATACTCCTTGGTAGCTAGGAGACAGTATGCGCCCCACTGATTGAATGCCTCCAACCTGGTCTGACCCACCCTTGTATTTGGGCTTTGTTACCTGGGACTAGTTTCCAGGATTTGTTTTTAAGTAAGTTCCCTAAAGTGGGCGTAGGGCAGGGTCAGGATGGAGCTGCTCTGGCTAAATAGGCACTTACAGATGCCCTCATATATGTGGCAGTTTCAAAGACCAACAGAAAAATCAATGTGGCTGGATCACAAGGAGCAAAATTAAAGGAACATATTGTTTAAAAACTCTTGTGTGCAATATTAAGAATTTTGGAGTTATTGTGAGAGAGACTGGGAGTGGGAACAGTTTTAGGTAGACATACCATCTGCTATGGGTTTCATTTCAAAAGGATTGCTGTGGCCCTTGTGTTGAAAACAGGTACTAGGAAAGAAAGGTCAGGGAGATGAACAAGAATAGTTGTTAACAAAGGACAGCCCATAGATCAAATCTTGCCTGCTTCCTGTTTTAGTAAATAACCATTTTATTGAAACAAAGCCACATTCATTCAATTACATATTGTTGATGGCCGCTTTCACAATGTGGCAGAATTACATAGTTGCAATGGGGACCTAATGGCCTGTAGTATCTACTTATTAGTCAATGTTCTACAGAGAAAAGTGCAGACATCTGAATTAGAAGTAATTGCGAGAATCCAAGTGAGTGGTAATGGTGGCTTGTATCAGTATGGTAAAAGTAGCAAAGATAATGAGAAATATTCAGACACTACAAATATTTTGAAGATAGAAACAAAAGAATGTGGTGATAGAAGAGGTATAAGAGAAGAGGAGTACTTATGAGTAACTTTTTATTTTTTGGCTTAGGCAATGGGAAAGACAGACTGTTGATTTATTTATTGCTATTAGAGAAATTGTGGGAAGGACAGGTTTGGAGGTTTGGAGGTACAGGTCATGAGTTTAGTCTTTGAGATGGCTAACACATCACAATAGTTGTCCCTGTTTGGTAGCCAGTGACACATCTAGAGACCAGCAGAGAGGTCTGAGCAGGTAGTATAAATTTGCAAGTATTCAGCTTACAAAATTCGTGGATGAGATCATAGGACAGTAGTCGTATAGAAGAAAGAAGTTTTAAGTTTAGAACTGAGGCCTGGGTCTTTCCGGTTTTAGGGGGAGGTCATGTAGATATTTTAAACTAAAAGTGGAATGAGAAGGAGCAGCTAGTAAAATGGGGAGAGAAAGAAGAACACGTAAATCCTGTTGATCAATGAAGTATATATCAAGGAGACCATCATAAGCCATATTAATACTGCTGGTTGTTCAGATAAGCTGAGCATGGAGAATTTATTATTGGCTTGAACAATGTGGAGATAGTGATAACCTTGAGGGAAGTTTTGGAAGTATATGCAGTGAAATACTGATTGGACTGCATTCAAGAGAGCCTGGGAAGAAAGGAACTAAGAACAGCTTATAAAGGAGATGTTTTGTATTCAAGTTTTCCTCTAAGGGAGAGCAGATGAGGTAGCAGAAATATGTGGATTGCTTTTTTTTCCCCATTTTTTTTTAAGATGGGAGAAACAGAATGTTTATATTTTCTTGTGATAATTTAGTCAAAAGGGAGAATAATAATATCCAAGAGAAAGAAAAATTTCTGGAGTGATGTGTTTGAATAGGTGTGCAGTAGAAGGGATATCCTTCAGTGAAATCACAGGTTGTTCATTCATAGTCACAGAAGGGAAGGCAGAGGGTGTAAGCACAGATGCAAACAGGTGAAGAGAGAAGATTATAGCAGCTTGGGGCTTTCTCTTCTGATTGCTTTTTTCTCTTTCTTTTTCTTTACTCATCCTCCCTTCCTTTCTTCCTTTGGCATGGGAAGCAAGATCAGCAAGCTGAAGGGCTGAAATTCACAACAAACATAAATTATAATGATAATGTAAAATGAAAATATCCTAAATAGCCAACTAGAGAATAATAGCGACATAAATAAATAGTTTGAAATTTCAGTAAATGGACTTTGTTGCAATTATTAAAATAACTTTCTAATATGTTTAATGGCATGAAAAAAAACCCATCAAACAATATTTGTGGAAAAAGAAGACTACAGCTCTTTATGCTCTAGACTGTCATTGTAATATTTGACAAGTTGTATAGATATTAAGACTCCAAAGTCACAGTACTGGAAAGTGTTGGCCTGGATTACACCTCAGGTCTATCTGATTTTAAACTGATTACCACACAGCTTAAATTTGCATTTTAAGTACCTGCCTCACCAAGTTAATTGAAACTTAGTCTTTTTTTTTTTTTTTAAATAAAGGCGATTACAGAGATAAGTTTCTTCTATCTTCTACTTGAGTAATTCGTTCAACTGTAATATGTAACTTTTCATATGAACTAAACTTTTCATATAAACTGTGACTAATGTTACAGGTCATCACTCTGAATTGCTGAGTTTTTATGAAAGTTCTTTCTGTTGTTCAATACCTGACCTATACCTTTGCCAACACATTCATTAGCCAATTCTTTGTCATTTGTAAATGTAAGTGTTCCACTGTAGTCTTCATGTAAATCACCAGAATCTGCAACATTGCTAATTCATTCTTTGAAGATAGTACATAAAAGTTATAGAATTACAGGAGCTTCTTTGAATGATGCAAGAGACCTTGTATAACTAAATAGAATGAAGAGAGTAGGATAACTAAATAGAATGAAGAGAGTAGGATAACTAAATAGAATGAATTTTAGGTAGAGATGAATTAGGAAACAAAACCCAAATTTAGTGTGGATCATTTCTATCTGCTGATTTCTTTAGCAAAAATGGTTTCAAGTTTCAGGTTTAGCCTCAAAAGACTTTTTAAGAGTTTCTCCACACATGTTACTTAGCTTTGGTCTCTAACAGCTGGTACTTAAATAAACCTAACTAGTTACATGACCATAGATGGTCATTTACCTATATGCTGATGGCTCCCAAATTCATATCTTTAGTCTAGATCTCTTCTCAGAGCTTTAGTCACATATATTCAACTGGTTTTCAGACATCTCCCCTCCCCTAGAGTAATTCAAACATAATGCATTAAAAACAGATCATTTGAGCTTTTTGCCACATCTACGGTGAGATGAAGAACATTCTTAGGAGTCAGATTGTTGACATTCTAGAAAATGTCAACATCTGTCTGAAAGGGTACAGGGTTATTTTCAATGACCAAGGAGGAACTCTGTAGAGGGACTTCCATCATATCAATGTAGAAGTCAGTCTCTTTGGAATGAAAAGGGGCTACATTTTGACAAATGATGAGGAAATAGAAAGGACCTGGCTGCTGTTCACACTATCTCTAGTCATGTACAGAACATGATTAGGGATATCACAGTGGGCTTCTGTTATGGGATGAGATTTGTGCCACTTCCTATCAACCTAGTTATTTAGAATGGACCTCTTGCTGAAAATTATAAATTTCTTGATCGAAAAATACACTCACAGTGTTCAAAGTGAGGCGTTGCTTATTCAGTATTTCAAGTCCAGAAAGATGAATTAATTCTTGAAGAAAATGACATTGAACTCTTATGAAATTCAGCTGCTTTAAGCAAGACCCAACAATTAAAAACAAGGCTATTAGAAGAAATTTAGATGGTATCTATACCTCCAAAAAGGAAAAGTTCAACATACTGATGAATAAGGTTTAGATCCAATATAGAAACAACAAAATGCTGGATGATTCCTAGGACCTGCTTGTGATATTTTAAAGATACAGTGAAAGGCCTCTATTAAAAAAACAGCAACAGAAAAACAAAACAAAACAAAAGAAAGAAACACAAATAAACAAAACAACCACATCAACTGATTTCCCTCTTCACCTGTAAGATATTCTCCATTTTTATACTGGTACCATCACTTGCTCAAGACAAAAGTCACTCTTAATTACTTTCTTTCTAAATTATACTTGTTCAGTAAACAAGTTTTCTAGTTTTTCTTCCAAAATACATGTCTATTCAATGCATTCTTCTGTGTCTTCCCTGCCGCTCCCCCACCCAACCCCCATCCATCTCTATTCCCAGAACAGCCTTCTAATTAATCTGGGTGTTTTTCTATTTGGTTCTTTTATTTACCCACAAAACAAATATTTTTTTGAATGATAATTCATAATCACACTATACTTTTCCATTTAAAACTTCCCAATAGTTTTCTCTTGTGCTAGGATAAATCTGAAAAACTCCTTATTCTGATCTATACAATGCTGTGTGATTTGACTCTCGTCTAGATTTCTGTCCATCATGCTACTCCTCACTTTTCCTTCAGTTGAATTGTTCTTTGTCTGCTTTGAAGAAATGGAGGTTTTCAAGCTTTAGCTTTAGAGTCTTTGTATCCACTCTTCGCTCTGCCTGGACCACTTTCACACGATTCTTCTTATTCTTTAGATATCAGGTAAAGTGTCACAAACTGAGAGAGGTGTTTCTTGACCATCCTGTCTGGAAGATCTCCCACTTTGAAATTCTGTTTTCCCTCTCTAGACATCTGCTTATTTCTCCTACAGTACCTCCCATAGCCTTTGGGTATCTTGTTTGCCCATGTGTTTCATTGCTTATTTTGTGTTTCACCAATTTCTCATAGTTTGTCACTGAAACCCAACTGCCTGTCACATTAGATTATTAATAAATAATTTTTGAATAAATGGATGGACATACTATTTCCCTTCCTTGAGGAAGTTATAATTCACTTTCAGAATTTATAAATCCATTAGTTTTCATGTAGAGTCCATTGATATATAGATTACTGGTGATAATTGCCTTCTTAACACTTTCATATTCCTTACTTTTAGCATGAAAGAATTCTGTTTTAAGCAATTTCTATAGCCCTTCAGTATATCAAACTTCTACATTTTTTGTCTTCTTTCTCCCTGAATAATTCCAATGGATATTTATAGGGAAAACACTTAGCTTGTTACCCCCAGCTGTTTTCTCATTTTCACTCAGGTTCTTACCTCTAGGTAGATGCTTTTCCCGTTTTAACCACCACTGAACAATTTTAACACCGCACAAATCAAAATGCAAATTTTCAAAGCCAAAGAGGTTTCTTTATCCTCCTTCCACCATTTGCACAGCCTGTCTACACAAATTTGTAGAAGGTAGTAAATATAAGACAAAAAATGAGTTTGAGTCAGGGGGAAAGGTGTTTAATCCAGAAAGCTCATGTCAGGTGACTAAAATCACAGCATGAGTCAGTGCATTTATTAAGATCCTGCATAGCCAGCTGAAATAGATCATGTTTTTATATCACCAACCATGCCTTTGGCAAATAAACATGACCATAGACACTCAATTTTAATTTTAGAGATGCCATTTCCCAAACTTTCAGTGATCTTTAACACAAATTCCAGAATAACACAGAAATACATAATCAGAAGTTGTATCATGTTATATCACAGACTTCCACAATAAAATTCATTAAAACTAAATTGTCTTTGGAGATTCAACGAATTGATGTATAACATATCTACTTGGCTATTCTTTTGTATCATAGAGAATATAAGCAATGTTTCCTTTTGTATTCTGCACCAATCTGGTGGGCCAGGTGGGCAGTCAGATCCCACTGTTGGTCAATAGATTGACCATATTACTCCATGTTATACTTCCCTATAGTTAGAAAACATGTTTACATTCACGATTTCCATTTAACCTTTGGTCCATCGACAGGCACTCAAGGACATAAAGACCTTGTATTAGTCAGGGTTCTCCAGAGGAAAAGAACCAGTTATGTGTATATGTGTGTGTATAACTGAGTGTAATATATAATGGTATATGTAATCGAATATAGTATTGAATATTATTATTGAATATATATAAAATAATATAATGTTGAATATGTTATGTATATGTTGAGATCTTGGCCCCAGAAAAAGGAAGAGCAAATTGTAAACCAAGGAGAATGAAAATAAAAATAGCCATTCCCATTGCCAGAGGGGAGCTGGTTAGGGAAAGACAGAAAGCAAAGGATAAAACCATTCTCTTTGTGCTTCCCTTCTCTCCTGCTCCATCTACAACATCATAATTCTAGCAGTAGAAACACTAGATAAATTTTCAGGAGTTCTAAAACAAGAATGTTTGTTTCTCACTTTCCTAGCTATATATTAGACAAATTTCAAGGTTCCCTTGGAGGCAGTGCTGTTTACAACATGTGGCCACTCAGGTAGCATAACCATTTGAAAAAGGGCAAAAACAGACTCCCCATTTTCCTTAGGACTTTATAGTTTTCCTTTAAGCCTTAGAGAAGAAAGGCAACATATAACTGGGATATGCTTTGACTTGCCACCTCACACCAAAGAATATCCAGTTGGGTAAAAGAGCCCTAAAGAAAGAAGGAAGGGGAGCAGTGATGCTTCTGCAGTATCCACAAGGCCATGGGGCTACAGAGAGGGTCTCTGTTGGGGTCTAAAGGCACTGAATGTACGACACAGCACAGTAGTAGCCTGCCTAGCCACATGAGGGAAGAGCATCATTAGCCTGACAAATCAGGAAACAGGTTATAGGTTTCACTCTCTGTAAACATCAGCAGCTGTTGTCAGCTGGGCATTAGAGTAGGAGATACTGCACTGGAGCTGAGGATATTTCATAAGAAACTGTACACAGGGAAATGAAAGCCAGAGTAATGGACAATATCATCTCTGCAGAGTATGTACTATGGGAAAAGGGAGGCATAGAAGAGAGCTCTGGATTTTGAATCAGGTGTACCCCCCCCCCAAAAAAAGTATTCTGAGTAAGGAGTGTCCAACTGTATTGAGTGCTACTGACTAATGATGAAAAATCTCCATTGGACTTGGAATTTGGAAGCTATTAGTGACCATAATAAAAACAGATTTGATGAAAGAATTAATCAAAGACAGAGTGAAGTAGCTGTTGAGTAACTGAAAAAAAGAAGGATGGATAAGGAAGTAGAGGCAGCAGCTATTGGCCTTTCAATAAACTTGAGTGAATGGGAGAGAAATCAGGTCATTCTTGGAGAAGAAAGTCGAGTAAGACAAGATTGTTTTTTTTTCTTTTTTCTTTTTAAAGATTTTATTTATTTATTAGACAAAGATCACAAGTAGGCAGAGAGACAGGCAGAGAGAGACGGGGAAGCAGGATCCCTGCTGAGCAGAGAGCCCAACAACTAGGATGTGGGGCTCAATCCCAGGACCCTGGGATCATGACCTGAGCGGAAGGCAGAGGCTTTAACCCACTGAGTCACCCAGGTGCCTCAGACAAGGTTGTTTTTTGTTAGTTTGTTTTAAGGCAGAATCCTGAGCATATTACATTGTTTGAGGGGAAGAAACCAGAACATTGAGAGAGTAGGTAGTATTCCCCATAGACTCTGAGATAAGCTGGAAAGGTATCATGGCCTTTATTTTGCAAATTAAAAACCTGAGGCTTTACACTAACTGGCTTGTTGAAGGTCACAGAGCTGGATGATCCATCTGGGCAAGAAGTGAGACATTTTTATTCAGTCTTTTTCTCTTCTTTCATTATATTGAATATGTTCTTAATGCACACTGGTGGATGCTGTGACTGCTTAAATGACTCTAATACTCCATTCCACTTACATTGGATTCATGCTCCTGAGGATTCCAAAGTAACACCTGAAGTTTTCCTGATCTTTGAGTATGAGGGCGTCATAGCTGTAACTCTTGTTGCTGTTTGTGAATTTCTTTTTCTACACACGGAGGGCCACAGTTTTGTCCTACCTAATCTTGGGCGGAAGCAAAAGAGGATGCTCAAATGAGGGAAGATAAAACACTTGTAGTCTTGGACAATGAGTAAAAGGGGATGAGTGACTTTTCCAGTTCTTGGTGCTGGGTCAACTAAACAGAATTCTTTACTCTTTTCATGAGTTTGAAGAAAACTACAGTGGTCTTTTCTAAATGTAAAGAAATTGGAAGGAGAATGGGGTTGACATTATCAACACTAATTTTTAATATAAACTAACAAGATGTAACACTTATTAAGTCCTGGCCATGTACCAGGCATATAGGGTGATAGCACTTAAATATTTCATTGGATCCCTACAATTTTCTTAGGTACAATATGTTTCCTTCAAAGGAGTAGAGATTTAAGTACTGATTTAAGATCCTCACTCTACCATTTATAAGTTATGTGTCCTTTGGTCAGTTATTTAACCTCTGGTGCTTCATGGTCCTTATCCATGGAATTTGAATGGTGATGATAAACCTTTTTTCATGGGGTTGTTATTAGGAGAAAATAAGTTAACATTTAGAGTTTAGAATATAAAAATGAACAATACCTAAGTGTTTGTAAAACAAAATATCTTTTTTATTTAAAATAAAGCACATATTCTTTCCATTCTACCAGTCCAGAACTATGTATCAGTTTCCTGACTCTCTTGTTGGAATTGGTAATGTATTTTCCCAGAGCAAAATAAGCAATTTTAATTCTTATAATAGTATAATTCAAATAAATCATAGATTAAATACAGTTTTGTGGACTATCTAAAAAGCTAGTGACCATGCATCATAGTAAGACCTGGAATATATTTTCTTATAGAAGCAAAAACAACTAGCAAAGAGATCTTTCTTGTGGAATGGCTTGGAGATTGCTTGTTGATTACATACAGGGAATGGGAAGAAAGAATAATACCTTCCAGGGAGTTCTCAGTGAGATAGGTTCTCTGTTCCTGTTCACCTAGTTCAGTTCAATTTTTAATAGCTGGAAATACACCTAGGAACCACAGCAGAAGATTAGCTGAATGTTCAAGTGAAAGTGCAGGGATAGAAGGACTGACTTCTGCTCCGTGAAATTTTACCCTCTAGTCTTCACTGAATCGTATGTTCTGTTGGTTTCCAAGTAACTACAGTCATTTGGGCTTGCGTTAGACTATCATTTTGATGGGATTTTTTTTTTTTTTTTTGCTCGTTTGTTTTGTTTTGTTTGGACTGCGAACAACATGTATTTTCCATGAAATCTAGAGATTCTACTGCCTCAGCCAAGTTTATAAGTATCTTTTACTATTCCTGTTTTCCTTACCAGTTGAGTTCTTATATGAGAAAATGCTTGAAAAATAAAAAGCACTACAAAACATAATATTTACTTTTATCGTACTATTGTTCTTTTCTATGTTTAAGAACTCTCCTGGGATAAGAGGTACTGAGTTTACTCTAAATTACTCTGAAAGTAGGAATCAGCTTGAGAAATTACTGAGCCTTGAGAAATGGAATGGTTTTCCTGCTTCTGAACTATCTGTTTCCACTGAGGGTACTATGAAGGTCAGGAGAAGAGAGAAGAAACTAGTTAGGAAAATAAGCAGAAATTCAAATGAATGAAGTATGCTTTTGTCTTCTGGAAAATCTCTGAAATGCCCAACACATGTTCAGTAATCCTAATAATAATTCCTAAATGTCTGATTTGGTAGCATATAGAAGAGTTAAACATACATCATTTCTTTCACTGACATACTGAATAGAATAATTTCATTAAAAATAAATTCCATAATATATAAATTTTATACATCATTGCCCAAGAATAAGAGCACATTAACAACTTTAATGATTTAGTCATATTCATGAATTATTTTCAGGAATCTATGTATTCTAAGTTTCTGTACATATGCATTCTCTCCAAACAAAATAGAGTGAGCTCTTAACAGTTTACTGTGTACATGTGTATACTTAGGGTGAGGTAGGGCAGTATATTGTTACCTTCTGTTTATGTTTCTAGTTTACATTCCAGCCTGAGAGAGGAGAGTGATGTGGGGGTATTTATTTCCCAAAGTGTCTTTCTGTTAGTGGGTTATCGGTTGACTGTACCCCTATAGGAAAGGCTGACTTCTGTCAGGAGGCCCTCTCCTTACAGCTATGCCCTTTAGCTTCCAGTAGTATCTTCCTCCCATTGTCTCTTTTAGACCTGTACGATAGTACTTTTTTTTCTATTATTACTTGCCTCAGTGTATTACACTATTTGTTGGCAATGTCTTTGCACCTTCACACATTCTTGGAATAATCCTTTTAGTAAAACCCAAGATTACTCCATTTAAATGATCTTTTTCCTGATGGATCAGTTTTTTGTATAAGGAATGGATTCCCCCAGAGTACTGAGTTTTGGGGTAAAATCTTCAATGCCACATCTTCTTTTACCCACTTTATTGCAATAGCCTCCTCTTGGTTTCCCTGCTTCTACCCTTGTTCCACTGAAGTCTGTCTTCAACAGAGGAACCAGAGTGATCTTGTTAAAATGTAAGAAAGATTAGATCCTATCTCTGCTCAAAACTCTTGCAGGGCTTCACATCTGAAAGTTCAAGACATCTCCTTGGTCTCAGAACCCTAACAATCTTCCTCCGTCCATGGCTCTCTCACCCCTGCTCTAATCTCCCTTCCCAGCAAGTCTGTCATATATTCCTCTGCTCTAGACCTTTCACTGTTTCTTAAGGACACCGGGCATTCTCCCTGTGAAGGATTTCAGCACTTGCTCTTTCTAACTGCCAGTAGTGCTCTTCTTTCTCATGGCTCATTCACTCATCAATCAAATTTTAGCATCCAAATTTGGACTTTCCTGAACACCCTATTTAAATAAAATGCTATCCTGCCTCAAGCTTCCTCACACAGTGTATTACTTTTTTCTCCAAAAAACATATCACCAATTAACATAATTATTTTATGTCATCTCTCCCTTAAAATGCATAAAAATTGGTTTATTTTTGTTTATCTCCATACTCTGAATGCCTAGAGCAGTGCCTTACAAATAGTAGGAACTTATTACATAGTGATTTAATGAATGAATGGGTACAGATTACTCACTGGAGTTCAGTCACATTTTGTTCAGGTCACAGTGATTTTAATTATAGCCTAATATTGATTAAACTAATCAAATCAATCATCTAAGAAATTCTTGAAACTAACAGTTCTATGCTGAAAATTTTAGTGGTCTTGATACTTATATCTTTTTAATATACACAAATAGGCAAATTACAAGTCTTAATTTACTCTTAAATCAGCAGTTGAAGATGATGTAAGCCAAGTGAATCAGTAGACCTAGATTTCTGAACTAGCTCTACTAATAACTTGTATTACATAACCTAAAGCAAAGTTTCTTTAATTTCTCTATGTTCCAGTTTCCCTAGCTATAAAACTAGAGAGGATTAGATGATTCCTAAGTTCTATTCTTTCTTTGAATTTCTGAGAGGTGGTTATATAAAATACCTTTTGAATATATGTTTATATATTTTAAAATGTCACCTAAAATTATAGTGTAGTCAATGCTAAGTATTACTGTTAAGTGACATCTACAGGAAGCACATAGAACTTGTCTTTTATCTTCTTTGTTAACCATATATCACTAAATCTCTTTCTGGCAGATAAAAATAGTACAATATTCAGAAGACCAGTGATCTCAGATAACTATTGATTGGGACCAAAGTATAATTCTGAGTTAACTATTTTCACTAGTATAATGAGAATATATTGAAATATGTATGGATTATGTCATGACAGAAGAAATGTGTCAGAATTTTAGATTATAGTACAATGAATATTTTTGTCTTTTGTATTTCTAGAAAATTGTTGAGTACCATCTCACAGATTTTCAAATCAAGCAAAGACTTTAAATGATCTTAAATGAATAGTTTAATTTGAAGATGAACCTTTTATATTTAACGAACTTTTCACCTTTAGGATTCAAACGTGACTCCTGAGAAATTCATGCAAAATTTATAGAAGTCTCCAGATGGTTCTCTTTATCTATTTATGGATCTGAAAATATGACGCCACAAATTTCTAAATTTTTCTCAGTGGCTGTATTGTGCCAACACAGCAAAAATCAGATGATATTTATCACTTTAGAATTTTCAGCACCAGAAATGTTATTAATTTTAATGACAAAACCCTGTTACACCTTGCATGGCATTGACCTTTTGAGCTCTCAGACAAAATGTACCACATAACCATAAGGTGGTATTACTGTTATATGGAAATGAAATAGAATTTCTTATCCTTTTGTAATAGCATGATAGACAAAAGTATTTGCATCTCCTGTAATTTTTTTCTCTGTGAAAAATGTTAAGAGTAATATTCGTTTTGGGAATAAATATTTCCTTTATATTTATAGGCACATTTTCTTTGAAATTATTGATAGTAAAAACAAGTAAAAACACACAATTATTTGCATGCTTCCAGCAGGTAGCTGGAAATCATGCTTTTCTTGCATTCATTGTCTCATCTTCTTTAATTGTTTTCAATAAAATTTGAACTAAAATCATTAGTTATTAATATACCCAACCCTATAAATGTCTTTTATCCTCTTACAAAATAATTTTCTTATCCTGCAGCAATTCATCTTGATTAGGAAACCGAAACAAATTCTCAACTCAGTAAAAGATACAATGTCTGCTCGTCAGGCGTTTGGACAGTGGAAAATTCTTTTGTTTGGAAAACAAAGAACTCACAATTTGAAGCCTCTTATAGCTTGATGATATTTGTTTCCATCATGCCATTTTACTTATTGCACGATACATTAAAGAATGCTTTCTACTGGCTTCAGACGTGGTCTCATAACAGGCACCGTTCAGAGAAAAGGCTCTCTACATGCATCACAATTTCTTCCTTGCTGCTGCTGTTTCGTATGCACTTAGATGATACATCCATCCTTGTTAGGAACCACTCTTCCTTATGGACAGAGTATTCCCAACAATCAATCAAGCCAGTTCTTATCTTGGATTTAAAATATCCTCACAACATTCATTCTCACAGCTTCTCTTTCTGTGGTTCCCAATTAACCCATCTTCGCTTTTCTGTTTGTTTTGTTTGTTTAGAATAGTGCCTCCTACCTTTATTTATGCCAATAGAATGCAACAAACTATGGGTAGGTGGAAGCAGCTCATAGAAAAGGCCACATTAGGAAAGGGAATTGCCAAATACTGGATTTTAAAATAAATAGAATCTTTAAAGAGCAGCTCTTTTTTAAAAAGTATGTATTATTATTGCTAGTACCATAGACAATGACTGTTTTATACTTCTAGTCATCTACCATTCAGTATTTATAAAGCATATTTCTGCTTTTCATTAAGATTACATATTTTAGGACTATTATTTTTATAATTTCACAAGAGCCTCCTCAAAGAACTACATTGCAAGTTAGAAAATAACCTGATGTGGAAAAGGGAACAACGACACATGCATTTAAGAGATTGTGTGATACAGTGGAGTAAAAGTAATTAAGGGATAGCTGACATGGGTTGCATTTTGATGTCTGTCACTTGTTACATTTGCCATTGAGGAGATTCTGTGGTCCCTGTGTTCTTTAGTTTTCATACCTAGCAATGAAAGAAATGGCTGCTTTGCTCCACCTTTTATGTTAATTGAGAATTTATCGATAATATTTGTGAAAGCGCTTCAAAAGATAAAATGTTTTAAAGTATTATCTTTAAACATCATTTAAAACTCTGCATTCCTGTTTATAGACCACCATGAAATCACTTCCTTTTCTCTCTGCACATATGTAAAAATTGCTTTTCTTTTTTAAGACTATAATAAACAGTTGGAAACTCCTCTTGGGCCTCCATAATTCCAGGCTCTCTCTCCTTTTATCTATTGATTTTTGTTGTTATTGTCAGATTTTGTGTCAGTCGTCTCATGCCACTTTTAAAAATCCCTAAATCATAGTGTCACCAGTAATTCATAACAAACTACACAAGCTTGGCTTTCAGTTTTAAGATAGTCACACCAGTTCTACTACATTATAATACACACGTGTCTCAAGAGCCCTTTCTAAAGCCTGTGATCTACTGGGTTGTGGCCTAATACTCATTTCCTATGCAAATAAATCTTTTTTTTTTTTTTTACTTCTTTAATTTTTCACTCAAGTTATCTATGGATAGGCCAATTCCTTGTAACAGTTTAATTTTCCTGATCACTACTATTTAGCCAAAGATGATGGGGTTGTAATTTAGATTAGCCTCCTACATCTATTCCTCTTTCCCACTCTGAAGCCTGAGAGGAGTCCTTTCATCAATTATGTTGATTGGATGAGACAGGAAACTTTTCCCACCTTGGAATTTTGAGCAAAGTATGGCCCTTTCATTCTGCACTCTGAGAACATGTATGATTTCCTCTACATGAAATCTAGTGGTCAAATGTTTTTGAAATACTGTTCCTCCCATTCAAGGATTATTAACTCTCAGTAAGTTTCCTTCCTCATGAATTGAGTAAAGAAGATAATTCCTTGAGAATGCAAGAATTCCTTCATCTCAATTTAGGTGTGTTTTAACAATATTGGTCAATTTCTATTATGTTATTGTATTGTGACGTAAAACTGGTATTAGTTATCACAAATGATCACAAATGAAAATTATGATGACACAGTTGCTTCTTTTGGGTCATGATATTCTTAGTATTTTAGAAGTGAGTGTGTTTCCCTAAATTATTCATAAATTATTTTATTACTATACTCAGTAGAGTCACATTTTCTAAGATAGTTCGAAAACATACTTTACATTGGAGTTCAGGTGGAATATTCTTGCATCCCGGTTGCCCATTTCCTGAAACTTAATAGTTACTCACCTTAATCCTGTAAGTTCAATGTTCTGTAAAGTAAATTTACTTCAGATGAAAACTGCTTTTCTATAAACATCCATGTGTATCATTTTCGTTCTCTGGTGAGTTTGACTTTATTGCTCTAAGCAAATACTCCTTGATTTCATTTGTAAAATATTTCTGAAGAAACAAAGATGGCTTTGAACATATTTTCGTTTTCTCCCTTTTACTGAGATTATAATGCTTTTGAACAGTTCTCAAATGAATTTCACCTTTCCTTTTTGTCTATTTCAAAGAAAGGAAGGCTTTGAAGAACAGTTTTTTTCTTTTTTAATACATCTAAAGCTTCTGTTACACATAACTGAAATTTCTATTTAATGCTTTGGATTTTCACTGAGAATAGCCTATGCTCAATAGAGTCAGAGGGAAACAAACCTATTAATAATTATTCCTATTCTCCATGGGGGCTCATGCACCACTCAGCTGTCACCCTCGCTTCTCTGAACACAACAGAGGTACAACAGAGTCCCAATTCAAGCACAGTTTTTGCGTGGGGTACGGGGATGATCAGTATGCATAAAGTTGGTGCCATTTTTATTTTCATGAGTTATAGGTTCATGAAAGAAATACTACGGGGGCAGATAATGGGGGACATGAGAAGCCAAATTCTATTTTACTTCTTCTATACCTTTCTAAACATATCTGACTAGGGAAACAAGGAGAATGATTGTACTCTTTTACTGTGGTGATTATCAAAAGCATGAGTCTACTTCCTTATTCTTCATTTTTGTAAGAGAAACTGAAAATGTAAGAACTATTTTTATAGAGTGCAAGACTCATGCTATAGCTACCCTATACTTTCTGGGAATAGCTTTCTGTTTTTCCTCTTTAATTAAAAAATGTATTATTCAAGTTATATTAAGAGTGTGAGTTCCTGTTCAGTGGCAGTTCTATGTAGGCATTTTATGTGCCAGCAGAATATATTAACCAAGTCTTGATTTTTGAAATTAAAATATGATGGGCTATGGATTTATATTAAAAAAAAGAAATTATAAGTTGCTTTGGAATAAACCTTATATGTAGGACACTTGGGGATAAGTTTTAGACCTACTAATAAATTTTAAATTTGAGTTGAATAATGGCAGTACTTCATACAAATACATGGCAATGTAAAAGTATAAGTTTTAATTGTCATCGTTTTCAATATTTATATAAGTCAAAACTTGCATTCATAAAACTAAAGTACGGAAAATGGATGTTGCAGATCTGTGACACTGGCTACAGAGAGGAGACGAAAAGACTGTAACATTTTAAAGTCATGCCAGGGCCAGTGACATCTTCCACTCACATTCATTCTTCTTACTTCCTATTACCAAAAAAATAAATAAAAATACCCTAATCATGTATCTTCTTGCCATTAAATTCTTCTGCATTTCCCTATAATGAATAAATAAATTCCAAAATGGGACCAGGTATCCTGGATTTACCTTTTTAGTAATTTTGACTTACTCTTCTCCAAAAACAGAAACAAAAGCAAAAACAAAAACAAAACAAAGCAAAAAAAAAAAAAAATTATGCACACACACACACACACACACACAACAAAAACCAAACAAACAAAAAACCTTCTATTATCAAATAGTTATATTTATTATTGCCTGATATTTGCCCTTTGCATTAGCTTTGCTTAAGCCAGAAATTCAAAGCTTTCATACACACTTATGTCCTACATAAACACTCCTCATTACATATCCTCAATGAAAGACCGGTCTCTTCAAGCATATGTTCAAATTCAACATCATACATGAAGCCATCCTGATCATCTCTCCCAGGTCATACTTCTGAGCATTCATTTTGTACCATTTCTGGTACTTATCCTATATGACCTAGTATATTTCAGTTTACGTATTTAGTCAACTATATTTTTAGTTCTAGGGAAAAGGGCACCAAGATCTTAACATCTCTAAATTCCCCCAGCACTTAAAATAAAGACCTCTAGAAAAAGTGTGGATCAAACAATTAATTGCTCTTGAATGCCTCTGAATAGCTTGATTCCACTAATTATAAATGAAAGATAGCCTCATTATTTTATAATTTACAATTTGTAATTCTTGCATACTATTAAATCCATTTAGGAATTTAGCACTTTCAAAAAAATTATAGATTAATTTTACTGTCCCCCCCTTTTAGTCTACATTTCCACGTATAGTCCATAACTTTAACTCTTTTTAAGTGACTCTACCACCTCATTTCATTTCTTCATTGACAGACTTTCAATGGATTCCTGTGTTTACAAGATTTCCAATGATCTCAACTAACCCTCTGTCTTATAACTACTCTTATGCAGCTCCCCTTCTTCTCCATCTCTTATTCTTCTGGGCTATTTGGGCTCTTCATCTTCACAATATAATTATTGTTACAACAAAGAATAAGGCAAGAATGTTCTTTACCCCATTGTTATTTAACATTGTTCTGATTTGCCTGCTAATGTAATTAGTAAAGAAGTTACCAGCTAATGAAATTAATAAAGAAGAAGAAAAAGGAGACAGGAATTAGAAAGTCAAATGTAAAATGATTACTGTCTACAAATAACATGATTGTTCATTTGTAAGTCCTGAGATAATCAACTGAATTTTTATGAAAAACAAAAGAGAATTCAGTGAGGGTAGGCACAGAATAATATAAAATTGCCTTCATATAAATTGTCTTTGTTTTGTTTATTTTTTATCAAGAGAATAATTGACAATTCAGATATACAACATTTTGATCTGTTATTTGTATATAGTGCAAAGTGATCACAATGAATTTAAATTACATCCATCTTCATCCATAGTCACAGAATTTTTTTAAGAGATGACAAATTTTAAGTTCTCCTCTTAGCAACTTTCGAACATGCAATACCTTTTATTTTTTATTTTGTTTTTTAGAGAGAGACTGCGTGAGGGGTGGGTAGGGGCAGAGGGAGAGGGAAAATCTTAAGCAGACTCCACACCCAGCATGGAGCCCAACATGGGGCTCAATCTCAGGACACTGAGTGAGCTGTGGATGCGCAACGACTGAGCTACCCAGGCACCCTTGTAATATAATATTATTAGAATCATTATGCTGAAAAAAAAAAAGAATCATTATGCTGTATGTTATGTTCCCATGACTTATTTATTTTGTAATTGGAAGTTTGTACCTTTTGACCCCTTTATGTATTTCTCCTACTCTCAAACCCCTGCCTCTAGCCACTGCCAATCTATTTTCTGTGAGTTCTTTTTTTGTTTTGTTTTGAAACAAGAATTTATAAAATATAACAAAAGAAACATTTTTTTTTTTTGGTACTCTTTGATTTTTTTTTAAATTTTTTATAAACATATATTTATTTTTTCCCCAGGGGTACAGGCCTGTGAATCTCCAGGTTTACACACTTCACAGCACTCACCATAGCACATACCCTCCCCAATGTCCATAACCCCACCCCCCTCTCCCAACCCCCCTCCCCCCAGCAACCCTCAGTTTGCTTTGTGAGATTAAGAGTCACTTATGGTTTGTCTCCCTCCCAATCCCAACTTGTTACAAAAGAAACATTTTTAAAGCTTAATTTTTAAAATTTGTATTTTTTTTGAGTATAGTTCACATGCAATATTACATTAGTTTTAGGTTACAGTGATTCACAACTCTATGTTAAGTTGTCCTCAATACACATGAAGCCACCATCTCTCACTATGCAGTGCTTTACAGTATCATTGACTATATTCCCTATGCTGTATCTTTCGTCTCTGTGACTTATTAATTCCCTGCCTCCCACTCCCATTCACCCATTTTACCCCCACCTCCATCCCTCTGACAACTATCACTTTGAAGAAATAACATTTTTTATAATAGCAACAGAATGACTAAAAGAAAAGACTAATCAAGACCTAAATGAAGAAAGTTTAAAAACATTACAGAGAAAGTTTAAAACATTACAGAGATGCATGAAAGGATATTTTGACATATGGAAATCATATCATATTCTTGCCAAGAAAGACAAGAAACCATAAAGATGTCAGTTCACCATGAATTAATCTATACATTGAATGTGATCCCAATACAAATAACTGTAGGATAAATTTATGGAACTGAAAAGGCCAGTTTAAAAACAATGTAGAGAAATGAGATATTTTCCCCAGGGTCACTGTGGTGCCCTTGCCTGTGTTACAGTTTTACCCCATCCAAGTGAAATTCATCTTCCTGTAGAACTAGGAAGACTCTACCTCTTTTAGGAAACTTTCTTCTCTTTCTACCCTCAACTTATATTACAAGTACTGATTCCTTCACTCTTTATTCAATACTTTCTGCTACTTTTAGGCATGCCTTCTTGTGACTTTATTTCTGTTCTCCACGTAAATGTTAAGTGTAAGTACATTGTCTTACATATTTCTTTTTTTTTTTTTTTTTGTCTTACATATTTCTGTATGTCTCTAGGTTGCCTCTCCTGGTATCTGAGTAGGTTTTAGCAATTTGTAGTGGAAACTTTTATCCTACTTAATTAGGAGTTGTTTCTTTGATTTTGTTCTTTAAAATGTCTCGCAGAAATTAGCAGAGTCAATCTTAACCAAATTAAGCCTGAGTTTTAAAATTTGCTACTCTGTTTCAGATGTTCTGAAGGGCTATGTTGGGTAAAAGTGGGCCTAGGAAACTGGGCATATGGTGTAGAAGTCTGGGGTTCAAACAAGCCTGGCCACTGCATGGAAGAGTGGGTGCTTATTTTGGTCCTATTTTGTGAGCAGATAAAAAATAGAAGTTTCTTGAATAAAGCCAGCCTCAAGTGGCTCCATGTTCCCTGGTATCATCTGGAAGTTAGACAATGAGGAGAAAAGGTAGAAACTGAGTGGAAGAAGTGTGAAACCTTGTGGCAAGGAAGAGCAAAGAAGAGCTGAAAACACAACAAGGGGAGCCTGGGCAGCCTTGCTCTAGTTCTGGAATTCAGTGCTGCTCAGTCTCCCCTTCAGATTATGAGTCAAGAGAACGCAGAAGCAAAGATCAATTCATTCATCACATCCTGCTAGTTTTTAGTCTTGAGGTATTCTGCAAATATTCTTTCGTTTTGATTTTTAGTTTTTCCTTAATCTTCAGGGTTTAAAGTGTTGTAGTCTTGCAATCTAATACCCAAGAAAACAGAGATATTAGCGAGTGGCGATTTTAGAGCCTGGGCTTTGTGAAATTAGCAGACTTGAATTTGAAATCTGACTTTTCCCACTAGCTGACTCTATGATTGTGGGGTTTACTTAATCTCTCCCATTGTCTCAACTAATAAAGGGAAGAATTAACCTCATTGTGAGAATTAGATGAGATTAGAATCCATTTGTGAAAATGCTGAACACTTTGCCTGACCTATGTATATCAATAAATATTAGCTTAAAGATGCAACCTTTATTTTTCTAAAGTTCAACGCTATTCTAGTTGTCTTAAATTATTCTCAATGAAAAATTGTAAGAGCAGGTGCCTTGCTTCTACTTGTTCCTAAAATTCAAAAATCTCTTTCATTTTTCAGAGCATTATATATAGTAGTAAATTTATTTAAGAGTCAGTGTAAATATTAATATCCCACTTTTTAACTAGCATTTTCATTAGAGTTTAAATTTGTAGGTTACTACAAATTCTTAATTATACTCTGCTGAATTTTAATGTCATTGTTTTCTCATGGCGATAAAATAAGGGCAAACACTTATTCAGGGTGGTACCTAAAACAAAACAAATAGAATCCTGAAAACTTTCTCCTTTTCAAAATCTGGCATGAATATTAGTAGGTGCAGACCATTCTCCAAGCTTCTTATTTATAGTCTTGGTAGTCTTATGGATATGGTGTCTGGGGAAAGTCACAGGTGTTTTCTGCAGCCCATGATTTTCATCTATCTAAAGGAAGTAATTAATACCCAATTGCCGAAGCATGATGGAGATCAATTAGATATTGATAAGTCTTTAAAGATACAAAATGCCGTAAGAGGTAAGTGTTTCTTTGCTTGTTAAATTATTCACAAAATGTAGAGATTTTCTAGGAAAAGTACTTAAACTATTGGAATGTTATTGCTCAATTCAGTAGATAATTAAAATATGTAGTATCTGTAGTATAGATTTTTTTATAAGAATGATAGCTCTTTTAATTAGAGGATTGAAGAGAGATTAAAATCAAGTTTCCTTTGATCCTTAATGATCACATAGCAGATGTGTTTCTTTATAAAAGCTATTGCAAATGAGAAATGAAGAATCCATGAATCTATGAAGACTGGCCATCCTTTTCTTCACTTCTAACCCTATGTCCAACACTACTCTTCTTTGGACACCTTACTAGTTTTCACTTAATACAAATTTCTTAGCAAGTTTAATTATTTGTTTTCCTGGTCCCTAACAGAAGCTCTTGGAGCCAGCACAGTGAAAATAGGAAAAACATTGTTTGATGTTATAAGAGAAAGTGAAGACACAAATATTACAGATTTCAGTACACTAGGCGATGGTTGTGCTGCTATGTTCAATGGCCTAAGGAAGCAGAGACATTAGTGAAATGCTTTAGTGGCATATCCATCAATAGTAATTGAGAATAAAACGTGTAGAAGCCGTAGCATTTGAAAGGTTTAGTTTCAGAGTCTGAGATATTTTGAATATGGAATACCTTTTTGTTTTATGATGTTACATACCATGACACTCTGTTGCCATTAATTATGCTAAAAAAAAAAAGAGCTCTGTATTTCATGTTATGAGTACAGACATAGTAAAGTTTTTTTTTTTTAGAGTGTTCATTTCATACCCCAAATGTAAGCATTGATAGTGCCCATGCATAGCTCCTCGCTGACTTCATCCCTAATTAGCCAAGCAGAAATCTGAGGAAGAGGAAGAGAAAGTGCATGTGTGTGTTGCACACATTCATGGGGTGAGAAACATGTTTTGAGGTAGCACTGGAGGGTGTTTTGGTAAGGTTGATTTGGCTTTTAAGTCCTCAGATCCTCAAGTCATGTAGTTGAGAGACCTTGGACAAGTAACTGAAATAGTTTCTTGGGTAAGATGGAGGTAACAAGAGAATATATTATATGAGTTAGCTGTTAGGAGACCTTTTGTTTCTGTTAAAATGATTAACCAAGTATCTAGTAAGCACAGAGTAAAAACTTTATTATTATTATATCTTGTTAGCACAGTAGTTCTAGTAATAGCCTTGAAAACAATCCTCAGTTTATATTTGAGCAGCGTAGAACAAAATCCACCCCCCCATCTGCCCCCATTGTCTGTACACCAGTCTCTAACTGATTAAACCAGTGATTCTTAATTTTATTCCAAGACCAGAAGCTAAGGGAATAGAGAACACTTTTCAGTAATGGGACTCACCAAGTAGTACTATGAAGAACTTCTCAAAGGTAGCTAGGTAGAGGCAGAGTGAGTTACAGAAACCTGGGAAGTATGTAGAAACCTCTTAGAGTTTCCAATGCTTGTTCATTTTTCTTTGAAAATCTTTAAGCACAATATTCTTGGAGTAGGTCATCGAGAGGATGTGACCACCAGTTGATGCGTGGGCTAGATCTGGGCAGTGGCTCCTCACCTTCTCCCCTGCCCTTGGAATGTGCATTCTGCCTATTGTTCCCATAACTGGAACTGTTTCAAGGGTGTAGCTTTGAGAGAATAAGGTGTTGTTAAGACCATGTGGACTGAATACATGACTGAACCTCATTCAGACCTCTGTATGAGCCTTTAATATTCTAGCGGGAGGGTACAGAGCTCTACTCATCTTGGGGCTACCCAAGACAATCCTGGTAAGTAATTTTCTTTGTTTCCTAAAACTGCCACCTACCAATATGGAGTAGCCTGCCTTTTTATTCAGTTTCTTCTTGACTTCTGTGTACAGAGAGCAGTTTGCAAACCAACAAATACAAAATCAGGACTTTGAGAAAGTAAAGAAATTATCTCAGGACTAAACCCAAGACCCACTTTTCAAAGCATTTTGTAAATTCTTTTAAAAATTGCTGGACATTTTTTCATTTCTGGCATCTCCCTGTCACTGTTTTATGTTCCTATTGGGTGTGCAAAAGAAAACCATTCTGTCTGTTAACACAGTTCTAGATTTAAGATCCACTTCCAGGAACAATTCCAGAGGCCTTATAAATTATAGAATCATATAGATAGATTGCTTGTTAACAATCCTGCAGAGCACAGGTTAAGAGGGCTCGCCTTGGAGCTAGATACTCTCTTCCCAGCCAGCTTTTGTCTCCTACTTGATTTGGCCCTTGAGCAAATTACTTAATCTCCCTGTGCCTCAGTTTACTCACCTTAAAACCAAGATAGGAATAATTAGATGTTACGTCACAGGATTTTCTAAAGAGTAAATGAGATAAAAGATACTTTAAAAAGCTTATAATAGTAGAACGGTTTCAGGCTTATAGTAACTGTTCATAAATCTAACTTATTATTATTGTTATGATGTTGCTCCATGGTAAGGGTATGCTCAAGTGCTGTATTAACAGCCAGTTAATTGAATAAAGACACTGTATACATTTAAGAGTGATCCTTAATATCCTTATATTAATATGTTTATGGACAGAGGAATAACCAGAATGAAACCATTGGTTGTGCAGTTATGCTTAGGGGGGGATATCAGTAAATTCAGCTAATGGTAATACCTAACATTTCTCTAGGGCTTTATAGATTACAAATTTTATGCATTATGCTTGGTAACTTGCAGAGAGCTTCACAGTTGCTGTGTCATTTAGACTTGGCAACAATCAAGCAACTCTGGTTATTATTTTCATTAAAAAAAAAAAAAGTGAGGCCAAAAGCAGTTAAGTCATCCAATACTAGTCAAACACTAGTACCAGTAGGTATACCTCTAATCAAACAAACAAGAAGAGTTATAAGCTACATAGTGTGCTGCTTTTTTCTCCTTGTTTCTTCATCCCTTCCCTCCCCTTCCTTGTCCCTTCCCTTATCCCCACTCCTCCTCCTCTTTCCTTTCCCTCCCTCTTCCTCCTCCTGTCCTTCCTTTCCTTCCTTTCCTGTTTATCTTTCTTCTCACCCCACTTCCAAAATATGGATTAAACCTGACCGTGTGCCTTGCCCTGAGCAAGATGCTGGTATGAGGTCATTGAAATACAGTCATGATCCCTCCCTCTTTGGAGATAATATTCTGGTGTTAGAGCCATAAACAAGTAAGCAAGGAAACAAATCTAAACCCAATGACTACAAGCCTTGATAATATAAAGAAGCAAATCAGACAAGTGATAAGAAAGAAAGGAGTTGGGAGCAGGGCTCCTTTAGGCAGAATGATCAATTTGTACTTCTCTGAGGAAGTGGCAACTCTGAAAGCTGAAGGAAAAGGAGAGTCTGTCAAGTAAGAGCCTGGTGAGATGTGCAGGGGTGTTAGAGGCAGACAGGTGTAAGTTCTTTCAGGACCTGATGTCTTTCCTAATGAAGTACCTGAATTGAATCTGGAGTGCAAACCCTCTAGGGAACTGAGAGATTTTTTCGCCCCCTTACCCCGGGGTTGCTCCCATCAGTGTTACCCTAATATCTCTGGTTATATTATTGTATGGTTCTAGAAGGGCTACCACAGAATGTCTATTGTGGAGGTACCATCAGCCTATCACAAGTGGGACTTATTCATGTATTAATTTGCTCCCAAAAGGCTTTCCAAAGTCCTTTTCATGTAACTGGTATATTCAAGGAGCATTTAAATTTTTTTTGAATGCTTGTTACAAGGAGGTTATTTTTATTTTTTTGCTGCTTTGATCTCTAGAGCTTTTTGTTGTATCACCAATGAAATTCCAACTCACTGTTGTCCATACTGAAGTATAGAGTTTCCTTTCTAGTCTGGTATAGCAAATACAAATCTTTTGAAAAATAATACTGATCCAGACAGGATTAAAAAGAAATCTTATCCCCCAAAGGATGTAGTGAAAATAGAGGAGCACATGGCTAGCTGTCAAAAAAAAAAAAAATCTTTTTGGCTTTTTTCTCTTCCCAAGAGTACAATGAGCAGGTCTTTTCAGTATATATCTACCAGGATACTAGTAAGATGCTAGATGAAGACACCTTTAAAATATCTGTATCTGTCAATAAATCCTCAGGCTTATAAATCTGGTGGATATGACATGCTGTTATTATGTGACTTACACTAAGTATTTATTTTGCACCAAGTAAGCCAAGCTCTTTAGTACCAGTTACAGAATGCCAAAAGATGTCAATATATTACATTTAAGGTTTCCTGCAGCATCTTTGGCATGTCCCATGAGACATCATCATGTACGTAGCTCTGAATGCAGAGTGATGTAATAAAGTGGGATAAAATACGGCTGCAGAATACAATGATGGCACTACGGCAGGCCTCTAGCTTTTTTCATTTTGAAAATTCAGCAGGACTATTAAAGTGTAATGGCACAGAACATCGTGTTAAAAAAAAAAAACACAACCCTGTATGATATTCTTGTTTATGGATGATATTTATTGCCTTTGTATTCTTATTGTGTGCTTTTGAAGTCAATTGAAATGCAAGGGCTAATGAAACCTCCACCATAACACATTTATTTTTCCCTACCCCAAATGAGTCTACAGGATGTAAATGACTTGCATATATCAACTGCTCAGGTTTTATTGTTTTGGGTTAATTTATTCAGTGTAATATTCTTAATGAAAGTAATGACTCTTACACTAGTTTGTATATTCATTCACATACTACAGTTTTATTAAATCATGCTGGGAAAGTTCACAATGAAGGCACCCTAAAATAAAGTTCTATGTTAAGTCAAATATATAAATATAATCCACTTACCAAATATCAACACTATATATTTTTCTATTTGTTGTTTTTCCTAATTTCAGTACATCAAAATTTTAAGTTTAGAGCTGTCTATGATCTAACATATTAGTAATATATTCCTATTACAGAATTTTTAAGAAGAATTTTCAACTTATCTTTGGCACCCAGAGTTTATTGTGCATTTTATTGATTGTGATGAGTTAAAACAATCACTTCAAATTTTTGTCCTCAGTGCTTACATTTCTAGGAATATTTGAACTTTAGGCAATAGCAAACATTTTGGTAGAATTATTGAAATTCCAGACTGGGTAAAAACGGAAGCTTTTCAATATACAACTAATTTCAAACCATATGTTAGAAAAATAATAACAGTCAGTAAATGGGATTGTTGTGTGATATAATTTGATAAAGTAACTCAAAATATTTTCCTTTATAAAGCTGTTCCTTTTCATATACCTGATGTCTGGTACTGGTAGAACACCTATGAGGCTCTCCCAAAATTTTGCTGAACAACCTACTAATAGTTAACTTCTTGTTACCATCAATCTCAATCCATTCAAAAGCTGGTCCTGTTATTCCCACTTTGTTCTCCAATTATTTATTTTTTTAAAAGATTTTATTGACTTCTTTGACAGAGAGAGGGAGGGAGAGAGAACACAAGCAGGTAGAGCAGCAGGCAGAGGGAGAGGGAGAAGCAGACTCTGCTGATCAAGGAGCCCAATGCAGGACTAGATCCCAGGATTCTAGGATCATGGCCTGAGCCAAAGGCAGACACTTAAACAACTGAGCCACCTGGGTGTCCCCTTCCCTAATTATTTATTATAAACTTCTTCTCTTGCAGAAACTTAGTCTTAAAATTTTAGAATTCCAAAAAACAACCTCTGTATAGAAACAAGTTCTGTCGATTATATACTCAAAAGCTATTTCCAAATATGTTCCCTCCACTCCATCTGTACTACATACTTCAGTCCTATGCTTCCATGTTCCCTATTGCAAATAATTATCAAATTGGCCTTGCCAGTATCTTCTATCACTAATCAATCCCTCTGTTTACCTTCCTAGACCATAACTCTGAACATGTAACTTCACCGTTCTAAAATTATAAAGGCTCCTCTCCTTGTAATCCAAATTCCCTAGCCTGGCATGTGCATCTAAGATCTAATTCCAGCCTAAATTTTTAGGTCTTTCCCATCACTTTTTTTCATTTATCTTATGCTACCTCCAGTCTTGAAATCTCAGCATCCTCAGAATCTGTTAGTTGTGGCCATTCTCCCAATTTAGACTGCCTTATTGACCTTTGAGGTATACAACTATAGCTGAGGCTCTACTCAGCTTTTTCTGATAAAACTATTGGAAAGTACTCATTTAATTCTCAAAACACCTGCCTTTCCCCCAGCAGTGATCTGTCCAAATTTTCCTTAGATCTATTTAAGCATTAACAAAAAAAAACTACAAATCATTTCTGTACTTTAAAATATTTGTCTTCTACGTTAAAGCCCCTTGAAGGTCAATTTCTTGTTTGTTTCTTCTTCAGATCCTTTTATGATGCCCAGCACAAAGCCATGTATGTATTCAACAAACATTTGTTGAATTAAATGGAATCAACTGTAAAATACTTTACATTTTTAAAAACTTTAATTCTCCATCTAATGTCTGCCAAATAACCCTATCTCCTTTAATCTCTTTTCAAAGCCTTATTTTCTGACTTACAAGTTATTTTAACTGCTCTTTCTTGAAGCAGAAGAATAAAGGAAGTAGGGAGATGAAGGAGAGACATGCAAGATGTAGGTGCTATGAAGGCACCTGATAAAGTTAAATCTTACATGTGATCTGAAGAGAAAACAAAAAACAAAAGACAAAAAAACCCCAAAATAAAAAACCTGAGACCTACTGGGTCTCAGAAGACTGGTGCATGCTTCCTGCAGTAGAGAGTGGTTTTATCCATTATATGAAAAGCATTTATCACATGGTCAGCCTTTCCATTTTAAAGAAAATGTTTTCTGAGTTTACAAAGACACTTTCTTCCTGATACTGATTTTCCATCCATGTGGCAGCAATTTTAAGTTCATTTCTGAGTGACAGCTACTGTTGCATCAGCGTGAACTGGTGAATGATAGCTTCCAAAGAAACAGCCAAGAAACCCTTCAAGGTATCAAAAAGCTTTTGGTGAATAATCTGTTTTTGATTCAGAACCCTGTAAGAAAAGGGCTTTTTAAAAAGATGTCATGAGTTTCACTGTCCTTTTCCTTCTCTATCCCCCGATGCTGCCTGGGGTATTTATAGCACAGTAATGGTTACATTCTTTGTGCTCAGGGGAGAAAATTTTCATTTCTTTATAAAATTAATCATTCATGTGATAGGATTTTTCTTTTAAAGTCAGTCTTTGTATTTTGATCTTCAACTTAGTTTGACACCCATGCCTTTTTTGTTTTTGTTTTTGTTTTCTAAATGACAGCACTAAGAATTGATGGGAACTTTTTTTTTTTTTTTTCCAACTCAGTGCACCCAAGAGAATCTGGGATGACTGCCAGTTACAGAAATGGAGGTAGGAGGGGAGTGTGAAGTTATACCACTCATTTTAATGTCCTGATGTGTTTCATTAACAATGTGATCAGAAAAATTCTTTCTTATATTAATGGGATTGTCTTTAGGGTAATGACGCAAAAATTTTTATCTGACTCTGTCAAGTTAAAGTCAGACTTTTCCTAATAATAGTGACCATTTAATGTTTATATATGTAGGCCCTTTGATAAGTAGCTTACACACCTTCCTGATACATATGTATTGGGATTTTGATTTTACAGATGAAAACATTTAGGTTAAGTAAATTGCCCAAAGTTACATGAACAGGATCTGGGTTTGTATCCAGGTTATTTTGGCTCCAAAACCTTTGCTTTTAAGCACTCCATTCTGCTTGTTCCTACAATGAGTTTTTAAGTATTCAAGCCATGATGATATAAACAACTTTGTCTTCTCATTCTTTTAGTTTTTCCCATGGGAACATTGGCTGTTACTTGTTTATGGGATATGGCAAAATCTTCTTCAAGTAGTAGTATTAATCACTAACTATCTGTAGAATTCTTACTTGATGATACTGACAATTAATTGATCTACAACATACAACCATACAGGGTTTTACCACCATAAGGTATTAGTCTTTTTTTCTTTTCTTTTTTCTTTTTTTCTCCCAAGACTTCTTTCCCATTTTAAAGGCAAGCTTCTAGGGTTGGTTTTCATTTCCAAGCCTTTTTTTTTTTTTTTTTTAAAGATTTTATTTATTTATTTATTTGGAAGACAGAGATCAGAAGCAGGCGGAGAGGCAGGCAGAGAGAGAGGAGGAAGCAGGCTCCCTGCCTAGCGGAGAGCCCGATGTGGGGCTCGATCCCAACACCCTGGGATCATGACCTGAGCCGAAGGCAGAGGCCTTAACCCACTGAGCCACCCAGGTGCCCCAAAGCCTTTTTTTTTTTTAATTTATATTTTCCTTTTGGGGAGCAGACCAGAATTGTTCATTTTTAATGATGTGCTCTGTGATGTGAAACCTAAAAGCTAGATGAAGATTTTGCATGATAGCAAGTCTTTTGTTTCAAAGGCTTATATTTGGCATTATTGCATTTTCTTTAAAAAGAAATTATTTACCATTTAGAGAGAGAGAAAGCGCACGTGTGAGGGGCAGAGGGAGAGGGAGAGAGAGAATCCCAAGCATACTCCCCATTGAACGCAGAGTCCATCCCAGGACTCAGTGCTACATCCCTGAGATCATGACCTGAGCTGAAATCAAGAGTCTAAGGCGTAACTGACTGAGCCACCAGGGTGCCCAGCATTAACATATTTTCTTTTTCTTGGTTACCTAGTCTAATTACCTTATTCCTACTGGTATCTACTTACTTGGGGGCGGGTTTTTCTTTTTCAGCTTCCCGTTCTATTATTTTTAAGGGAATCTCTCTCTAATTTTGGAGACGTGATATTGAATAATGTTAAGGAATATATAAAGCTACTGATCTTTTTAAAAATCAGAATTTATTTTTATGTTATGTACTGTAGGCCATCGGTGACTACTAAGACATGGTCTTAGCCAGGTTCTAGAATAATAGAAATTTACATGATTATTAAATGAATTGAATGAAAGGAGGATCATAAAGTGAGTTTTGGGCTTTCAGAGAAAGAAGAAAGTAATTCTACCCAAAAAATTGCTAGAGAATTCCTTGGAATAGGTGGCACGCTCCTTGTTTTATATTTTAATTTTTCCATGAAAACACATTAATTTTATAATTAACCTATAGACTAGAGATGGTAGGCTTTTGACAAGTAGGTAGGAGGCATAAGATAGAAAGTATATATATTCCATCCATTTTAAATACAAAGTGTAAATTTTACCTTGAAAGGTAAAACACCCACACTTTGCTACTGACATTGTTAATATCATGATAATCAAAGAAAGAAGAAAGCAGAGAAGTTAGGAGGGAGGCCAGGGAGAGTGAGAAGGGCCTGGCAGGGAGGGATGAAACTAAAGCAAACATTTTGGACAACCTTCTTAACCACAACTAAAAGCTATGGTAGGTAGCTGAAGGGAGTGTGGGAATATCTATAGTTTCACCCAGTTTTACAGTGTCTCTTCCTCTACTTTTAACTGGTGACTGCATATACAATTTAAATTTGTATTTGAGGGCTTTTCCTAGTTGATAATTCTTTCAAGTATGTACACCTGATCCTCCCTTCAATAAGGCAGAGAGAATTAGGGAATTCTCTTTCCAAGTAGTTCTTGGTCATTTAACCCTTAATGTACTCCATTCCAGAGAACAACCCAATCCCTATCCCAGCCAATATTAGCTTGCTCTCAGGTGTCTAACCATTTTCTAAGAACCAATTTTACCATGTCATAGTACTGTGTTGTGCAAATGATAGTTAGCTTATAAATTACAAGTAATAACATTATAGTGTTTTCAGTGCTATTCAGACTGGGAACAGCCAGAAACATCATAGAGCTAGTCTGCTATTGAAATAGTAAAATAAATATTTTTATTGAAATGCATTATGTGATTGGGGAGTCATATATTGAAATAAAACAGAAAAGGAGCACTTATTCAGCGATAAATTTGACAAGGGAATTTCAGAGCTCCTTCCTACATAATCACAATACAGGGAAGGAGAGAACCTATGATAGAATTTACAGCAATGGTTTAACATTGAATGACTATAATAAAGAAGTATGGAGGCTGAATATTTTATCAGTTATCAAAGGATACTTGATGCTGCTTCGGCTGTCTGGATACAGGTTATCCTCTTCAATTACAAATGTGGCCAAAAGAAATTCCTGACACCCAAAACAGTAAGGGGAAGCTCCTTTTTCCTATGCTGAGCCAATGAATAAATGTGCAAAAATAATGCACACCTTTATTTCATGTTTGGGAGTGGGTTGGGAACGTGATTGTAGTTGCCACTATTTTCAGTTACAGATATAGTGAGGAAACAGAAATAAAGAAGAAAACAGCTAAAATATAAAATGAATCATAGACATACTTGTGGATTTCCTTTTAGTGGAGAATGGTGTGTTTCTGAAAAAAGAAGGTGGGTTCAAATCTGTAACATCTTTTTGAACAGGAAACACTGAATAATATGTGCTTACCATTCAAACAATGTAGAATTATCAGTAGCATAACAATAATGTTATTGCTGGCATCTGGATTATTGCTGTTGCAAATCAGGATTAGTAAAAATGCAAGCTTGTTGACCATTTATTTCATCCATAAGTGGATAAGTGAATAGAAATCCTATTAGGTGCTATATAGTCATGACAGTTATTAGGATAATTTTCAGGTTGCTAAAAGTGAAAATGCAGTACTTATTTGGAAACTTTTATTGAAAGTTTCAAACAAAATGTAAAGCTTCAAATATCAAAGTTTATTAGTAAGAGATTAGCATTATTATGGGGATATTGGTTCATAAAATCCTAATAAATGGAGTTTCAAACATATTTTTTGAGGAGACTGCCAAGGGTCCCACCACCTTTAGACCTCCCAATAACAACATTTTATTTTGATTTTATTTAGTCAGCATGTTGTGGACTAAAAAAATTAATCCTGTATTCCTAATGAGCTCAAAATCTTATTAAAAACTTACTGTTTTGATTTTATTCAGTCAGAATATTGTAGACTAAAAAATTAATCATATATTCCTAATGAACTTAAAACCTTGTAAAACTTTAAGTGATCATTACAAAACAATTAGTCTTAATAAATCAAGTGTTAGCACACATATCCATTTGAGATATATCACGGAATATTTGATTTTCATCACATCTTTAGGGCTAATGATTTTTTTTTCAAAGATTTTATTTATTTATTTCACAGAGAGAGATCACAAGTAGGCAGAGAGGCATGCAGAGAGAGAGAGATAGAGGAGGAAGCAGGCTCTCCGCTGAGCAGAGACCCCAATGCGGGACTCGATCCCAGGACCCTGAGATCATGACCTGAGCCGAAGGCAGGGCTTAACCCACTGAGCTACCCAGGCACCCAGGGCTAATGATTTTGAGTTCCCAGACAAAGAAAGGAAAGATGCTTTGAGCATGGTAACTCGTCCTTTCAAAATTTATGCTTTTGTTTCTTTCTGTGCTGTGCTAAACTCTTTTCAGCTTTACTGGAAACTTTCATGCAATTTATGCACAACCACACTGACAGTTAATCAATCCCTCAAAACATAGGCTCTTTCCAGCTTCATGCTCTTCCTTTACTCTTTGCATGCTTCCTTCTCTGCTTATGAGACTCTCAACCTTGGTATTAGAAGTGGACTCTTAATGGGTCCACTATTAATTCCATCACAGTTGCCACAGGACTTGGTTCAAAGATGAGGATATGCTATAAAATGATCTACTCAGAAAGAATCCTGGTTCTTCTGGTCAGAAAGTTGAAAAAGAGATAAGCTTTTCCCTCTATTGGATATAAGTAAGGAATAATAAACTTTAGGTGTTGCAGATAGCTCATCTGTGATAATGGAGACATTTCTCAGCCAAGTTTAAATTCGTATAGAGGGATGCATTATCTTCATTTTTTTATCTCTATAATTTATTTATTTTATAACCGTAAATTTGTACCTCTTCATCCCCTTTACCTATTTCACCCCTTCCCCTTCATCAATCCCCCACCACAACCACCATTTTGTTCTCCGTATTCATGAGTTTGTTTCTGGTTTTTTTTTTTTTTTTTTTTTTTTTATATCCTGCATTTAAGTGGAATCATTTGGCATATGCCTTTCTCCGTCTGACTTGTTTCACTTAACAAAATACACTCTAGGTCTATCCATGTTGTCCCAAATGGCAAGATTTCTTTTTTTTTTTTTTTTTTTTAATGGCTGCATAACATTGCACTGTGGGTACACATCTTCTTCATCCATTCATCTATCACTAGACACTTAAGTTGCTTTCATAAACATAAGGTTGCATATCTTTTTGAATTATTGTTTTCATTTTGGGGAGTAAATACCCAATAATGGAATTATTAGATCATATAACATTTCTGTTTTTTAATTTTTTGAGAAAACTCCATACTGTTTTCCACAGTGGTTGCATCAGTTTATATTTCCAAAAACTCAGTGTATGGGGATTCCTTTTTTTTCACATCCTTGCCAATACTTGTTATTTCTTGACCATTGCCATCTGTTCTTTAAAGCTTTGTGTGACTATTTTTTACAAATACCCATTTCTTTAAGAACATACTCTTGTTATTTCAATAAATATTTACAGAGTTCAGGAAAGAGGTCTTGGCTGGAGATATAAAACTGGGAATGACATATATGGGATAAGTGAGTGCTTGAGACAGGGTGACATCACCAAAGAAGCGAGTGCAGATAGAAAAGAAGACCAAAGACGGTATTTGTGCTACACCATCACAGATGAAATAGATGAGGAGGATCCTACCAGGCACACTGAGAAGGAGGAGTGGTGTGTAGAAGAAAAACTAAGAGAGTATGGTGCCTTGTAAGAAAGCAAAGCAAGATGACAGAAGTGAATAACTGTATCCAATGCAGCAGATAGATGAAACAGAATGAGAACTAAGAAATCAGCATTAAATTTAGTAATGTGAAGGTCACTGGTGATATTTACAGAAACAAGTTTGATGGAATTTTGGAGGCAAAAGAGTATGTTTTAAAATAGGGGATGGATGTAGTAGTAGAGACCCCAAATACATGCCTAATGATGTTTAATCATTTTATTACTTACCTGCCACTTGTATAAACAAAACAGCATCTAATGTTAGGGTCAAGGTGGAAAACTAAGAAATTTCTCTAATTTTCCAGGTTTAAATCTTTTGTAAACTCCAGGAGACATATATATCTCCTTTCCTTTAGCATCACTGTTTAGAAAAGATACCACATTGAATTGACCAGCTTAATATAAAACATCTAATATTCTTTAGTTTTTTCATTTTTAAACTTAATATCAGATTTCATGGAAATTCAGAGTCTTTATACTTACATTCTCTCCATAGGAATATGGTAGAGACTATTCAAATAAATGTACTAACTACATGTCCAATTGACATCTCTATAGCTACTTCACATTTTCTAAATTTTTCACACATTTTCTTTGGATAATTAGTGCATTAGCCAAAAGCAATTTAAAAAAAATATTTTTACCTTTTAGCATGGTCTAAGTCCACAAATCCCATCTCCTGGGTCTACTGTTCTGACACAGAGGCCAGTTCATGATTATTTGCCATCATGGAAATGTACCAGTCAAGTCAAAATATATGTTATTGACTCCTTGATATTTATCCAAATGAATTGAAAACATGTCCACACAAAAACCTGCACACAAAATTTGAAAGCAGTATTATTTATAATTGCCAAAATGGAAGCAATCTAAAAGTCCTTCAGTAGGTGAATAGCTACATCACTGTGGTACATCCAAACAATGGAATATTATTTAGTGCTAAATAAGAAAAGATCCATCAAGCCATGAAAAGTTGTGGAAGAAACTTAAATGTGTATTCTTGTGTGAAAGAAGGTAATACTAAAAGGCTATACACTTATGGTGCCAACGATAAGGCTTTCTGGAGAAAGCAAAACTGTGGAACAGTAAAAAGAACAGTAGTTGTCATGGGTTCAAGGGAGAGACGGATAAATAGGTGGAACACAGAGGATTTTTAGGGAAATAAAATTATTCTGTATGGTACCACAATGGTGCATAGATGTCATTAGACATTTATCAAAAACTGAAAGAATGTATAATACCAAGACTGAGCCCTAATGTGAATTATAGACTATGGATGATAATAAACATACCACTGTGGGATGAAGTGTTCATAGTCGGAGGGGTTGTGTATTTGTGTGAGGGGGTGACAAAGGGGTATATGGAAATTCTGTACTTTCTGGTAAATTTTACTGTGAACCTAAAACTACTCTGAGAAATGAAGTTTATTAATTAAAAAATAAACAACAACATATATATTTATATAATATATATACATAAAATTTCCAGTGCTTGATTGACCATGACTAGTTCCATCTCTAATGGGTTGTGTTGAATTTCATTTGGAAGATTAAGAAAATCAATTAGTGTTCACCAAACAGTTTCAAATGGTTAATTTTTAAAATGTGTAATTACATAAAGCAGAATGTTACTTTATTAGTGTTCATTTTGCAGGGGACTATATTTCTCATCTATTTGAAACACAAAATTCTCAGTGTATGTTTGTGTGCCACCAACTCTTACCCACAACCAGCTGCTTAAGAAAGGCCTTCCATTTTAAATGACTCACCGAGTGAGAGTCATAGTAAGTGATTGACTAAGAGGTGTGTAAAAGTTCAGTTGTGAGCCATATTCATAAACATTATATGATGATCTAGATGTAGATGGTTTGATTCAGTGTGAGAAATGTCATGTAACATTTTGTCCTGAGTGATATAAAAGAACAGAGGTTACATTTCTTTGGCATTTGGGGAAATGAAAGGACAGAGATGTGAGATAACAGAAACAAGTTTAGGTATCATTGTATCTAATATGCCCCCCAAACCTTCTGAGCTATTAATAAACTTTACTGTATATGATCATCCTCACTTTCATTGAATTTGGACTTAATAGTTGCTCAGAACAAGCCTACAGGAAGGAATTTGTAGACTTCCTACTGTGTTATGTATTTGCTTCCTTTTCTTTCAGAAAACATGAAATAATTATAATAAAAACAAATCAACACAGCCAGGAATCCTAGGAATCATCCTTTCACTCCCCCTCCCAAGCTTCTCAAATCACTGAGATATTATTTGAGGACTTTGTTATTCATTGAAAATGAATAGTCGTGAATTCTCAGCACAACCAGCAAAAATCACTAGTTATATAGCCTCCCTGGGATTCACAAGATAAGGATTCATGAAAAAAATCTGACTCCAAAGGCCTCGGTGTTTTCCTGATTAAATGGAGTGGGGGGGGCTTTAAAATGAAGCCAAATGAAGGCACTGAAAATTGAAAATAAACAATTACTAACGTTATATTTTTGCTTTCTCCTATCATTTTATTTTCAGTTAATAAAGAGCATAATCTATTTGTACCTGCTTTTGCCTTAGGAGTTAGAGGACAATAATGAAAATATTTTACTATCTATTTTCAAATTATAAGCTGTTGTTTCCAAAGAAAGTCAAAACTCATGTTTATTATCACATTATTGTTCTCAGGGGACTGCAGTCACCATAGTGATTGTAATTACATGGCTTCATTAACTTTATACATTCTACCTGTTATGGGGGGTTCACATTAAGAAAATTTGCATATGCAGGAAATGAATGTCGTTTGTAAGGAGCTAATGTCATTAAACATTTAGGCAGTCCCTATCAGGCAAAGGGATTTCCACTGGCATATGCTTTTCAGCATACCCTTTTTAGTCATTGTGGACACAGGAATCAATTTCTAAACCCTAAAAGTAAAACCTCTTTTTGAGGGAGATATTGAAAAAGAATAGTTATTTTCACAAATCTCATATGTGACTGGAATTTCAAACTACTGACATCAAGATTATTAGAATCTTGGATTCTAATATGGATACTACAGTTCTGAAAAATGCCAAAACTTTGAATATTTGGGGGCTCTTATATGGTATGAGTGTGTGTGTGTGTGCGCGTGCGCACGTGCACATGCATGTACAACTTCAAAGACTGAATGGCCTGTATTTTGAAACACCTGTTGTTATATGTTGGTACTTTTCTATTTTTATTGACTAATTTAATTTATTGACTAAATTAAAAATTTTTAAAAATTCTAAGATAACTTCAGGTGAGGAAATAATGATAAACAGTAGACAAAAAGAGGAAAAAACAGAAAGGAAGTGAACTTCTTAAATAATAAATTGAGACTTATGACTCCTACAACAGACATACTTCACACATTTTGAAGGGCAAGATAATAAAAAAAAGGGCTTCATATATGTTTTTTTCTGGAGTAGATGTCTTAACCTTTTGGTAACACCATAATTCTGGTCATCTGGAAAGGAAATCTCTAAGGTGGGAGCAGGTAGGGAATGGACACTAATACCTTCATACTGTTGCCCCAGTACTCTTCAAGGGATGCTCAGAAGTTCTTGTCTCTAATTTCTGTTCACTGTACTAGCATCAATATCAACAATTAAGAACAATTACTATTAACAAACAGTAAAGCACTCACTGTGTACATCAGGAAATGGGATAGTATTTGGCATATAGCAGGGCAGTAGTAAGTCCTAGGGAGCTTTCTTCCAAATAAGATGCAAAGCAACTTATGATTTCTTTGGCTATTAAAATTCATAGTAATTCACAATAATAAGGAAATTACCTATTTTCTGATAAAATTGCATCCTAGGGAATTACATTACACATGTAAATTATGGTAGATTCTTTTCAGTCTGCCTTTTTGGGTTAATTAATTCTTCAAGAGAGGTGATGTATGTCACTACTGAATGGAAAAAATCACTTTATACAGGAAATTCACATAGATCTCTTCAGTTAGGGTTGAAAGTAAGAGTTAACAATGACATAGTTCAGAGGTAGCTGAGAAAAATAAATCTATTAAAATAAATCTATTTTCATCAAATTATTCCTGTGTCTTGTGAGATTTCATCTACCTGACTATGAAGTTTACAAAATTCATGTTAAATATTTTAGGATGAATACATTGAGTAAATGAATTAAAATATACTTTTCCTTTTATTTCATCCAAACAATTTTGATCTCCTTTTTTAGGGTAAGCTTTCCTAGGCTAAGAGTAATCACATTTTAGATCAAAATTACAACCTTATTTGTTGGCACAATATCATGTAAGTTAATTTATGCCTACTTCTAAATGAAAATGACCCCAAATCAATTGGTCTCCCATTAGGTGGGTTTTGTACCTGTTACTAATTTTGGATACTGTAATCACTGCCTGTTTATGTTTATTGGGAAAAAAAGCCACAAAGGCTTTTTCTTTTTTTTATTTTTTCCAAAATAGTACTGAGGTCTGTGGTCTTTTGCCAAGCACATCAACATTTACTTATTTTGTGCTTTGGAAATAAGGCAGCTCTTTAAATAATACTAATGTGATTAATTATTTTACTGTGATTACTGAAAAATATTGACTGGCTTATTCAATAAATGTTTTTGAGCATCTGCTCTTCTAACTCTTCTATACCAGGACTTGGCAACTCTGGCTATATCCTGAATCATTTAGGAAACTGGATGTTTGATTATTGTGGTGATTGTTTCATTATATATATACCATATGTGTGTGTGTGTGTGTGTGTATATAGTGTGAGTATAAATATATCACACATATGAACATATCCATCACCTCACACCACTGCCATTTCCTTTATTTTGTGTATGTGTATGTGTGGTGAGAATATTTAAGATCTACCCTCTTAGGAAATTTAAGTATATAATACAGTATTGTTAGCTCTAGTCACATTGCTACACATTAGATCTCCAAAACTTATTCATCTTGCATAATTTAAACTTTATATTTATTGACCAACATCTTCCCATTTCTTCCACACCCTAGTAGCTGGTAACCACCATTCTATTCTCTGTTTCTATAAGTTTGACTATTTTAGATATTTCATATAAGTAGAATCATGTATTATTTGTCTTTCTGTGTCTGGCTTATTTCACATAACATAATGTCCTACAGATTTATCCATGTTGTCACAAGTGGCAAGATGTCCTTCTTTTTAAAGGCTATATAATATTCTATGATTTTCTTAATCCATTCATCCATTGATGAACATTTAGGATAAACCCTTAAAAATAGGGATGCATGACTGCTACTTTAGACTTAACTACATCAGAGTTTTGGGGAGTGAGATAAGGCTCTGATTTCTTTAAAGCCTCATAGGATTTCTGATATTCAATAACAATTGAGATCTACTCTTCTAAGTATTATAGAGCATATAGAAAAGATGAATTTGGATGACAAGTATTTCCTGGTATCTTGAACCTTCAAAAAATGTAGTGAAATGCAGAAACTTAACTACACTGAAAACCATTTTGTAAAGAAGATCATATAAGCAATAAAGACAAAGTGCAGATCTAGGTGGGATATTTTAATTTAGCAAAGTCTCCAACAGTTTCTGCATCAGTGCCTTGCTGATCTCTTTGAAAGCTTACATTGTATCAGGACAGAAGGAGTGGAGATTCTCTTTACCCTGGGGGATGGCACTGATGACCCTAGAAGATGGGAACAGTCTTCACTTGCTATATGCTTAATTAGTTGGGGATGGGAGACCAGAGCTCAGAGGAGAGGCCTTGCTTACATATATAAATTTGAAACTCTATAAGTATAGTTACAAATTTGGAATATAAACTGGAAATATATTGATGCTACTTTAAAAACCCACAGAACTGATATATATATATATATGGAGAATGTGTACATGGAGAAAATGGGGGGGAGAGCTCTCAATATGGATTACTAAATACATAAAACATTTTGAGTTTAAGTGGAGGGAAATTAGCCAACAAGGAGACTGAGAAAGGACAGTCACAGAGATAGAAGGAAAAACCAGGATAATATGGCCTCCCAGATTAAAGTGAGGGTTTTCTTTTTCTTTTTCTTTTTTTTTTTTTTTTTTTTTGAGAGAATGGCCAGCTATCCCCAGTGACAATATTCTAAGTTAGGTCCACATAGAAGAATGTTCATTAAAGCTTGTAACATAAAGACCAATGATGGACCTTGTAATTTTGGTTGAGTGATGGGCATAGAACCCAGAATGGAGTGCATTATGAATGAATAGGAAATGAGGACATGGAGACAGCAAATGCAAATCGCCTTTTTGAGAATTTTGGCTGTTAAGAATACTAAAGAACTAAGGAGTAGTCCTCTTGGGACAAATGAGGAAAAAAGTTGTTGGTAGATAAGTCAGAAAAAAATGCCCTGTCTGGTCAGATGCACTTACAGCCAGGCTGCATATAGTGGAGAGCAGAATACACACTAGATTTCATCTCCTGGGTCTTTATTCAGTTGAGTATCATTGAGTAGTACAGTCTTACATTGTATAGGACAATAAAAATTTGCTTAAGAAGGGTGAGTATTATGTTGTATTTAGCTTTTTTTTTAAATCAGTTTCATAATCTCTAAATATCATGCCCACTAGCTGATTAAAATGAATCTTAATCTTCAAAGCTCTAGCACAGGGAATTCATCATGGAAATACTCAAGAAAGGAGTCTGGAATTTCCTTCTTGAAAGGTGAATCATGTGTTGATTATTTATCAGTGAAGGTGTCAGGTTCCCACAGGCGGGAGAGCAAAAGTGTTGCTGGGATCAAGAGAGAAGTGAGTTAATTCCAGATTTAATAGAGCTGTAGTCATTAAATGAGAACTCTTGCAGAATCAGGGACAGTATTTTCATTTTTGTATTTCCAGTACTTAGCATAGTGCCTGCACATGGTAGGTGTTTAATCTGTGTTTGTTGAAATGCATTGAATTCTAAAGGGATAGTTTAATAGCCAAAAATAAGTAAGTGCAGGTGAGTGGTTAGATAATGGGAAAGATATCAAGAATGGTAGTTAATAGACGGAGATTGGTGTTGAAGTGGGTGTAAGCCACAGGGAAATTTACTTTCCTGGAGAATAGATAGAATAATGTCAAGCAAAATGCTCTCATTGAAACTTCTTTTATCCCAAGGGGTTCTTTCTTATGTCCTGTCCTAGGGTAAAAGCACTGAAGGATAATATATTAGAAGGCATATACTATAGATTGTCCTTTTCAGATAAATTGACAGTGTGATGGACCAAAATAAACATATATTATGCAGAATAGTTCATACTCATTACAGATTTTAGTGGTAGTAAGTCAAGTAGGTTTGACACTCACTAGGAAATGTATCAGGAAGCAATGAACAGACATCCAAGGGGGTAGGGGGATAGAGGAAAATAAGGCAAGAAAGTAGGCAGGAATCCTGACAAGTGAGAAGAATGCTGAAGCAGGAAGGCAGGTGTTTGCCATTATCATGGCTGTACAAAACACGAAAGGTGTCTGCCTTAAGAACAGGATTAAGGACAAGACCAAGGAGAGTCTGGTAGGAAAGCAATTTTAGAAATCAAGTAAATGGCAGTTCAATGAGGCAGGGACTCAGAAACTAAGGGAAATGCCAGGGTGTTACTATAGTCAAAGCAGACTTGATTCTTACTTGTTCAAGTTTTGAATTGGCTGAGGACTTGCATGAGCTAGAAGGACTATAGAAACTAAGTGGAACACAGCCTGGCATCCTACTGTATCTGCATTTCCCCTGCCATAATGCTGATACTTTATTGACCACAGTACTTAATTTAGCACATACATATAGCCTGCATTTTTATTTAACTTTTCAAAAAATATTTTTCTCTTTTAAGAAAAAATAGTTCCCGTAACTTGGGCTTTATGTCATTTTTTTTTGTATATTTGTATTTTTGTGTATTTCCACTTCTTAGTACAGTGCTACCAATTGAACAGGTCCTCAGTAGGTACTTATTGAATTGACATGTCAACTCGTTCATATCAGTTAAGTAAAGTCGAATATTCTAAGTTATGAGGTTGAAATAAAAATGTAGCCATGTGATCTTTAAAAGAGTGAACTCTTTCAAATATGCTGAAAACCATAAATGATTTACATTTGAATGTAGAACATGAGTTTAATAGAGATACCAAAACTACTTTTGCATCTTTCCTGCAACACCTGACTGCTACCATCTTGATTGGTTCAAGATGTTTTGTGAAATCTACACCTTTCCATTTTATGAAAGGAGAATAAAACTTCTTCTCTCAATTGACTTGATGCATTGAAGAGAATTGCATGGGCAATCTCCCTTTATTACATTCAATGGTCCAAGGCACAGAGTAGCTTAAAAATGTGCTTTTAGAAATGATACTTTTCAGAAAGGTGCACTAATATGGCATTACTAGATGTCTTTTTACTGTCTTTTCACTGAAAAATGCAACTTTTAAGGAAAACGAAGTACTTCTATTATATGAACTTCGTCAACAATCAAATGACCATATATGATTTGTTCTCCATGTCCTTCCTTACAATAAATGCTTCTCACAGTACCTCAAAATGAAAATGGCGACACCCTAGGAACCTACACCTAGAGCCAGCATCCATTATGATGAATTTAGTTCCTATACAATGCCTTCTCCTTATTAACATTAATTATGTGGAAGGAAGGAAATTGGATGATTCATAAAAGCAGAAAGCATTTGGCTTGACCACATTATACAGCAGTGCAAATAAGAATTCTTAATGCTGTTTAACAAATGACTTTTTCACTCTTCATTAAAGCCCCTTGTTGCCATCCAATCTTGATTTTAGAAATTAAAGCTAACAACCAGATTGAGAGAATCAGGAAAGTGACAGCATGGGGCAAAGTCTCAAAGCCACAACTAACAGCGTGAAGCAAAGTGAACCTCAAGCTATTGCTGCTCTCAGAGAAGGCAGGGGAGGGGAGGAACACATTTGCAGGGAAACTCAATTACAGCAACCCTCAGCTATAGGAAAGTACTTGTGAATGTTGACACGAAAGCTTTTTCCCTTAATGTTTTAATTAAATACCTAGAAGCCAACGCTTCTTCTCAGTTAGTGTCAGAACACTGCTTCTTGGTAGATAAATGTTTACAGCAAAAGCTCAGCTGAGGGTCTCTACAAACATGACTCTAAGAACTGAGAAGGCTTTTGCTGAAGCACTTGAGATCAAGAAAGCAGTAGTGATTATAAACTAGCAGTACAATAGCAGGATGGTTTAATCCACCCAAATGTCAGTCATCGGTTTGCAAGTTGGCAATCCCACCTTCATCTTCAGACAAAAGGGCACTGGTTAGTCATCTGTTTAATTCTCTAGCTTCAGTGTGTCATTTGGATGTTGAAGGAAAATCCCTTGATTCAGTCTGCCATTTCTGACAGCCTCCCTCTAGACCCCATTAATAAGCTTTTTAGAGAACAGAATGCAAAGTAGGCAGCAGGCAGCCTACAATCAAAATGGAGATAGAATAGACAGTAGAAATGTCTTCCCTTTGTGAAGTTGGTGTTTAGGTGACCTTTTTTGAAGAGAATTGTTTTTTTAATCTCAAAACTGTGTCTTCCAAGATATTAAACTAGCATTTGTGGTGTGGTAGATTTGGGAGGTCATTTGGAATTTGGGAGTTTATGATAGGATACAGAAAAACTCAAGTGATATTTACAAAATGTGCAAACAATGGCACAGACAGGAAGCCAGCCTGGCTTTGGGCATGCCTGGGGAATATCCTTCAGAAAACAAATATGCCACTCTTTAATGTTGGTTTGAATCTCATTATAAAATCACAAGTGAAATGAGACACACTTTGCCTCTGAAACAGTGATTCCAGAAGCAAAGCAACTGTTCTCTAATAAACCAGTCCTGTTAAGATTTGTAGGATTTTAATGTGCTTTGAAAGCACATCATTTGTTAGATAATGGACTCTTCCTGTTGAACCTATTTTCCATTTTTCATGCATTAATAATTTCTGGTTGTGTGTGTGTATGTGTGTGTGTGTGTGTGTGTACATTTCGAACAACATTGCTTAATGTGTCACATGCAGATTGATGTATCAAGTCTCTAGAGAAGTCCCATTCCAAATAATCTCTCCCCAGGCATTGCCTGGTCCAAGGAAGCATTCCAAAATGCCCAATTTCCAGAGATACAAATTCAACCAGGAGTGGAGGACTTTAAAGGGAACAGAACAACTACAAGATCTCTGTAAGTTCTTCACTAAAAAAGCAGTCTTTTAGAAACAGATTGGTCCAGAATCTGTGTTATGCTGATTGCAGTGCAATGCCAAGTGTTTTGTTGTAATCAAAGACTGAAAAGCAAGGCTACAAAAGGAGCAGAGAGATCATTTATTACCGGAGAGATCACTTTTATTTATAGAGTAGCACCAGAGAAGTCACTTATTTTTTATGCATCTAGTCCCTTAATAAAACACTAATAAAGCTTTTATGTACTTTTATATCTCAGTAAACCATTCAGGCATGCCTTTTAAAATATACAAAGGCAAAAATAGCTATTTTCTGCTAGGAATTTCTTTATAAACTGTCCTTTTATTAGAATATACATTAACCTGAATTCACTTGAGTAAAACAGGAAGAGCATGTTTTCTAAGAGTACATAAAAATATACACACATAATGGGTACTAAAATATGATATGGCATGTATATAATGCTTAGTAAGTACTGAAGATAGATTGTATAAAAGATTAATTACACGTGTGTGTGTGTGTGTGTGTGTGTGTGTTCCAACAAGTCAATTTATTTTTAAAAGAAAGAAATTAGAACATTAATAGCCTTAAGCTCACGCAGGTTTCTATGAGATGCTGGGTATTAATAAATTTTTGACTGTCCTGGAACCAGTAGTGGTATCTGGTATGTTTTTCTGGGATACTCCCTGCAAACTGCCTGTTAGAGGAGCATCAATCCATTGTAAAATGATGTTTCAGCTCCTGAGACACTGGGGTCCTCTAGTCATGTTCTATCACATTTTCTGGTAGATTGTATCAAAATATTTTGTTACTTTGTACATTGTAACTCCATCAATTTTTTTTCTTATATTTTTCAGTCTTATTCAGGTCCTTAGGGTTTTATAAACTTTTTTTGTTTTTTTGAGGGGGGAGGAACAGAGGGAGAGGGAGAGAGAGAATTTTTTTTTTAAGCTTTTATTTATTTGAGAGAGAGAGAGAGCATACGAAGTATGGGGATCAGTGGAGGGAGAGGGAGGAGTAGGTTCCCTGTTGAGCAGGGAGCTGGACACAGGGCTTGATCCCAGGACTCTGGGATCATGACCTGAGCTGAAGGCAGATGCTTAACCAACTGAGCCACCCAGGTGCCCCAGGAGAGAGAGAATCTTAATCAGGCTCCACACCCAGCACAGAGTCTAAGGTGGGGCTAAATCTCACAACCCTGTGATCATAAGCTGAGCCAAAGTTAAGAGTCGGATGCTTAACTGACTGAGCCACCCAGGTGCACCTGGGTCTTTAGGGTTTTAAAGTCTGTTTATTTCATTAGAAGGAGTCCTTAGTAAATGTTCAGTTAGTTGCTGTATCAACATTAATAGAACTGAAAAAAAAAATCTTGCATCTTATTGTGTGCTATATTATTCAAGTAAGAACTAATTTATTTTTATTAATTTTTAAGCCACATATGATGACTTGTATTTTACATATAACAAAAGCATATTACTATGCTTTCAGTGATGACTTTTGCAGAAGAATAAATTTCAAAAAATCCTAATTTAACTTTGCACTTAAATGTTTAAATCCATGTAAGAGGTGGGAAATCATGTTTTTCTTTTGATCTCCCATGGTTTTCTCAGACTGGTCTCATGCATCTTTGGAGCTTTTATGTAGGGAGAAAAAAGTTAAACATTTGGTAAGCTGTTGATATAAATCACAGGCACTGCCAGTGAAGTAAAGTCTGCCATGTCCCAGTGTAAGGACTAATCCTTGCAGAAGGCTAATAGAGAAATTCAAGCCATGAGAATGTCCTACAACTAACATATTTACACAGATCAGAAACCAGATGAGGAAGAATAACAACAGGTGTGCAGTGTCACAGAATTTCCTAAGTTTGTAAGCTTGGAGTTACATATTTCACTACCAAACACTTTTTGGGTTGAACAGTTATTGTTGTAAATGGAGCATTTGGGGTCTTACACTGGTGGTCTTCAAATTAGGGTATTTGTAACCATGGAGGTAATCAACTACTTTTGGGTACCTCAGCAGAGCCGGAAGATACTATTTTCCAGATCGTGAAATTCTATACATACCCCTTCCAAAACTAGTATGACCTAGCAGATCTTTGTAGCTTTTTCTCACTGGTCTCTCATAGGAACCCTCCTGCTACAGCTTTTCAGAGGAAAAGGTAACTCTGACCAACCCATACCACATCCTGTTCTGGCACAGTCCCAGAGTATAAAAATCTCTGGGGCAAATGTCTTTCCTGCCTGTCTGTGTGCCTGCTTGCCTCTCTACCTACCAATTATCTGTCCATTTGCCCATTTCTCATTTCTATATCCATTTACTCATCTTTCTACTTATGCCTTAGAATTAAAAATCAAAATGGAGATGAGGTTTTTTTTTAAGTTTTATTTATTTAAATAACATCAACACACAACGGGGGGCTCAAACTCACAACCCTGACATCAGGAGTAGCATGCTCTTCCAACTGAGCCAGCCAGGCATGCCAGAGCTGAAATAGGTTTAATGGTACTGATTCTTATCATGATATTTACAATAAGAAAGAAAGTCTTCTTTTCTGATATGAAGTGAGTCTGAATTAGGTAAGATAAGATTAGCTTTGTCATTTGGATTTTTAGACGTACATTTTCCATAAATTGAATAAACTAAACCTACAGCTCCAAATTTTTAATAAAAACATACTTAAAGAGGCGCCTGGGTGGCTCAGTGGTTAAAGCCTCTGCCTTCGGCTCAGGTCATGATCTCAGGGTCCTGGGATCGAGCCCCACGTCGGGCTCTCTGCTCAGCGGGGAGCCTGCTTCCCCTTTTCTCTCTGCCTGCCTCTCTGCCTACTTGTGATCTCTGTCTGTCACATAAATAAATCTTAAAAAAAAAAACCATACTTAAAACACAGGTACAATACAATTTTGGCTGAACTTACATCCTTTGTTAAGCTTAAGATGAAAACTTTAAGAGTCATCCTAAACATGTACAAATGGATGCAGTTTTTCAAAATTCTTTTAGGGGTACACAAAGATTTGAATTCATAGCCTGGACTAGTCTTACCCTTGTCATGGGTCAGCCAGCGTCAAAATCTAGGTAATTACTCTGTTGTCATAGCAAAATCATTGTCATCTTCTCTTCTCCTTCTTCCTCTTCTGCTTTCTCTTCCTCTTTCATCTTTACTTTTCCTCCTTCTTCTTCCTTCTCCTTTGGGCCTGGAACTAAAACGATTTTATATTTTTAAATAGTTACATTTTAAATGGCTTTATAAGAACCTATATAACACTCTCAATTTTGCAACTTGGTGGGAGAAAATGAAAATATTTCCTACCTACTCATTTTTTAAGTTGACCATCTGCTGATACAGGTGATTATATTAATGACAGTTGGGTTTTTTTTTTTTTCTGTGAATATGCAAGGCATACCATGCTTCTGTGATCCATTTGTGCACATGTATTTCCTATTACATCTTACAGACAAAAGTTGTCTAGAGAATAAATATTTCTGCCATTCTTCTCAAATCTCTGCTTTTCTCTCTTGATATTTGCCACACTGTCCTAAATCATGTGCTTTGAGGATCAGATACAAAAATGAGACTAGCTATACAAGAGGAGAAAACAAGTGCAAAGAAAAACTTGGCACAGAATCAGAAGAGGCTGGGAGACCTGTCAAACCACCAGATAGGTCTAATTCAGAGGAGGTAAGATGGAAAGAAGGTTGAGTATTAAAAGGATTAGGACTGTGGAGAAATTCTTAGAAACATTTTGGCAAAAACGGTGGAGGGTCCGCAAGCCACACGAGTTCTCCTTGGGGTCACTGTCTCCAAGAATGCGTCACCCTAGTATTTTGCTGTGCTTAGTCACTGGGTGGAGAAGCCTGAGGGAAATGCAGCCTCATCATGGACTGGGTGACAGATTTTGGTCAATTATGCTTCCTGCCATCTGTGATTTAAGAGATGTTTTCATGGCAGCCATATTTTGTAGCAAGGGAACATTAAGCCTTTTTTTTTTCTGAAATAGTATCTGAATATGAATATTAATATCCTTATCTCTCAGTTTACTCCACTTTTTGTATCTTGTTTTAGAAATCCCTTTCCACACTGAAGAAATAAGATCCTTCATTATGTTTGTTTCCAATAGTTCTAATAGTATTTAAGGTTGGTTTCTACAATTAAGCATGGAGAGACAGCAAAGAGGGGAGAGAGAAAGATACTATTTTTATTTCCTTACGAAAATGCAACTGCCCAATGTGATTTGTCAAATAGACTGTCTTATCTCCTCTGATTTTAAGGTTTACCCAGTTGCATACCAAAATTTGATATATGCTCCAATCTGTTCTTTGGCTATTTTTTTCCTTTGAGCTATTTGTCTATTGCATTAAAAAATACAATGGTGTCTTCAATTTCTTTATGTTTTAGTCAGAAAAATTTTTCCTTTACTTTTCTTTTTTCACAATTTTCTTCATGGTTATTGGATATGAATTGTATCATACTGAATATTAATTTTAGGGTCAGTTTGTTGAACTTATAAAAATCCTATCATGATTTTGAATGAAATTGCGTTACATATTAATTTAAAGAAAATGGACATCTTTTCTAATAGAGACTCCAATCCAAATTTGATAAACTTTTTATCATATAAAATAAAAAACCTTTAAACAGGTTTATTTTCTTTCGTGCTTTAATAATGTTTCGTCATTTTTTCCATGAATTTCTTGCACTTATTTTGTTAGATTTATTCATAGAGACATTATTGCTCTTTCTTATTTGTTATTGTGTAGAAATTTTTGCATGCCAATCTCCTAAGTTGAAATTTTGCCAAACTCTCTTATTATTTCTAAAATGTTTTCTATAGATGCTCTTGAAGGTTTATTAGATAAGATATTCGAATAATCATGGCAAATTTACCAATTTTTTCCAAAGTTTATACATCTCATTACTTTTATGTATATAGTTATAGTGGTTGAGATATTTTTTGATGTTAGTTATTTTTTTTTTCCCTGATGTTACAAGAGATGCTTTCAATATTTTATCAGTAGATCTGATGTTTGTTTGTAGATACTCATTTTTAGTTTAAGGAAGTAACTTCCTACACTGCTGTTGATCATTGCACTAATATTTTAGCCCTCTTGGACCCCTAGGTTATGGTAGACGGTGGAGGGTGGCTCTAGAAAATCGTCAAACTCCCTACCTGGAGAAAGCTCTAGGCTTTGCCTCCAGTTTTCCACTAAAAGTGATCCTTTGCTTTAGCAATATCTCAACTTCAGGGTCAACTATACATTCCTCTGAGGTCCTCCTTTTTCTTTATCACTTAGATTTCTTGCCTGCTCGTCCAAGCTTACATGCTTAAAAAATATTTCTTCTTTTTTTTTTTTTTGTTTTCCACAGTAATATAGGTCTAGTAAATAATCCACCATGTTGGTAAAAACAAAATATATATATATATATATAATGTTTACTAATTTAAATAATTTAATAATTTAAATAATAACTTATTATCGTTTAGTACTAATAAAAATTCAAATAATTTCTATGGTGAGTGCTGTGAAGTGTGTAAACCTGGCGATTCACAGACCTGTACCCCTGGGGATAAAAATATATTATATGTTTATAAAAAATAAAAAATTAAAAATTAAAAAAAATTCAAATAATTTTTACTAATCCTAAATAGCTGTCATCAGAGTTGTTGCTTGCTCTGCCTTTATGTGTATTCCTAGATTTGTGAGTGGAACTTGCACAAGATTAGGTTGCTATCCCCATACAATACCTGTGTATCTCTTATTCAAATGTTGCAAATATTATATGATATAATTGTTTGAATAATCTAATGATATTTACCAAGGGAAAATTTGTGGATGTGTTAAGCATTATGTAAAAGAAGCGATTTTCTTTTCAAGTTCATATTATTAACCTTCTGATTCATTGTTTTATAACCAAAAAAACAAGGTTTTAAAGTAAAATTATTTATGGTAGGTTTTACATAGGAGGACTTGCCTTTGGCAAATATATCTTGTTAAAACATCAATGAAGGTAACAAAGGAAAGAAAAATAATTACTTAAAAAGCATACAATAAAATCTGTGAGCTGAAATCAGCTACTAATGTTAACCTATGCAAAAACCTCCACTTGTTTTAGAAGTCTGCAGTACATTTTATTATGTCCTTATGTTTCCTTTTTCTCTGACACTTTAAGAGATGACATCTGGTTAATAAAACACTGCAGGAAAACAGAATCATTGAGGTGATTGTGAAACATGAAATGTCATTTAGTGTGCAAGAATTGACAGTTCTTTCCTAATGAAATGTTCCACATGACGGGTCTGTACTGGGTAATCCATTGCATTCATTCAAAATAAATAGGGATTTTAAAATAAGATATGTTATCTTTAGTACAACACAGATAGAAGGTCAACACTAGAAAAATAAAATGAACTATTTTTAATAATCTGAATTATTCAAGCCTTGGCTATTGTTTTGATAATAAGGCAGGAACCCAGCCTCTTGGATACATTGCTATGACACCAGCACCTAAAAGGAGCACAGTGAAGAATAGATCCCCAGTAAATCATTATTAAATTATTTATTAAGTATCAGCATGCACCTTGGAACTGCTAAAGTAAATTAATTCCTCCTATAAAATTAATATTCCAGTTTTGTTTTCAGTAATGTCTTGCCCTTTACTAATACTAGACAGCTCTCCAGGTAATAGATATATGGTTATGAAAGCACCAATTAATTTACTAAATTAAATCAAATTTGCTTAAATAAAATCTATAAAATTAGTAGATTCAAATAGTAAAGATGAAAAAAAAATACAAAAACTCTGTAAGGAAAAGCAGCAGTGATGAGCCTTAGGCTTCTCCAGCACTTACCTCATTTTATTTTTAAAAAAATTGTTCTTGTTTGAGTACACAGACTTGACAGTTACTTTCATATCTCTAAATACTAAGTTTACATCAAACTTTCTTGAGCTATCATTGTAAATAATACTGATCCAGTTGCAATGCAGGGGAATATTTTAGATCCTCACACTGCCAGTCCTAACCAATTTTCAAAGTTAGTTATATTTCATTTCCACCTATTTATTCCTTTTGATGAATATTTTTAAAATTCCATCATTTTAGTTATAACATGACCATTTCTAATTGGTTTAATGTTTATCATTATATCTCCATAAATTCTTATAGCATGCACACTTGTTTCCATGTGTTCTTATTTTATGTAAGTAGGATTGTACTTCATTGCAGTCTGTTTCCCATATTTTATCAGTCAGCAATATATTTTTAAGAGCCATTTGTGTTATATTTACCAGTTATAAATATATTAACTCTTGCCACCAGATGTTCATTTATCATACCAGGAACCAAGATCATCAAGTCCTTGACAAAGGACAGTTGATGCCAACAGTAATAAAACTGAAATGTTGGTATTGCCTGACAAAGATATTATAAGTCATAATAAATGTTTCAACAATTACAAGTATGTTTGAAACAAGTGAAAAAATTCAATATCTTAGCAAGTAAATAGGGAGTCTCAGTTAATAAATAGAAGATACAAGGAAAACCAAATGGAAATTTAGATGTAAATTATATAGTCACAACAGCAACAAAAACCAATAGGTGGTCTTACTGCAGAGTGGGGGCAGGAGAGGGATAGAAGAAAGAATCAGAAATCTTTCTTTTCTTTTTTTTTTTTTTCCAGTATAGTTAACATAGTGTTATATTAGTTTCAGGTGTACAATTTAGTGATTCAACAATTCTATATGTTAGTCAGTGGTCATCACAATGAGTACTCTTCATCCCCTCATTTATTTCACCCATCCTCCACCCCCACCTCCCTTCTGGCAACCCTCATTTTGTTCTCTATAGTTAAGAGTCTGTCTTTTGGGTCCGTCCTTCCTTCCTTCCTTCCTTCCTTCCTTCCTTCCTTCCTTCCTTCTTTCGTTTCTAAATTCAACATGTAAGTGAAACTACGTATATTTGTCTTTCCTGACTAACTTCTTTCACTTAACATTATACTTTCTAGACCCAGCCATGTGGTTGCAAATGGTAAGAATTCCTTCTCTTTTATGATTGAGTAATATTCCATTGTAGGTGTATATACAACTTCTTTATCCATTTATCTAACGATGGACACTTGTGATGGTTCCATAATTTGGCTGTTGTAGATAATACTGCTGTAGGGGCACCTGGGTGGCTCAGTCAGTTAAGTGTCTGCCTTTGACTCAGGTCATGATCCCAGAGGCCTGGATCAAGGTCTGCATCTGACTCCCGGCTCATCGAGGAGCCTGCTTCTCCCTCTCCCACTCCCCCTGCTTGCGTTCGTTCTCTCTCTCTTCTCTCTCTGTCAAATAAATAAAATCTTTAAAACAAATAAAACAAAGAGGCGCATATATCTTTTCAAATTAGCATTTTTGTATTTTTGGGGTAAATGTCTAGTAGTAGAATTACTGCATCCTATGGTAATTCTGTCTTTACTGTTTGGAGGAAACTATACTGGTTTTCCCAGTGGCTGTACCAGTTTGTTTTGGTTCTCTGACCCTTTCTTCTCTTGCTCTCTTCTCTTATGGTTTGCTGTCTTTTTTTTGCTTGGTATGCTTGGTTTCCTCTTTATTTTTTACAGATATATTATAGGTTTTTGATTTGTGGTTACCATTAGCTCTGTACATAACGTCTTAGGCATTAAACAGTGTATATTCGGTTGACTGTTGTTTAAATTTGAACTAATTCTTTCCTCTTTCCCTCCCATGTTTTAGGGATATGGTGTTATGCTTTATGTTTTTTTATTTTGTACACTCCTGGACTGATTTTTATAAATATACTTAATTTTACTGCTTCTGTTCTTCCTACTTTTCTTACTCTTACTTATGGTTTTGCCTTTCTACTTGAATTATTTTTAACATTTCTCATAGGGCTGCTTTAGTGGTCATGAATTCCCTTAACTTTTGTTTGTCTGGGAAACAGTTTATCTCTCTTTCTATTCTGAATCATAGCTTTGCTGAATGGAGTTTTCTTGAATGCAGTTTTTGTTTTTGTTTTCTTTCAGTGTTTCGTGTATATCATGCCACTCCCTCTGGCCAGCAAAGATTCTGGTAAAAAAAAAAACAACAAAAAACAAAAAACAAAACAGCTGATTGTCTAATAGGGTTTCCTGTGTATGTAACTGGTTTTCTTTTCTCTTGTTGCTTGCTTATTTATTTATTTATTTATTTATCTTCTATTTAGGCTCCACACCAAGTGTGGAGTCCAACATGGGCTTGAATTCACCACCCAGAATGTTGGACACTTAACCATCTGAATTGCCCAGGTGCCTCTATCTTGCTGCTTTTAAAATTCTCTCTTTATCACTACTTTTTGTGATTTTATTTTCTTGGTATGGACCTCCTTGGGTTCATGTTGTTGAGGACTGTCTCTGATTCCTGGATCTGGGTTTCTGTTTTATTTTCTATCTCTTTGTTGAGGATCTCACTGAGGTCCTCTACTCTTTTCTCAAGCCCAATGAATATATTTATGACCATTAATTTAAATTCTCTATCAAGTATATTACTTATATCCATTTCAGTTAGCTTTCCCACTGCGATTTTGTCTTTCATTTGGGACATATTCTTCTGTCTCCTTAGTCTCTCTAACTCTCTGCATGTGTTTCTCTGTGTTAGAAAAGTCAGCTACATTCCCTGCTCTTGAAAGTAGTGGCTTATGAAGAAGAGGTTTGTAGTTCCCTGCAATACGGTGTACCCTGTTTACCAGGACCTGGCATTTCAGTGATGTCTCCTATGTGTGTTGCCCGTATTTTACTGTTGTGGATAAGCGACTTTTGCTTTCAATCCAGTCATCTGCAATGGCTCTCCTTGCCTGTTGTGGGCAGGGTTTAGTCCCTGTGGTGTTCATAGGCCAGTATGGTGCCACCTTGGGCTTGACTTGTGTCAGACAAGGCATTTGCCAGAGATGCATTAGCACTGAACTACAGGGTACTTTTTCTGTGTTCTCTCCTAATATTCTTTCTGCCAAATAGTATGGGGATTTATCTTTCCTGTGTATGTTCCCTGTGTCTGTGGTGCCTGGGGTGTTTCGTTTGTTTCTTCTCTGCACCCATGGAGCTCTTCTCTCCCATGAATAGTCATGCTGGTCCTTTTAACTCTCACTGTGTCCCCACCTTTCCTACTCTCTTCAGTCCTACAGATGAATGTGTAGAGTGTCTATTCTTTCAGTCTTTGGGTCATTTGCTGGGTTATTTACAATGATATAGGTGTTATATAGTTGTATCCAGGGGACGATATAAGCTTAATATTTTCCTACTCCACCATCTTTCCCAGTTGTCAAGAAATATTAAAGACAGAGCAATGGAAATGACTCAGTATGAAAAACAGAAAATAGAAATAGGGCCTCAGGAACCTTTTTGGAACTATAAGAAAAAGTCTTAAAATTCATGCCATTAGAATTCCAGAAGGAGAGGAAAGAGAGTGGGGTTGAAAAGGTATTTGAAAAAATGATAGCCAAAAACTTGCCAAATGTGATAAAAGACACAAAAGTGCAAGGTCAGGAAGCTCAGTGAATGTCATATAGGACAAACACAAGGAAATCCACTCCAAGAACACATCATGGTCAAATTTCTGCAAACTAAAGGCAAAATAAAAAAAAAATAAAGCATCAGTAGAAAAAGATTATCACCTTACCTGGGGTGGGGAGAGGAAGGTTATCTCCAAATGACAATAGATTTTTCACCAAAAAGATGAGACAAGAAGATGAACAAAACTTTTCAAGTGCTGAAAGAAAAGAACTGTTAGGTCAGAAACCTTTACCTGGGAAAAACATCCTTCAGGAACAAAAGGGAAATCGGTACATTCTTAGATGAAGGGAAGCTAATAGAATTTGTCACCAGCAAAACTATCCCATAGAACACCTAAAAGAATTTCTATAAACAGAGAATATAAAAATAAAACCTTGAAATGTCAGGAAGGAAAAAGAAACAGAGCATGAAATATAGGCAAATTCAATAGGCTTTTCTTCCTTTGAATTTTCTAAATTAAGTTTGACAGTTGAAGCATAAATATGCATGATTTAATATAAATGTGTGTAGAGGACCTAATTATGATAATTATACTATAAATAACAATGGGTAAAGTGACATAAAGAGACAAAATTTCTGTATCTTATTCAAGTTGGCAAAATGACACCATCAATAGACTATGTCATTATGTGTATATTATATGATATCTAGAAAGCACTAACATGCTATACAATAGACACACAAATGTACACTCAAACACAAACACTATAAAGAAATCAAAATGGAATTCAAAATAATGTTCAAGTAATACACAGAAAAGAAGGGAAATAGGAAAAAAAGGAGATTACAAACAAAAAACAAAAAAATAAAATGGTAGACTTAAGCTCTAACTTACCAGTAATTAAATTAAAAGTGAGTAATCTAATACATTAGTCAAAAGGCAACAATTGCCAGAATGGATTTAAAAGGATGACCCAATTAAATGGTGTTTCCTAAAAATACAATTGAAATATAACAGTAAAGGGTTGAAAGTAAATAATTGAAAAAAAAGTACAACATGAAACTTCAAAGAAAGAATGAGTAGCTGTATTAATATCCACTAAAGTAGACTTCAATGCAAAAAAAATTACTGAAGTATGGGGTAAAATGATATAATAATAGAGGGTTAATCCACAAAGAAGACAACAATCTTAATGAATATATATGAATGAGTCATCAGAGCTGCAAAATTTGTGAAGACTGCTAAAACTAAAATAAGAATACACAAACCTTCCATTATAGTTGTAGATTTCAACATTTCATTCTCAACAATTGATAGAATCTCTAGACAGCAAATCAGCAAACTATATGAGAATTCAACATCATTGATAAGCAATAGAATCTAATCAACACTTACAGACTATTTTATGCAACAGCAGTAGGATACACATTTTTTAATCAAACCAGAAATCAGCAACAAAAAACAGTAGGATATTAATTTTTTATCAAATATATAGATGGCAGATACTTTCTACTATTCTGTGGACTGCCTTTTCACTTCATTGATTTGTTTCCTGCTTTCTACACAGAACCTGTTTAGTTTGATATAATGGTATTGGGTTTGTTTGTTTGTTTGTTTTGCAAAATTTCGCATCTAAGTACTGTACTGTATTTATAGAAAAAAAATCTGCTTGCAAATGGACCCACATAATTCAAACCAGTGTTGTTCAAGGGTCACCTATAATTTGAAATTAAGAAGTATGATGCCTGTATATTAGGAACGCCTATGACTCAAAAGCAAGGAATAAATAAATAATTAAATAAACTACTTGATTAAAAAATAGGCATAGATGCTGAATAGACATTTTCCAAAGAATATATACAAATAGCCATCGGGCATATAAAAATATGCTCAACATACCTAATCACCAGGGGAATGCAAATGGAAACACCAATGAGGTACCACCTAACACCTTTTAGGATGACTATCAAAACAAAAGCTGATAAGCACTGGCAAGAATGTGGAGAAAAGGGAACCCTTATATAGTAATCCTGGGGATATAAACTGGTACAACCACTATGGAAAACAGTATGGAGTTTCTTCAGAAATTTTAAAGATAGAGCTACCATATGATTCAACACTCCCACTTCTAAGTATATATCCAAAAGAATTGAAATCAGGATCTTAAAGAGGTATATGCATTCCACATTCATGATAGCACCATTCAAATAACCAAAATATGGAGGCAATCTAAATGCCCATTGATGGATGATGGATAAAGAAAATGTGGTATTTAAATACAACAGAATATTATTCAGCCTTTTAAAAAAAGGAAACCTTGCTATTTGTGATAAAAATGGATGAAACTAGAGGGCATTAAGCTAAGTGAAATAATCCAGACATGAGAAAAAATAGTATGATCCTATGTATACAAAGAATCTGAGAGTCAGACTCCTAGAAGAAGACAGAAGAAGGGGGCTACCAGGGGCTGGTGGGAGAGGAAGACATTCCTCATTATATTGCGGGATGGTCACTCTATTTTGGGATAGAAAACTATTTCACAGTTTCTTCAAAGAATACACATGAAACTGTCATATGACTCAGCAGTTAAAATTTATGTCCACACAAATACCTGTACCTGAATGTTATAATAGGTTTATTTGTTATAGCTCAAAGTGCAAACAACCTGTATTCCTTCAGTAAGGATATGACTAAACAAACTGGTATAATCTTACTACAGAATATTGCTCAGTAATAAAAAGTGAACAAAGTATTGATACATGTATCAACTGGAGTGAATCTCCAGAGAATTTTGCTGAATGAAAAAATTCAATTCCCAAAGGTTTCATACTGTATGTTTCCATCAATATAATATTTTTGAAATTACAAAGTCCTAGAAATGAAGATGAGTGATTGTCACCAGTTAAAGAGGAAGTCGAGGCAGGAGGGAAATAGGTGTAGTTATGAAAGAGCAATGTGAGTGATACTTGTGGTAATAGAAATGTTGTATCTTGATTATATTATTGCCAGTATCCTGGCTGTATTACATTACAATTTTGGAAGACTTTACCTTGGGGGCAACTGAGTAAAGGGTACATAAGTTCTTTCTGTAATTATTTCTTAAACTGTGTGTGAGACCACAATTATCTCAAAAATTTAAAAGCATTTAATTTAAATATTGATAGAAATGCTTTACAAGTAAAAACTCAGTTTCTATTGAAGTTTGATTTTTTTTTTAATCTACTTTTGTTCCATTTAGTTGTACATGGTTACTGGTGGGGAGGTGAGCTATTCATAAGTTTTTATAATAAAATCATCTAAATTTTCTAAGCATAAAATAGTCCTTGTTTTGCTTGATTCTAAGAAACCAAAATTCCTATATATTTGTTGAAATCTGCAAATCTTCAACTCCCTTGAACATGATTGCTATGATTTTAACTTCTTTGAAACCAGTGATTCATGGAATAAATTAATTACTTCTATTAATAAGATAGCTTTAGCATATAATTTTTTTATTCAAATGTGTATGTATGGGTGCCTGGGTGGCTCAGTGGGTTAAGCCGCTGCCTTCGGCTCAGGGTCCTGGGATCGAGTCCCGCATCAGGCTCTCTGCTCAGCAGGAAGCCTGCTTCCCTCTCTCTCTGCCTGCCTCTCTGCCTACTTGTGATCTCTGTCTGTCAAATAAATAAATAAAATATATATAAAAAAAAAAGGAAAGGTCAAATGTGTATGTATTTTTATTTTATTTTATTTTTTTAAAGATTTTATTTATTTATTTGACACAGAGAGATCACAAGTAGATGGAGAGGCAGGCAGAGAGAGAGAGAGAGAGAGGGAAGCAGGCTCCTTGATGAGCATAGAGACCGATGCAAGACTCGATCCCAGGACCCTGAGATCATGACCTGAGCTGAAGGCAGCAGCTTAACCCACTGAGCCACCCAGGTGCCCTGTATTTTTATTTTATATCCTTCTAACCTCAAACTTATTTATGGAACAGTTGTCCCATTTAAATGCATGTCCCATTTAAATGTTGATTAGTTTGACATACCTACCTACAGAGCTCAGACTAGGTGTTCCCCTAAGACTGTCCCTTTACTATTTTCTCCGAATAGTAGGGAATGTATGATTTTATTCTAGTTGTGCTTAGGTCTTGGCTGATTCATAACCATAGCTTCTATTCAAAGCCAAGATGAATTATAGGTTCTTTGGCAAGTATAATAAGAGTATATACTTGCTTTAAGAAATGTTTACCATAATACTAACATTGTATTATAGGGATTTGTATTTAGACTTCTAAGGAAAACATTTACAACATTATTTACAACACCCTCTTTCTTGCTGTTGACATTATGAAGCTTTCTTTTTCACAGACCTTTACACTTTTCCTGAATGCCTTTGGGACACTGCCAAACTATATTCACAGTCATTGTCATGGGGTTGCTTTTGCATCCAAAACATAAATCTCTATGACTAAAAAATGAACTATGTTTTGGAAAATATATGAATGAGGAAGCAGAAGGTGATTAACAAGTTGTACTTGTTAACATTGTTTAAAAAAAGTGTCAGGGAGTACTTTTCCAAATTCTCTGAGGAGAGAATAAAACAGAATGAACCTAAATTGCTTTAGAAAACATTTAGTCAGGAACTAAGAAAAATTTTTTGACTTACAGGTTTGTGAAGAAACCAAAATCTCTACTAAAGATGATAAATTTCTTCAACATCTTAGTATAAAGTAGCAGAAAATTCTAAATTTTAAAATCATCTTCTGCTAGACCAGGGTTTCTCAAGTTTAACACTATTGACAGGGTCAGCTAGTTATTGGTCATACAATTCAGAGGTCATCATGCACATTGCAGGATATTTAGCACCATTTCTGGCCTCTATCCACTAGATACTACTATTAGTTTCCCAGTTGTGACAATGAAGATGTCCCTAGCCAAATGTTACCTATGGGAGGTGGGGGGAACTTACCCCAGTTGAGAACTATTGTTGTAGATCATTGATTGGCCTATCATATGTTAGAATGGGAAAGTCAATATCTAAGCTTTTAGGGGTCCTCTTTTTCATCTTCAGCAATGACTATTTCTGATTATTTTAACTCTACTGCTACATCCAGCAGTATCTCATCCCTTGCTTTCAGTTGATGTTTTTACCTTATATATCAGTTAAATTTTCCTAGTGAGTTTCCTTTCCTATTTCAATATGTTTTTTTCCTACCTTCTCTTCTTTCCTCAGATCTCTCATTTCAGGGTGTCTGGGTGGCTCAGTTGGTTAAGCATCTGCCTTTGGCTCAGGTCATATTCCCAGGGTCCTGGAACCTGAGATCCTCACATCTGGATCCTCAGCAGGGAGCCTGCTTCTTCCTCTCCCTCTGCCCTTCTCCCTCCTTGTGCTCTCTGCTCTCTGTCAAATAAATAAATAAAATACTTTAAAAAACAACAACAACAACAACAACAAACCTATCATTTCTTTTTCCTCCTCCCCCACTCTCAGTGAATTTACTTTTTTTCCCATTCTTGATTTTAAAATTTGCAACAAACAGGCAAGGGCATTTCATTGCGTTTTTACCCCATGTTCTATTTTCTAACAAATGTGGTGACTCAGAGGATAGTTCTTCCAGCTAGATTCTTTATTATATCTGCCTTTACATTCTTCATGCTCCCTCTTGTCCTTTCTCTTCTGCATCTTTTATACTTTCTTTTCTAGTAAATTATTCCCAGCAGCATTAAAACCTGTTCTTTTATCTGCCATTAAACAAAAATCCAAACTAAATAAAAGAAAACCAAAATAAATGTGATTTTACATTTTCCTGCAGGTTTTACTCCAAATTTATGTTTTACTTTATTATAGAACTTCTCAACATATCCGACCATAATTTTCCTCCTCCTCTTCTTCCTCTTCTTTCTCTTCTTCTTCCCCCTCCCCTTCCTCTTCTTCTTTTCTCCTCTTCCCCTTCTTCTCCTTCTTCATCTTCTTTTCTTTTTCTCATTCTTTCTCCTCCTCCTCCTTCTTCTTTAAAACACATCTATATCTATTTTCCATGTATTTACTCTTCAGTCTTTGTAAATTGCCTCAATAACAATGATTTCACTGAAACTGGCTTCATTGATGGATTTCAGGTTGTAAAATCATGTGGGTGCTTCTTTACCTTTAACTTTCTTGATTTTCTAACATTGTCAACACCATTGCCCATTTCTCTTATCTTACCATCTTTTCTTCTCTTTTTCAAGTCTTCCTCTTCTCATTTTTCTCCACCTTTTTTATTCTTCTTTATTTCTTTTTCTTCTCTCTTTATTCTTCATTGTTAGTTCCTTAGTTTCTACCTATGTTTAAGGGTTGGAGCTGTCATTCTGATTTATATTTCACCTTATTTATTCTTCATAGAATTTATCATCTTTTGTAGTTCATTTTAAGGATATAAACCTGCCTCACTCACAAGATGTAAATTCCTTGGTGGCTGAAATCGTGGCTATTTTTTTCCAGAATCCAACACATACTGTAGGACAATTAATGTTTTCTAAACGAGTGAATTAACTAACGAACAAATGAGATCTGAAGCAAAGCTCAATGGCCACCCTAATTGAATGTAAATTCCCTATTGGCTTACTTCTGATCCTGGAATTTCTGCTATTTCTGTTATTTTCTTTATAATAATAATTTCTCTGCTCATGGGAAAAGAGGAATGAATTCAGAAAACAATGCATAATAGGTATAAAGGAAATTTACATACTTCTCAGTGTAGTCCAGGCTTTATCTGTTCACATACATTTAAGAGAATAGATGTAAATAATAGAAGAGGAAGTAGAGGAAATTGTATCCTGGGCACTATGTCCTTTATGTTGCTATTATCAAAAAGTTACTGGTTAATGGTTATCATATTGGATCATATCTGTATGTTCTCTTTCATATATTATCTTTGTTAGCAATCCCATATTCTCATAGAAAGATAAAATATCTCTGATATTAATCTCAAACTTCCAGTATCTGTCAAACACACACATACACAGAAACACACCCACCCACCCACACACCCACAGACCCATCTACTCTTTCAAAGAGTTTAATAAATGGAACAAAGTTTATAGGAGGATTCTGTAAGATCATAAGGAATTTGAAAAGGATGCCTGATTGCTTACAGCTCTGTCCTTTTTCCTGCCCATGAAACCCAATCAAACATAATTCTGTCATTGTGATTGAATTGTGAAGTCGCTCAACTTAAACAACAATTTTCTTTTTTTAAAATTTATTTAATTGACAGAGATTACAAGTAGGTGGAGAGGGAGGCAGGGAGAGAGAGGAGGAAGCAGGCTCCCTCTGAACAGAGAGCCTCATGTGGAGCTCCATCCCAGGACCCTGGGATCATGACCTGAGCCAAAGGCAGAGGATTTAACCCACTGAGCCACCCAGGTGCCCTAATAACCATTTTCTTTCCTACAGCATGTTCAGCTGAGGCTGTCGTTTGGTCTACCTTGTCAGGTCAACTGTTTGACTTGACTTTGTCACATGTTGTAACAACAACTGGTTGTGCAGGTAGTCTCAGGATATGTGGAGCTCAGGGCAACTCTAGAGCAGGGAGAGACCTAGACTTAAAAGAAATTCGAGACCTTTTTTGCTCTGCCTTCAGATTAACTAATATACTCTTGTTTTGTTTTCAGCTGTTCAGAATTCAAATGTAATTTAGAGAGATGCTTGTTTTATTTATAATTATTGTTTTATAATTTACTGGAAAGGTGTATTTCTTTTCTAATCAACACTTTCTGAATAAAATTGAATTACTGATGAGATGAGATCTGAGAATTCTCCATATCCAGATCCTTGTCATTGGCTCTGTTGTGCCTCAAAATCTCCTCTATGAAGCTTTTAAAAAAATAGCAAGGCCCTATTCTCTGATTTACTTATTTCTGTATGGGATCTATAACATACTATTATTGAAAAGTATCCCCAAATAATTAAATGTGTAACAAAAAGTGAGACTGTTTTGCAAAGAGTAGTTCAGGGAACACCTCCATAATATTTATCCAAGGCAACTCTCTCTCCAAATTTGCCAATTTAAAAGGAATCAACCCCCAGATTATTTCCATCCCCACTAAAGCTTGTGAGTCACTGCTTTAGGTATACTTGGTTAAATTTACCTTTAGTTGGCTGATAATTGTAATAAGGCTTTGCTTCTGTTACCTTACATAGCAGTCTTTTTTCTGCCTTGATTATATTATCTCTATACCTATAGAGATCAACCTCTATAATCCACTTCTTGTAACTATATCCTATATTGTTTGAAATCACTGGAGTCAGAGACCATGGGCAATTTCTGGTAGCAAAACAGTTTAAGCATAAAGGAATACCCAAGAGAGCAATAATCAAACAAAGTGTAGAGGCAATAGGAATAGACTATATTGTTTATTTTAGTGTTGGACTATCATTATTTACCTCACAGTCCAGAAATAATTAATACTTCTGAATTGTGTCACTGGGCTGAAGAGGCAACTGAAATTTATAGGAATTTATATGCTGCATGGAGCTGAGCCAATATGTAGTTGCATATACATCAGATACAAGCAAATTCTAATCTGTGTTCCAGAATGGGAATAGAGAGTATACCCATATTTCTCTGAATCAGTCTTTAAGGCAGAGCTCATTCACTTGTTAGCACCCTCCCTGCTACTTTTCTTCCTTCTTCTCTTCCTTTCTTCCTCTCTCTCTTTCTTACTTTGATCATACTTCCCTTTAAACGACTGGCATTTAATCCTGGCTGCAAATTAAAATCACTTGGAGAATTTAAAAAGAAATATAAAAAGAAATATAGATGCCTGAGATTCATCTCTGCTGATTCTAATTTAATTGTTCCAGTGGGGACCCGAGTCACTCTGTCTTTTAAAAAGTTTCATAGCTGAGGGGCGCCTGGGTGGCTCAGTGGGTTAAAGCCTCTGCTTTCGGCTCAGGTCATGATCTCAGGGTCTTGGGATCAAGCCCTGCATCAGGCTCTCTGCTCAGCGGGAAGCCTGCTTCCTGCCTCTCTGCCTACTTGTGATTTCTCTCTGTCAAATAAATAAATAAAATCTTTAAAAAAAAAGTTTCATAGCTGATTTTCACATGTAGCCAATATGGAGAACCATTGAGTAAAAAACTTTTATTATTGTTGGGAAAATGCTTTTGTTTGGCAATAAAGGAAACATTGAACATATCTCATTTCAATTTTGATAATAAATTGATCCAAATATATATACTTACATGGATGAGATATATTTTACCTTTGAGAGTAGATTGTTAGACATAGACACAGACCTTCCCCTGACACTTGGTCTTTCCTTTCTTGGTACCATGTAAAAGATAAGTAAAATCTGGTTTGAGGGCCCCAATTACTTTTTTCTTTTTTATCCGTTTTCTTTTTTCTCAATTAATTTGATTCTCTAAATGTGAAAAATGCACTCCTAAGTTATTATGTCAAGTTAACCAGCAAAAGCTAGAAACTGTAGAAAGATATAAAAAATACTGGGTGGTTCCTGCCCTCAAGGAGTAACCATCTGCTTAAGAATTCCATGTATAGATATAAGATAGTGTAACAGTAAATAATATTTACTAGTATATAAATTTATGCATACCATAATATATACTATTAAAAATTATTTAAGAAGTCCACAGTATTTGCCTCTAAAAGAAGAGAAGAAATAAGGGATGTTGCAGGAACACATAGAATGGAATCATTATAGATTACAATAGTTTGTGAGTATTTAATAGGATTTATAAAAGAAGGAAGATTATTCCCTATGGTAAGGTTTTGAATGTTCTCCTTTGGCAGAAGAAGGCAGAGGGCAGCTGAAAGAAAAGCAGTGTGAAAAACAAGTCCAAAAACTAGACAATGCCAAGTACACTCAAGGAAAAATGAATAGGTCATTAAAAAAAAAAAAAAGGATTTAAAAATGTTACTTGGGATTTGCTTAAAACATATATAGGGGTCAATTTGTTAAAAGGTTTAGACATCAGGTAAAGAGGCTGAAGATTACCTCTAATTAAGGAGGGGATTAGAAGGCTTTTTAAAATTTTAAATATGTAAAGGAAATAAGGAAAAACTCTCATTGATCCCCTTGTTTGCAGTCACTCAGACTTCTCTGCATGGATATGAGCTATAGCGTGGATCCTGCCAACATAAGCCCTCTGAAAATTACATCAAAGCTGAATGTCTAGTTTATTGTCAGTCTAAAGAAAATGTTATTATATTGTATATTTAAAGGTCATAAAATGCTGTCAATGAAGTTTGAGATTTTTTTTTTCCTCAGATGAATGTGGTCATGAAAGCAATATGCAGGCAGATGTTTAATATAAAATATCCTTCACTTTCAGAATAAACAACATATGGGACAAGTAGCCATTTTACTTGATGTGCTGAAGTTGAAAATAGTCAGAACAGATCTTTTTTGATTTAGTTTATCTCTATTGTAGTTCAATGCCAGCCAACTTGTTTCAGCAGATTACAGTTAATATGGGGGCATATTGTTAATTTCTTTAACTTCAAAGCTACTTTTTAAGTATTCTACTTTGTTCAATGATATGGCAATGAGAGATATATTCATAGCTAGTAGAATTAAAAAAAAAACTTTTCTAATTAGTAAAGTGATATGTGGGACTTTTATATTCTGAGTAAGAAGAGAAAGACATTCTAACCTGGAAAATGTTAGAATCAGAAAATATTATAAATAGGATTGATCTCTTTAATTACTCAGATCTTGTCCAGAGAAGTAAATTGAGCTCAACTAATCCATTCTGTTCCTTTTTAGCATATTTATGGAAAATCAGGCAATTAAACGATGAAAGAGGGAAAAAATAACTGATGAATGCATTTTATAGTCACATATTTTATTTTTAGATAGAACTTCCAGTGTCATTTTATTGCAATAAAAGTATTTCATATCAACCAAAGGAAATTTAACATTTAAGTTGCATGTTAAAAATAAAATATATTGTTCCCCCCAATTCAAACTTACTATATTTAGATAACAAGAATGCTAACTATATAAAATGAATATTTTGGCAGGGAATTGATGGGCATTATGTATTACAATGCATTTACATTCAAATGTTGTTTTTATTACCCACCACCACCTCTTTGCCCTAAATAAAAAAAAAAATTCATGAAAACATATTTTAAAATTAGAATTACTTAATCTCAGAGATGGAAGGAACTAGAAGTCCAGCCAATACAAGACTCTTTTCTCAAGTACCTCTGACAGGAGGACACCCCACCTCTGCTTTCATGAACATATATTACAGTGTTAATAGGGACAGACAACTGACCACTTCTCTAGGCCACTTGTCCTATTATTCAGCAAATCCTAATTTAGCTCTTTGATGAATGTGACAAAGGAAATAAAATATGTTCGTTTATTTGTTTTTCCTGCCAAATGGAAAAGCAAATTGCTAAGTTAGCACAGTTCCATTGCTTTCATTTCTTGTTGATTCTCTCTTCACCTCCCTCATATATAAGCACAGCAGATGTTCTTGGCCACATCTTAACCATCTGTAGATGCGTCCCTAAATTACCCAGGCAGAAAGGATCACTCCAGAGGTAGCCCCAGTTAAACAGGTTGCCTGCACATAGTAAATTTCTGGGAATTTGTGGTAGGAAAAAACCTTCTAGACAAAATTGGGCTTGTCAATATCAAAAGATACAATATATACATATATTTAAGCACTTTCTTACACATCTAAAATGAGCATAATGTTATATGTCAATTATATTGCATACAGATTATAAATGTATACTTTCCTTGATGCTGAAATTCTATTTACAAAATCCTATTAAACAGCTACGCATGTTCATAAATATATATATAAGCTATATAGTGTTTTGAGCAATATCACGTGTAATAATAGAAAACTACAAATAAAATGCACATTTGAATGGGAAAAAAAAAAGATACCTTTTTTACAGTTGTAAGAGGTTTTGCATTCTCTGCCAAATCTCCACGTGAAAAGGATTTTCCCACCTGGGAAGAAGCCTTCTAAAAGAAAAAGTAGGGATTTTCTTAGGAGACAGATGGAAAGTCAAATCTGCCTCCCACATTTATTGATTTTTGGTCATGGACAAATTAGATAACCTTTTCAACCTCAGCTTTCTTGGGAAGAATAACAAACATGTTCTAAAGAGTAATTGCCCAGTCTGTGGTAGATATTATTATATTTCTATGCCTGTGTAGAATAAGGCACTACTCCACCTCAATTTCAATATAGGGTTCTTAACTGGGGGACAAAGGACTCTGATTCTCACAAGGGAAAAAGATTTTGAAATGGGCCATGTATTTTGGCTTACCTACAACTTTTTCACTTATATGCATCGATTTTGCTTTATATTACTTACTTATAAAAGCACTTCATGTTCACTTTAGGAAATACAGATACATAACCATAATACAGATAAAACATATGTCTGTGACATACATATGTTTAATGGAATAATTTACACATTACTACTTATGTGACAGTTCTTGGGGTCTATGTAAAAAATAGTTTTTAGTTTTTATTAATTTACTCTTAACTTAGACTGTCTACACAGAAATAAACAGATGTAAAATAGAAACTTAAAAACAATCTCAAGTATTTAGTGACTCTTTTATAGGTTAGAGTTAAGGAGACTGAGATGTGACTGTTAACTTCTAACTGACTAAAAGTGAACTGCAGGATTCAAATAATATTTTCAGAAACAATCAATTTACAACTAAATGATTTATTATGCTACTCTAGAAAAAGACTTAAATATAGTTCCAAATTGGTTGGTTTTGGGGAATCAGAAAAGAAATATAGATGGTCATGAAGATGTAAAAAGTACTTGATATCTAGTGTTCCTGTAAATTTCTTATTCTCTTATGTTCTGAATTTTTCTCTTTCTTCTGTTCTTTATTTTTGTTTTTCATTTTTGATTTTTGTTTGTTTGGCATAAACTTTAAAACCATTTCTTCTGGGTTCTCATTCCTGGATTATTTTCCTGTTTTCTCAATATCATTTTAACTAAAAAATCAAGGGACAAAAAAGATACATATTTCAGACATAGTAAGAAATATTCTCATTAGTGTCTCATCAAATGCATAGCATAAATTTCTCTAATTCAGAGAACCACTTTCATTGGTGTTTGATATTTTAATTTTATGTTTACAGATTTCAGAAAAAAACTGTCAGAATAGATGAAATTCATTTCTAAGAAAAATGCAACATTCAAGTGTTATGAAAGGTTATATAGCATGTTGTTTCTGGTATATGAAATCATTTGAGTAACCACATATGGGATTAAGAAACAAAAAGATACTCCAAATTATCAAAATAACTTTTACAGATAAAATACCAGAATAAAAGACAATATATTCAGAATTATTTTTAGTCAGCTTTTATTTCTTACTGGCCAAAAATGGCATTTCAATTATAGAGAGGTTTAAAAAGGCAAGGTTCAGGGGTGCCTGGGTGGCTCAGTGGGTTAAAGCCTCTGCCTTTAACTCAGGTCATGATTCCAGGGTCCTGGGATCGAGCCCTGTGAGCTCCGCGTTTGGCTCTCTGCTCAGGAGGGAGCCTGCTTCCCTTCCTTCTCTCCCTTCCATCTCTCTCTGCCTGCCTCTCTGCCTACTTGTGATCTCTGTCGAATGATTAAATAAAATCTTTAGAAAAAAAAGGCATGGTTCATATATATAATTATAAAATATTAGGACTGGAAATATCCTCAGAAATTGCCTGATTTTTTTTTTTTTTGACAAAGTTCCTGGGTGATTGGAAGCAAGCCCTTATATCATAAAAGCTTCATTAGATGTATTGTGGTATCTCATACTTGTGTGGTCTCCCTGAGTAGCTGCTTAATGTATTTTGGCTGTATTTTCAGCAATAAGTGATTGCTTTGCCTAAAGTCATATAGAAAACCACAGCAGTAGAATATCCTTAGCCATTCTGGGCCTGTGGTCTCCAGGTCAGATCTGTCCAAGACAACTGGTTGTATTTGGTGGATACTCCCAAAAGTTAGTCAAAGTTTGGCACACTGTTGAGGTAAGAACACACACTGGGGACAGGCTTACCAATTCTCCCACTTTTGATATTAGCAAGGTATTATTGCTACAGGTGTCATTAATTCAATTATACAAAGTCATGTGTCTAAGTATTTCCACTGCTCTCTGTGTCTAAAAAAATAAACAATAATAATGGAGACCTTGAGACTAAAAGTCTCTTTTGTTGACCTGCCCTAACTATGTGATCTCAAGCAAACTTCCAGGCCTCTGCTTCTACATCAGTTAGGATGATATAATGGTATAGTTAGGTATATATATAGTTAGGTATAATGGGATACCTAAAGTCTCTAACATAGAAAACAGAAGTTTTTATTTCTAACTTCTATTTATTAGTTATAAGATCTGTGACAATTACTCCTCTGAAATTTGTTTTCTTCACTGACAGTATTGAAATTACATTAATAACAATTACAATAATTTGTACTTATCCTTCACAAATCAATTCTGTGTTGTCAACTCTCAAAGCACTGTAACATACCTTCCACCCAGGCAAAGGTAAGCATCCATGCATACTTTTATAATAGCACTTACACACTGGTTTATAACTGTTTCTTTGCTTTTTTTCTCCCCTGCGAAATATTGAACTTCTAGAATGGAAAGATTGTTTTGTTCATCATTGTTTCCTCAAAATAGTACAGCATATGGTCTATAACATGAGCTCCATAAATGTTGACCAATGAACAAATTAATAAATCCCCTTCCATTCATTCAACACTTAATATTTACTGCACACCTATGGTATTCTAGATTTTAATTTTATAATATTGATTACCTGAATCAGTGAGCTAATTTTCACCAGGATTTAATCTGTACCTGACTTCAAATTAGTTTACCAGATGTTAAAAGCAAGACAACAGGCTCCAAATGGAGTCACAAATGCTAAGCCCAGGTCCATAAAACTAAGACTTAACTTCATTACAGTTTAGCTTCTCCTAGAAATTGAATCTTAACCCAGTCAGTCAAGAATCACCTGATCACTACTAGTTAAGTAACTTGCCTGATAGACTCCCTCCATTCTCTAAAGAAAAGTAACTTCGTAACAACCAACTCACTTTTTGCCTAGTATAACTGTCTTGTTCCTGTTGCCTTCTGCCTATCTTCATTTTGTATAGTCCCTCAGAGCTTCTTTCCTTTTGCTAGATTGGATGCTGCCTGAGTCAAATAAGTTTTTGCTCAAATAAACTCTTAAAAATTTTTAATATGCCTTACTTTATCTTTTAACATAGAGCATCTTCCATATGGCTTACTTTATTAGAACAAAGAATAAGAGACATATTGTCTTCTAGAAATGTTTTCACTTGCCATATGTCTGTATTCTACAACAAATGCACTCCTTATGATTGAATGGCAAATTGTCCCTCTATTGGCAGTCACATTTTCAAAGGTCATTATAATCATTTATAACCCATAACAATATATTCATGTTTTTTCTATTTATGTTTTGAATATCTTATTTAAATCAAGACATTTGGGACAAAAAAAGAAAGGATCTATATCATATATAGTAAGTTCTAAAATATAAAACTATGTTTCTTGCACAGAAATGAAGCATTTAGTTAAATTAGCAATTTGAGTATAGAACCAAATAGCAGCAAAAATGATTTGAATAAAATATATGAAAACATTTACTGATATATACCCTTGGAAAATTGTTTATACATTTATGGAGCTTATCTTTCCTATATTCATTGTAATTTAGTTCTTAATATGCAGGAATAAAAAACAAGCTCAACACTTACACATTGAAATATTAAGAATAGTTGTCTCTGGTATGATTTTGGAAGATTTTTACCTCCTTTCTCAAGTGTTTTCTTTACTCCATTTATCTTTTCAGTAAACATGTGTACAGAAACTTATCTAAACTAACAAAACAACAGTTATTTCTCTTTTAGAAATTTCTCTTTTAGAGTGGCTGGGTGACTCAGTCAGTTAAGTGTCTGCCTTTGGCTCAGGTCATGATCCTTGAGTCTTGGATGAAGTCCTGCGTCGGGCTCCCTGCTCAGCGAGGAGTCTGCTTTTCCCTCTGCCCCTATCCCCTGATCATGCTCTGTCTCTCTCAAAAATAAGTAAATAAGATCTTAAAAAAAAAAAAAAAGAAAAGAAATATCTAGTTTAGAAATTAAAACCTTATGAGAATGGTACAATAATAAAAATTGAAGTTAGTGAAAATTGAAGAAAAATGATTATAAAATGTTTATAATTTTTAAAGAACTATTATTTAAATGGTGATTTATCAAAATTAAGCTTGAAACAATATTAAGTCATTTATTAAAATCTTCCTTAAAATTATGTTGTTATGGTCATTACTAAGGCCTTGATTCTCTAATCCAATGGAATTTATCACCTGTCAGGACAGGATTTTCCTGACTTTTTTTTTTTTTTAAAGATTTTATTTATTTGTTTGACAGAGAGAAACACAGTGAGAGAGGGAACACAAGCAGGGAGAGGGGGAGAGGGAGAAGCAGGCTTCCTGCGGAGCCGGGAGCCAGATGCGGGGCTCAACCCCAGGATCCTGGGATCATGACCTGAGCTGAAGGCAGACACTTAACAACTGTGCCACCCAGCGCCCCTTTTCCTGGCTTTTGACCGGGTAACTGTATTATTTTGAAAGAGTTTGGACTATGTAATTCTGCTCATAATCAATACTCCCTTCACCATCTGCAAGCCTTCATCCAGCTAATCCTGAATGTACTAAATGACTTCCTGCCTCTTAATTGCTGCCCAGTGTTCTTTCTTTTTATTATAGATCAGGCCTGCTTTTTTGATTTAATACCAATAATTTTATGATCCTACCATTTATTTATTGATTCATCACATTCAGCATACTCTTGAATTTCTATAAATGTATGCCCAAGTCCATCATTCCTCAAGATACAGTATCTTTCTTGTGAAGACTTACTAGGATGCCCTTGACCTTCAGTGATCTTCTCTTGCTCTGAACTGCTAAAGCCCTCACTGCCAGCATGCTTTCAGGATATCAGTTTTTACTGCATGCACAGTGTCAGTCTCTCTTTTCCCCCCATCCCTCTTCCCCTCTCCAAGATAGGCTCCTAAACATGAGGAATTCTGCACACTTTATACAACAATATCTTACCCACGGCATCGGCCTCAGTAGCTTTCAGGATAGACAGTCCATAGATGGTAGAAATTTCCAGTTCATGTAATGTATGAGGTGGAAGAAATTTTAGAGACATCCAACCTCATGTTATAACTGAGGAAACTGAGTTTATTTGACCCATTCCAAGTCGAGTAACTAAGTAGCATAATTGCTATCCAAATTCCAATCTCACTTTTAAATTTATATCTACGAACTACATACTTCATATGGGTGTATAACAGAAATCATTGATTAAATAATTTGTCAATCTGTAGATTAAGATGCCTTAATTTTAATATTTTAGAGCAAAGGAAATAGATCTCTCAAATTATTAAACACACATATACTTCATCACCTTTTCTGAAATTATATTTATGATATGATTTATTGTATTTTGATTCTTCTAGTTCTTCCAGTTTATGAAGTACACTCTCACCTCAAGAACTTTGCATTTGCTGACACTCTCCTTATAATGCTTATCCCCCAAAAATCTCCTGTAGTTGACACTCACATATTATCCTCTCATGCAGTCTTATATGCCCCTTCTATTTAAAAGTCCATCTCTTCCCCCAGCACTTAATATCTCTCTCCCTAGCTTTATTTTTGCCCATAAAATTAATATTACACAATATGCCATAAATTCATCTCATCTCACATACTATGTATTTTGTTTCAATAAAGCATTTGTACCAATGGCTCTGGAGCTTGGAGGAGACTAAGGAATGTGTAGTGATTTCTGAGTAAGGTATGGGTCCCTGCAGCAGAAATGTCTGGGAATGGGGAGAGAAAGGAACAAGTCACTCTTCTAGTCTGAGGACAGTCAGGAGTGGCTGTCCCATCTAGAAGAGCCACAAAGGCTGAAAGCTGGGCCTGACCTTCTGTCTCTGCATCATGACCGGATCTTGCCCTCCTGAGGGGGAGACAAGCAGCCTACAGTTGGGAGTTTCAGTGAATGAGCACCATGACGACCACACCTTATCCCTTCCTCTGGCTTCTGTGCAAGGAGGCCACAGAGCAAGAAGAGGCTGCATCTGGCAGGCGGGAGAACAGACAGCCCTCCCCTTCTCTGCACTAGCTGTTTGTAAACGCGCCACTTTCCAACTCCATGCTTGTTTCTCCTACCTGGGATATAAGTTCTAGGAGGACAAAGTTTCTTTTATTGAGTTTATTTACTATTCTGTCCCCGATGCCCAGAATATAGTAGGAGTTTAGCACATGTCTGTTAAATGTCACTGTGCCAAGAGAGTTCTATTCCATATGCAGTAGATATTTTATGCTTATAAATATCTATTTCTTTAAATAGAAAAATAAATGCTATTTCTAATTTTAGAAACATTACCTTCTGACTTTTAAAGTGCTCTTCATTTTCATATTTGATGTCCCACATAGTAAGAGACTACCAAATATGACAATGAGAATAAGGGTATAGAGATTGTGAACCCATTTAATTAAAAATTGAGCCTTCTGATTTTGTCTGTCAAACTAGGAAGTTTGAGTTGAACTTGATTCATTAAAAAGGCATTTTCCTGAGAAACCTCCAGAACGTCTTTTAACTGAAAACTTGAACTCAAGTTGGTAGCAGTTTGTCTTATGACTTACTGCAAAGTTAGTTTTTAAGGAGAAAAAAATGTTCTTACAGTGCATTTAAATTCCAAGTCCCTGTAAGCAAATTAAATCCTAAAAATAATTACTCTTTTAATCTTGAAACAAACTTTGGGAAGGAGATAATTATTCATGTTATCAATTCCTTAACTATTTGGATAGTTCCCCCCAGCTTTGTGTATCATGTGTATGCTCAAATGTGTTTCACATATTTTATAATTCTCCTAGTATTGACAAACATTTTATCTTCGGGAGACTTCTAAAAAAATTTCTCTCAAATTGAAGGGTGGGGAAACACACGCCTTCTGTACTCTCCAAATTCCTATGGTGAAACAACCTGAAAATGTCATATTTATGGGCAAATTTGGCATTTGAATGTTTATGGAAGAAAATGCCTCCTTGGTTGCAGAAATAGTTTGGCATGGAAATTGAAGTTTTCACATTTTTTAAAAGAAGTTTATTTTATTTTATTTTATTTATTTTATTGAGAGAGAGAGAGAAAGAGCATGAGCAGGGAGGGGCTGAGGAAGAAGGAGAGAGAAAATTCTAAGCAGGCTCCATGCTCAGCGTGTAGCCCAATGAAGGTCGTGCTCACGACCCTGAGATCATGACCTCAGCCAAAATCAAGAGTTTGAGCTTAACTGACTGAGCTACCCAGATGCCCTGCACTTTTCACATGTTTTAAAAATATGATTCTTTCTCAGCCTAAATTTCAATATACGTGTGAAAAATATATATTTGTAAACACGCATGTATGGACACAAACTCTAGTTACTGTTAATCACAGGTAAGTAAAAATAAAATGCAACAAGCAGATGGGTGATTTCTAAAAATTTTTTGTGTAAGAAGACTGTATTTCTGCAGATGTTATTTTCCCATTTTTGTTGATGATTTTTGGGCATAAAGAACATACTAGAAGACTGTTTACTTTCCTCATTTATTCTCAGAAGCAACCCAGCTTATATATTTCTCAGTTTGGACAACATAGGACAGTTATATGTATGTATATATATATATGTATGCACATACATTTGTTGGTTTGAATTTGTTCATCCTTAATTCATTCAACAAATATGTATTAATATCTAATAAGAGCTAGACATTATGGTAGGTTCTGGGAAAATTAAATAAAAAGTTACTGTTCTTTTCTCAGTTTAATCAGAAGGATAAATAAGCCCAATGATGTGATAAGTATTCTAAAGTTACATTCAAGTTCTGTTGGCACAGAGAGGGGAAATGTTTAATTTTTCCTGATTGACAAGGCCAAAGGAGGATTCTTTTGGCAGGTAGCATTTGAATTGGCTCTGAATCATGAGTAAGAAGGGAAACTAATGTATACAGGAAGGAATAATATTCCAGAAAGAATATTCAAAGCCGAGATGGGACTACGACAGGCAGTAATATTAGGGGTAGTTTAAAATGTTGCGAGCTCAGTGTATGTAGGGTGGACATGGGAATTGAGCTTTAAGAGATGTGATTATGAAGGTTGGCAAATCATCAAAGGCCTTTATTTCATGCTAATTTGTGGAAATCTTATTTGTTAAATGATAGTTTTATTACCATATAGAAAACAGAAAAAAGCAAGGTGATCAGTTTTTAATGATAAGCAAAAATTATTTATCATATCTATACTATTTTTGGAACAAAAAATGTTAGCTATAAGCACGATGACTACCTGTATTCTGATTTTTCATGAATATTGTTGAGAAATAAATGAGAAACTCAATAGTGAACAGTGCAGAGATTTAAATAACATGTTCTAGGATTTTGATTACAATGAGTACTAATTGAAAGTAGGTAAAAATAATCTTTTAAGTAATTCTAGTTCCATCTGCCTTATGGATCCTATGATTCAGTTAATTAAATTTCTTAACATTCTAAATATTTATAAGAATTATCTCATGTATGAATTTTATTTTATAACATAATCATGTATTTTATTTTTAAAAGTATTTATTTCTGATGGATTCCTGTCTCACATTGAGGTCTTTTATCCATTTTGAGTTTATCTTTGTGTACGGTGTAAGAGAATGGTTGAGTTTCTTTCTTCTACATATAGCTGTCCAGTTTTCCCAGCACCATTTATTGAAGAGACTGTCTTTTTTCCACTGTATATTTTTTCCTGTTTTGTCGAAGATTATTTGACCATAGAGTTGAGGGTCCATATCTGGGCTCTCTACTCTGTTCCACTGGTCTATGTGTCTGTTTTTATGCCAGTACCACGCTATCTTGGTGATCACAGCTTTGTAGTAAAGCTTGAAATCAGGTAACGTGATGCCCCCAGTTTTATTTTTGTTTTTCAACATTTCCTTAGTGATTTGCGGTATCCTAGAGGAGAACACAGGCAGTAACCTCTTCGATATCAGCCACAGCAACTTCTTGCAAGATATGTCTCCAAAGGCAAAGGAAACAAAAGCCAAAATAAACTTTTGGGACTTCATCAAACTCAAAAGCTTCTGCACAGCAAAGGAAACAGTCAAGAAAACAAAGAGGCAACCCACAGAATGGGAGAAGATATTTGCAAATGACAGTACAGACAAAAGGTTGATATCCAGGATCTATAAAGAACTCCTCAAACTCAACACACACAAAACAGATAATCATATCAAAAAATGGGCAGAAGATATGGACACTTCTCCAATGAAGACATACAAATGGCTATCAGACACATGAAAAAATGTTCATCATCACTAGCCATCGGGGAGATTCAAATTAAAACCACATTGAGATATCACCTTACACCAGTTAGAATGGCCAAAATTAGCAAGACAGGAAACAACATGTGTTGGAGGGGATGTGGAGAAAGGGGAACCCTCTTACACTGTTGGTGGGAATGCAGGTTGGTGCAGCCACTTTGGAGAACAGTGTGGAGATTTCCTCAAGTAATTAAAAATAGAGCTTCCCTATGACCCTGCCATTGCACTACTGGGTATTTACCCCAAAGATACAGATGTAGTGAAAAGAAGGGCCATCTGTACCCCAATGTTTATAGCAGCAATGGCCACGGTCACCAAACTGTGGAAAGAACCAAGATGCCCTTCAACGGACGAATGGATAAGGAAGATGTGGTCCATGTACACTATGGAATATTATGCCTCCATCAGAAAGGATGAATACCCAACTTTTGTAGCAACATGGACAGGACTGGAAGAGATTATGCTGAGTGAAATATGTCAAGCAGAGAGAGTCAATTAGCATATGGTTTCACTTATTTGTGGAGCATAACAAATAACATGGAGGACAAGGGGAGTTAGAGAGGAAAGGGAGTTGCAGGAAATTGGAAGGGGAGGCGAACCATGAGAGACTATGGACTCTGAAAAACAATCTGAAGGGTTTGAAGAGGTGGGGGGGTGGGAGGTTGGGGGAACCAGGTGGTGGGTATTAGAGAGGGCACGGACTACATGGAGCACTGGGTGTGGTGCAAAAACAAGGAATACTGTTATGCTGAAAATAAAAAATAAAAAAATAAATAAAAAGTATTTATTTCTAAAGTCTGTTTTAGTTGCAGAAATAAATAATTTAACTTGGAAAGGGTAGAAAGATATTCTGTGCCTTCATCCTGTTTTTCTATTTAAGGTTCTAAAGCTTTGAAAATGCTTGTATTGTTCAGGATTTTTTATTTTTTATTATTTATTTATTTTTTAAGATTTTATTTATTAATTTGACAGACAGAGATCACAAGTAGGCAGAGAGCAGATAGAGAGAGAGGGGGAAGACTCTGAGCAGAGAGCCTGATGTGGGGCTTGATCCCAGGATCCTGGGATCATGACCCAAGCTGAAGGCAGAGGCTTTAACCCACTGATCCACCCAGGTACCCCTGTTCAGGATTTTTTAATTTAAGTCCTGTAATTCTGTTCCCAAGGTTTTGATGATCATGAAATATGTCAATTTAATGAAATTGATAAAAAAATCTTTGGACCCATCCCAAGGTAGAGTTCTTCCATTCTCCAAAAAGCAGACTAACTTCTAAAATACCTTAATAAAAACTGTTCTGAAAATATATATCCTTATGATAGATTTGAACTATCCAAATACAGAGATCTATTTCCAACCAACATCTTTTTATCATTGTTTGATACTTTGGCTATTATAATTTCTCCACATGTTATTGTTCTCAGGAATACCTTAGATAGGCTTGAATTTATTACTCAGGAAGTTTAATTCCCTAATTGAGGACTTTATTTTTGACAGATATTTGGAACTATTTGGTGTACTATGAATTTAATTTTTAGATCTTGAATGATTACTTCTTTTGTCCTTTGATCTCAGAAGCTGAGTAAAAATTATTGCTTCATGATAGCATCCTTGAGATATAATGGAAGATATAATTGATTATTTATATATTTTATTATTAAAATTTCTTTATATATATACATTTATGTATAAATATATTTATATATAGTATTTATATATCTTCAGCTATAATTGATTATTTGACATAATTTACATAGGACATAATTCACCTTTTTAAAGTATACAGTTCTGTGGTTTTTAGTATATTCACAGAAATATGCAATCATTACCACTCTCTAGTTTTTAAATATTAGTATCACTTTCAATTCTCTTCCCTTCCCCAGCTCATGGTAGCCACTCCTTTACTTTTTGTCCCTAAAGGTTTCCCTATTTTTTTTTTTTTAAGTAAGTCACACCATACAATATATGATATTTAGTGCCTGGTTTCTTTCAATTACAGTGTTTTCAAGGTTCATCATGTTGTAGTATCCATTGATGTATCAGTGACTCATTGCTTTTATTGTTCAATAATATCCCATGGTATGGATAGAAAACATTTTGTTTACCCATTTATCAGTTGATAGGCAATTGGGTTATTTCAAGTTTTGAGCTATAATCAATACTCAGGAATACTTGGGAATCTGAGCCAAGATAGACAATTTTTTGTAAGTTACACTTTTCAACTTGAGAACTTCTATTTGGTTTTCATAATTACTACATTTCATAATTTAGTAATACTATCTATTTGGAAAGAACTTCCCTACTTTTAAAATTCTTTAGACATACTTTCCTTGATTTCTTTGAGCATACTTATAAGTACTGATTTAAATTCTTTGTCTAGCAATTCTGATCTCTGGACTTTCTCAGTGATGATTCCAACTGACTATGTTTCCCCTGGGTATGAGACATGCTTTTCTGTTTCCTTGTGCATTTCAGAATCATTTTTGTTTAAAACTGGACTCTTAAAAGAATATAATGTAACAAATCTATAGATTTGATTCTCCACTTCCAGAATTTTTTGTTTGTGTTACTGCTATGTGGCTTTCTTGGAATAATTCTGTGAATGTTGTATTTATATGTGGCCAACTGATGTCTCTGCCGATTTAGCTTCATATTCATTTAATGATTAGATACAGATTTCTTTTAATTCTTTGAACCAATAAATCTACTGGCCCTTGCAGCAAAGGTCTATGTTTTTTGGGGCACATTTTCAATACTTTGACAGAGTACAATCCTGCCCTAATCTTCATTTTTTCCTTGTGAAGGTTAATAGAAGATGAGAGATTAGGATATTTTGAAGTCTTTTTTGGACATTTGCATTGTTCTATTCTTTTGTGCAGACTGCCTAGATCTTAGGAATATGTCAGAGACTTTCAAAGTCCTCTATGGACATTTCATTCTCCAGACCTTTAAAATTTTTTGTTAACTTCTTGTATTCCAGCTGTTTTCACCAACTCCACCAATTTAGGAACTTGGGCATCTGCCTTGTTAAACAATTATCTCTAATTTTATTTCAACAATTACTCTGAATATAATACATTTGTTTTTGTTTTTGTTTTTTGTTTTCTTACTGAGTAAGCTCTGAGTCAGGTTGAGTCAAATGGTAAGTATAAGGCTTTTCTTGGGAGCTGCCATATATGTCAAATAATAAACATTTTTCTGGGTTGGCACTTTTTGGAGACTTCAAACACGTTGTTTCCTCTAAGCTGAGGGGAATACTGGTGCTATGCTGCTAGTATTCACAGATGAAAAGCTATTAATCTTCAAGTCCAAAATGGAGCTGGGAGAGAGTGAGTGGGCATAGAGAGAGAGAGTGGGCATAGCACAAGTTAAAGTACCACTGAGCTCTGTTATTTCTGAGGTAAAGCCACTTGCCTTGCATAAACAGTTTTTGAAACATTATAAGAGTGGTTAATTTCCAGAGTTTGAAAAGTTGATGCAGACAGTGCTTGACAGTGTTCTTGATACCTTTATGGAAAGGCAGATTATTTTAGAGGTACTTATTCCATCATTCTGAAAGTGTTTCTCAAATATTTTTTATACTTTAACAAAATCCTGCAATTAACATATCCTTCACCTCAGTGTTAGATACCAATGCTGCGTTTTCTGTATGATTCCTGAAATATATGTGTTGTTTCACTTTTAGGGGAATTTATTCCATACCATCACATACCATAATGGCATCTGTTGTAGTAAAGTCAAGCAGCCAAGACATAAATCATTGATATTTCCTGGATTCCATGCTGAAACTCAGAGATATCAACAATGCTTCATTAATTGGAATATTTCAGTTCTCCAATAAGGAAGGCTGCTAATGTTGAAAAACTATCTACATTTTCTCTTAGAATGACATGATTTTTTTAAGTGCCCCAAAGTGGAAAACACTGCCTTTTAAAGCTAGCATTGTGAAAATAAAATAAGAACTATATTTCTATGCCAAAGTTAATAGCATGAAAGGAAAGTGCATGTATGCGTTTATGGATGAAACAGATGAACAACACATTGAGATTTGAGGACATCCTGTAGCCCATCAGGATTTAGGCCTGGTACCAGAAAAGCCATTTTCATCACTTGTAGCAAGTATGTACCAAATATATCACCTGGATTATTTGCATTCATTTCAGAAAAACTCTCAATATCTAACCAGAGAGATAATAACCATTTTACCAGTTCTGCCTCCTAATTACTTTCATCCTTAATAAATGGTACAGAAAAATACCCTAAGGCTATGAATCTATAAGCACTAGATGCTGTAGTAATTCTGTATAATCTAGTGTACTGGGCAGTGACTGCCTTAAGAAATTGGAAACAGATTAGGGCACAAATTGAGTGCTATATATCCATGTCTATCTGCTTAATCATCAAATATTCTACTCATGAACTTCAAGGGACTTCTAGGAGTGAGGAAACAAGCAATGCCTCATACCTTTAGAAATGTCCTGCTTTGGGAAAAGTATAATATAAAGCAGAGGATGAAGAGAGAGCCTATAAAAAAGGGACTTTTCTTCCTATATCACTATTAGCAAATCAGCATTATCTTTTATCTTATGCTGATATCTAGAAGAATATCTAATTTGAGTATAGAGTAAATTTTGGTTTAATGTATCTGACTTTAATGTAGTAAAAATTAAACCAACATGATGCTAAAAAGATAGGAGAAAAAGTAATTGACCAACAAATATTTAGCAAATACTTGTCATGTATAGGATGAAGGAATGTAGCATGATTCTGATCTTTGGGAATTTAGAGACTAATATTACATATGAATCAGTGCCACTCCCAGGCAATTCTTGATTTGAGGACACTTCATTGGTGTAATCGTCATTTGCACAATACACTGGTCATTACTGTATCTTTCCTTCCTGAATACTCCATGGGAGGTATGCTACCTTTCCATCTGTTCATTGTTTAAGGATGATCAGAAACCACTTTAAAATAAACAAATAAATATGAGTATTTTAAAATTTCAACAAAAGTACATAATAAAAGATAAATTATTGAACTGATTGATTTGGGGCATCAGTGATAAATTTGATAATTTCAGGAAATTCATGAAAGTAGATGTTAGATTATATTGAAAGATAAACTGAAGCATATTAAAATTTTAGTAGTTTATTTGAGCAAAAATCTATTTGAATCAGGCAGCGCCCAATCTAGCAGATAGAAAGGAGCTCCAAAGACCTATACAAAATGTAAGACTTATGTAGGCAGAAGAGAGAGAAAACAAGGAAGTTATGTTGGAAAAAAAAAAAAAAGCTGGTTGTTTCAAGGGAATTTTCTTAGAGGATGATAAGGGCCTATCAGACAGATTACCTGACTACCTAACTAGTGTTGATCAGGCCATTCCTGAATGACTAGTTTAAGATTCCATTTTAGACCTGAAGTCTTGGTTTGGTGATACAACTCCGTTTTGGGTCTCTTGTCTTGTTCTTAACAACTGCAATTGGTTAAGAAGTGAATTTAAAAAGAATAATGAAAGCATGAAACATGATTATTTCAGAAAGTTTGACAAAATGGAAAGATAAATATAACAATTTGGATAAATGGGATAATGAAACACAACCCAAGTACTCTTAATTATATAGAACATAGCAATGTGCAGACACAAAATAAGCCTTCAAGAAATGGTTAAAATGTTTGTTATTCTTGGCTATAATGATTTAAAAGACAAGAAATGCTTTATGTTGCTTTATAATAGAGAATTAGGTCAATAGGTAGTAGTCATCTAAAAGCATACTTGACGCTATTCTAGTATAAACTTGAACAATTCAAACTATTCAGAAACAATATGTGGTATTGCAGAAGTAATGTTGATTTAAGAAGGGAATGAGATGGGCACAGGATGAGGTCATGATGACACAACATCTTAGTAAATGCACTATAATGTTAGGTGGATAATACAACTTTTCTGGGCCTTTTTCTTGTGACTTGTCGTTTGTGAAATTAAAATTGTTTAGAAAATCAGTAAAATCTCTCAGCAAATTTACTGGCACATAATGGGTAATTGATAAATGTAGGCAGTTGTTACTTTGTAGAGATCCTCACTGAAAATGCTCAAGCTGAGATGAGTTGTTACAGATGTTGGAGAAGAGGTGAAGATAGATGACTTAAATGCGTGCTTCAAACTTTAATATCTTAATACACTTTGATCAAGTGTCTAGCATCCCTAAGGTTCTCACACTGGCAAAAAATAGTAGGAGTTAAGATTAGAATTGAGAACAATAGAATGCATGCTCTTTTCAAGTCATATATATATATTGTATGAAAAGATATTCACAGCATATGCAGCTTCTTTCAGCAAAAATACAGTAGCTTAATTGATGCAGGCTGTCTGGATCTAAGGACCTAGAGGGGTGTCCTGCAGGATGAACCTTCATGCAACATAGAAATTGAATGCGAGCTGAAGAAAGTGAAAGTGGTGTTTATTGAATAGCATGAATGACAGAGTATAGCAGAGAGAGTATCTGGGAGACTCAGGAAAGAAAGGAGAATGAGTCTCAGAATCGCTCAAGCTTTGGGGTTTATATTGGAAAGAGATGTAAGATACTTGTTCCTCCAAGAATTCAGGGTCGGATCCAGTCAGAGGTGAATGTCAGGTGAATAAAAGATGTTATTCCGTAAATCACTGCAGGTAAAGAGTATCGATGCATCATCAGCTAAGGTTTGTTTGAACCAAATGTCCTAGAACATGTTTGGGACCTGACTCTTCTTAGATGTTATCAGGTGTTTGGAGTCCAGGACAAAACTTAAAGAATGATTCACTTTCTCGATTTCCTCTTTAAGTGGAAACAGAGGTTCTTTGGCTTATTGAGAAATGGGGCCTAAAGGAAAATCAGCAGAGACAGTCTTTTTAAAATGGAGTCCCTTCAGCTTCCTTATTTCATAATTATAAGCAAAAGCAAAGTCAGTTTACTAGAAAGGACATTTTTATTGAACTCAAACTGCCACTTTCCTTTTATTTGGACACAGGAATGTTTCTAGAATTCAATATGGGAAAAATGTCCCCAATTGTATATTTTTTTAAAAATACATATTGCCTTTCTTGAAAAATGGGAGTCATTTGATGTTATATAATTATTTCCAAAGCTTATTGGTTTATCCTAGTATCTGAGCCATTCATTAGTTTGAAAAAAAAATAGATGTGTTAAATCAAGAATTTGGGATAGGAAAATAATTTTAAATGAGAAAGCTTGAAAAGTGCTTGTTTTGTTCCTATTTTCCTCCAGCTGTATATATACACACACACACACAGCAGTTAAATTTATTGTTAAGGTTTTACGTAGTTTTTCAAAATTTGCAAGTCAGAAAGCGTGTAGTTATGATAATCCTTAGGTATTTGATGATCTCTACGTACTTTTGTTATTGAGTGTAATAAGATATCTTTATCCCCAGGACAAGGTCTAATGTTAAATGGTTTTGAAGCATTATCAACTGTTTGGGGATTTTTTTGAATATTATCCAAAAAGTAGATGTAGAGCTTTCACCTAGTAAACTGAAATATGAAATCACATTTAGTGTTCAGGAGAAGATTTAAAAAATGCAAATATCTCACAGTAGTGGGCCATTCTAAACATGCACTGCTCTTCTGTGCTCAAATCCCTCTACAATAGTAGCTTTTAGCTTTTGGGCTTTGATTCTTACCCTTCAAGCATAGAAGCTAGAGCCTACAGACACTTGCTATTTGTGGCATCTAGTTTCCAGTCACTTGTTATGGAAGGATGTGATTACGTAAGGAGAGAATATAGACTGAGAAAAGAGGAGGGCTCAGGACAAAGAATCACTGACATTTAGATGTTTGGTGAAGGAAAAGATAGAAATGAAATGGCTAAAGAGGATAGAGGCAACAGGAAGAGGTTTTCAGTGAGGTTAAAGAAAGCAGGTCTGTTAAATGTTCATGGAACGTTATATTAGACCAGGATTGAAATATACATATTCAAGTATTTTATTTAAATATTTAAATATATAATATAAAATATTTTAAAAATATATATAATTTTAAAATATAAGAAATTCAGAGTGATTTTTGTGTTGCTGGGCATTGGACATTCATTTGGAATTAGGAGTAAAGCTTGAAAGATGGTTCAGAAAGTAAGGGGACTCTGTTAAGTAAAAATTTTTTCTTAGACATTTGACTGGAAAATCCAATAAAAATATGACAGGAAAGATAACACAGAGCTTAAAGAGAGTTTTTGTTTTCTTTTGCTTTGGAAGTGTTTATGGAAAAGAAAACATCATAAGTGTATAATCAAAGGGAAAAGATCCCTGAGGAAATAGCGAAGAAATATTGAACACACACTAACGAAGTAGTTCTGAGAAGTGGAGGGGAACCTCTTTCCTCTTAATAATACAGGTGCAGGAGTAGATTGATACAGTGGAGGCAGACTTGGAGATTGGTAGCAGGGAATTGAGGAAGAAGCGAATCCAAGGGCTTTGTTTTCTCTGTGAGTTATGAAGTGAGGATGATATATTGAGACTGAGGGAAGAGAGGGGAGTGTGGAGGTCTGAGGAAGATACCAAAGTTACTAAATAGTTGGTAAGGACTATGAAAGATCCAGATGTCTAGAAAAACCTAGTAAGGTGGCCTGGAAGCTCTGAGGATTCCCTTGTGGGCTAGCGATCATGAATTTATAGTGAAAACAATCTGTCCATTGTAATTTCTCAGCCAAAACTCATTTTGGGATTGTGAGATAGGGCTGTGGGGGTGAAACATAAGTTTCAGAGAGTTAAGGGTGTTTACAAGAAAGTGACAGTGGTGATGGTCATAAATGTATGAGGAATATGGATGCACATAGAGCCGAGAACAGGCTACATGGTTCAGTGTAATAGGGGCCAAAATAAATTCAAGACCTCAATGAATTTCAGTAGTTTTTCACATAAAGGATTGGATGCTATGATCAGTGAGGCGGATATGAGAGTTGTCGATTTCAAAAGTGGAGTCAAAATGTGACAATTTTTTAAAGAAGTAGGGTAGATTAGAATGTCATTGAAGATGAATAGGCAAGGGGCACCTGGGTGGCTCTATTGGTTAAGCATCTTAGATTCCTTATTTCAGCTTAGGTCATGGTCCCAGGGTCCTGGGATAGAGCCCTGCATCAGGCTCCCTGCTCAGTGGGGAGTCTTCTTCTCCTTCTCCCTCTGCCACTCCCCCTGCTTGTGCTCTCTTGCTTTCTCTCTCAAATAAAGACAATCTTAAGAAAAAAAAAAGGTGAATAGGCAAAATTGTTGGTAGTGAAGGCTTTAGAAAATCCCATGTCCCTATGATAATGGAAGAGAGTGTTCAGGAAGGTATTAAGCCACATACTCTAGAAAAGAAAATTCATAACCATAAGAACAATGTGGAACTGTATTAAAAACAGGGGAAGGTGGTGTAACGATAGCATATGCCTTGAAGGAGTAGTGGAGAATTTTGTAGGATTATTTTATTTTTAATATAGAATGTAATTTTCTGGAAGCCATATCTAGAAGTGAACAAGGCACTGACTTCACTTCCTGATCATGAGGTATATGAGATAAATGGGTACATTTGAAACTTGAAAGGCAAGATTTATTCAGTGCTAGCTCTAAAGGGGGTTGGTTGATATTAGGTGGTAATAGATGTGGGGTAGTTAAATGCAGAGCCACTCGCATAAATTGTCTCTCCCACTATACCCCTCTCTGTAGGTATTCTGACCATTATATTTATGATGTGTTGAGTGCTTGTTGTACACCAGACATATTGCAGATGTTATTTTTTTTCCCATAGCAGTATTTACAGAGAAGCAAAACTAAAGTTCAGAGTTCATATAGTTTCCCCAAAGTCACCTAGCAAGTAAATTTTACTGTTGCAATTCAAAATTAGGTGTATTGAACAGAATTCCATCTTAAATCAACTTAACCCCTGTAATCCTCAGTTTCCTTATCTTTAAAATTAGAATGATATTAACACCTACCTCAAAAGGTAAGCTAATCATATAAATTTCTTAGAAGTCTGGGAAGCACACTAAATACTGAGTACATGCTAGCAAAAATATAAACTACTTCTATACATTTTCCTATTTGTATTTGGTTGTGTAGACACAGGCTGAAACTCTCGTTTTGCAAGTATAAGATACAACACATGCTTTAGAGAAAATTCTTTAAAAAAATAAAATTGCATATATTTAAAGTGTACAATCTGATGTTTTGATATACATATACACTGTGAAATGATGTCAGTTAAGATAATTAACATAGCCATCACCTCCCACAGATAATTTTTTCTCTTTGTGTGTGTGTGTGTGTGGTTAAGACATTTAAGATCTATTCTGTTATTTATGGCATTGATGAACCTCGAAGATATTATGCTAAGTGAAATAAGCCAGATACAGAAAGACAAATACCACATGTTTTAATTTATATGTGAAATCAAAAGTGGTCTAACTTAAACTCCTAAAAACAGAGAGTGCAACAGTGGTTGCCTTGTGGGGTGGGTGGGGGGTGGGAAAAAGTAGTAGGTGTTTGTCAAAGAATATTTTCTGGAGTTCTAATGTACAGCAATGTGACTATAGTTAATAATACTGTATTGTATACTTAGATTCCTTATTTCTGCTAAGTGGGAAGATGGTCTTAAAACAATAGCTAAGTCTAGAGAAAAGGAACATTAACACTTTCTACTCAAATCTATTTTAGAAGTTTTTTGGAAAGAACTACAGGTTACATTGATGAATAAATAAGAGGTAATTTGATGATCTTTTTATGATAAAGAATTCTTATGCCAGTAAAAAAATCTGAAATTTGAGGCTTCCTCATGAATAAACATAACTCAGCCATCTGTGCAAAGTAAGAAAAAAATTGACCGTCATTAATGGCATGCTTGCATCTGCTACATTTGTGGGTGTGAAGGTAGCAGGACAAGAGCAAAAATGGGTGGACCTGGCTGACAATGATTAAGTAAAGTGCTGGCATAATGGAGTATGATGGAGTATGACCACTGTGAGTCACTATGCCTGAATAGGCTTTCATATTACTGCCGAGAACAATGTATGCTTTGACATGGATGAGAGCTGACTGCTTTTGAGGAGAAAGGGAACACACCTCACATGACTCTGTCAAAGTGACTGTGGGTAGTATAGGAGGGCATGGTAACCAGGTTTCATTTGATAAAAATAAATAATGTCGGATGGAGCTATTATTTTCTGCTGATACGGATCCTGTTGCTTGAAATGTACTTAAGGTTTCTTTGGAGGCTCTACAGTTGTGTTTGAACCAGGGAATCTTCTCCATATTTCTGATGCAGCTTTTATGAGCCCCCAGGCAACAGTGAGCTGAGGTCATGTTAAGAGAGGTATGCATGTCCTATTTAATCTTACATGACACCTGTTATTTAATTACTGTTTCATCTACTTTGGTGTAGGCCTGTGATATAGCAGCTTTTTCTTCATGTGTTAAATAGGTCCTGCCTTTGTTATACTGGACAGGCTGGATGTCATAAAGTCAAAGTTCTCCATGTTCTAGGAAGTGAAAAATATCATAAAATTTCTGCGATCCTCAGAAAATTGTTTAACACTTACTCAGTGGTCAAGCATTGGAACCTTACTAGGGAAGGTGGTACCCCAGAGTGGAGCAGGCTCTTCTCCCCTGCTTCCAACCACCCTCTTCTGCGCACCAATGAAGAGAAAGTGTATTAGAAGGGACAGAGGGGTCAGATGGGCCTCAGAAGCAGTGCTAGCCATGGCTGCTCCAGGTGAACCTTCTTAATGTGCTGAGACACCTAAGATCTTAAAAGGTTTTTAGAACCAAGACAACATTCTCTGTGCCTCCAACAAATAGGCTTTTTGACTTTGTAATATGCATTTTTCTCTTCCTATCTCATAGCAGAACAAAACTACCCAATCCCTGAGTTCTTTTCCTGTCTTTTTCTTCCTGTCAGGTTTTAGGGAAGCTAGGATGAGAAAAAGTTGCTTGCTTCATTTTCTATGATAGACTCAACCTAAAAGAGAGACGCAAAGAGGGCAAAAGAAAAATAAATGAATGAATGAATGAATGAATAAATAAATAAATAAATAAAAATCCTACTTGTGAAAATCTGATCAAAAAAGATTTGATTTTATATTCATTTAGTGATCTAAGCACCAGAAGTTACGTATCAAGGTGTTTAAACCGAAAATACCATATTACCTAAGCCACAGTTATACTGATGGATACAACATTTAAAACTAAAGCTTAGGGTATGGAACCTGACAACTGTGTACTTACCAGAAAAGGCTAAGAAAATTAGAAAATAGAACTGTTCTGGGAAATAGCAATCATTTTGTTTATTCTACATATGAAGATCAAAATTCTAAAAATAAGGAAGTTTATCCTTTTTTTTTTCTTTTCTTTTTTCTTTGGCCTTTGAAAGCAGTCAATGAACATCTTTCTGACATTGATTTTTTTACACCTTTTCAAAGATTTTATGCTAGAGACTCTGGCATATGCTATAAATGTGAGGCTCCATTTCCTAGATGATACGATACAGATACATTTGAAAATTATTGGAACTGCGAGAATAGAGAACACATTTTACCCCTTTGTAGAAAAAAAAAATTACCTCTCTTTTACAAATTATTTATGATCATGTCTCCAAGAGCCACAGATAGGTCCCATGTTTTAAAGAGGCAGGCAATAGGGGAAAAAAAAGTAAACAAAAATCCAGCTAAAGAGAACCACACCTGCTTTGCTTCAGTTGTTAGATATACTCTGATACAGAATGATACTTTATAGGAATCATTTATTACAAGTGACCTCACATGTGGTGTCTCATCTAAAAAAAATCTCACAAATTCTCATGAAGTGAGGTGACAGAATATATGGATTGGTTATGGAAAAATATAAAAATATCACAGTTTGTTATTGAGTAATTGAAATCGCTCAAGAAAACAAAATCATTGTTATTGAGAAGATTGATTTGGAGATGTTTAAAGGTATCTTTTAAAAATGTACATAAATCATAGCAATAGGATAGTTGGTTAATGGAATCTACAATTATAATTTTAGGTAAAGGGCATTAGGTTAAGAAAAGAGGTGCACAAAATCTGTTGAAGTGTTTGTGTGTGAATGTGAGAAATTATAGTCAACCTGTCAATATATGGGGAGATGAGGAGTGATCAAAATGGTAACTGTATTACTTATTTTTATTATTTTCCCATCACTGCTCTTTTGTAAAAGCTGACACCAATCCCCTATTGAGTCTTTTGTGTTATTAATAAGGAAATTATTTAAGGTGAGAAAACATCTGAAATAGTGATTTTATTTTCTTGAGTTCTAGATTAAGCCATCAAACATGAAGCCCTTTACCATTGTTACCCAAATTCCTATTTTCATTAAAGTGTTGGTGATTTTTTTAAAGTTTTTATTTAAACTCCAGTTAGTTAACATCTAGTGTAATATTAGTTTTGGGTGTGCAATTTAGTGATTCAACACTTACATATAATACCTGGTGCTCATTGCAAGAAATGACCTCTCCTTAATTCTCATCACCTATTTCACCCATTCTCCTAGTCCCCTCCTCTCTGGTAGCCATCAGTTTGTTCTCTGTAGTTAACAGTCTGTTTCTTGGTTTGCCTCTTTCTCTTTTTCCCTTTGCTGATTTGCTTTGTTTCTTAAATTCTACATATGAATAAAATCATATGGTATTTTTCTTTCTCTGACTGACTTATTTTGCTTAGCATAATACTCTTTAGCTCCATCTATGTTATTCCAAATGGAAAGACTTCATTCTTTTTGATGGCTGACAAATATTCCATTATAAATAAATATGTGTATGTATATATAATATACATATTATATATATTTATATATTATATTATGTTATTATATTATTATTATATATTATATTATTATATATTATATATATACACACACACCACATCTTTCTTATCTGTTCATCAGTCAATGTACATTTGGGTTGTTTCCATAACTTGGCTATTGTAGATAATTCTGCTATAAACATCAAGGTGCATGTATCCCTTCGAATTAGTATTTTTTGTATTTTGGGGGTAAATACCTACTACTGCAATTTCTGGATTGTAGTGTAGTTCTATTTTAACTTTTCAAGGAACCTCCATACCGTTTTCTAGAGTGGCTGCACCAGTTTGCATTTGTATGAAGTATTGGTGATTTTAAATGCCTACTCATTTACTGTTTTATGCAAACAGCAGTAGTAATAAAATTACTAAATTTAAAATTACATGCATACTCTATGGTAAATATGTTTTTGAAAACTTTACATGCATTTCCTCATTTTATACTGTCAACATCCCCATAATTTAGATATTATTATTGTACCTAGTTTATAGATGTAGAATGTGATGCTTAGAAATGCAGAGTTATTTGTCTGAGGTTTCATAGCAACTCAGGTGTGAGACTTCAGAGCTTATGTTTTTAATCACCATAATATTTTTCTCCTGAATATAATGTGCACTTAAGAATTCTTCTGTTGGGGCTCCTGGGTGGCTCAGTGGGTTAAAGCCTCTCTGCCTTCAGCTCAGGTCACAATCCCAGGGTCCTGGGATTGAGCCCCACATCAGGCTCTTTGTTCGGCAGGGAGCCTGCTTCCTCCTCTCTCTCTGCCTTCCTCTCTGCCTACTCTCTCTGTGTCAAATAAATAAAAAAAAAAAAAAAAAAGAAAGAATTCTTCTATTGTGGAGATACTTGGGTGGCTCAGTCAGGTAAGTGTCTGACTCTTGATTTTGATCTCAGGACTGTGAGATGGAGCGCCAGGTTGGGCTCCATGCTCAGAGCAGCCCATAGTCTGCTTGAGTTTCTCTTTCCCTCTCTCTCTGCTCCTCACAACCTCCACCCCATATGTGCTCTCTCTCTAATAAATAAATAAATAAGTTATTATTATTATTATTATTTCTGTTGTGGGGCATCTGGCTGGCTCAGTCAATTAAGAGTCTGACTCTTGGTTTCAAGCTCAGGTCATGATATCAGGGTCATGAGATCAAGCCGCGTCTGGCTTCATACTGGGTGTGGAGCTTGCTAAAGACTCTTTTTCCCTTCTCTCTCTCTACCCCTCCTCTCTCTCACTCTCTCTCTCTCACCCTCTCAAAAAAAAAAAAAAAAAAAAAAAAAAAAGAATTCTTCTGTTGTTTGAACTTTCCCTTCACTACGGTTGGATTATGGTTGGGAACCAAGTCAGTCTTTTGATTTTGTAGGAAGGATTCACATTTCAGGTGGCTTTTCCTCTTGCTTTTTCCAACAGTAGCTGTTGAGGGCCCCAAGACAGACAGTCTTTACTCTAAAAGGCTTCTGTTTTTACAATAAAGAAGATGAAATAGGGAGCTTTATCCTCTCACTGTCCCCAAGTGTGGCTCATGGGAAGAAATCCTTTTTCTTCTCTGTGGAAATATGGTGAAATTTTCTCCATAGGACTAATTAATTAGCCTATTACTTTTACTCCTGCCCCGTGCCTTCACTTTTTCAGTGACTCTCAGAGTCATTGCAGGTAGATCCCATGGATTTTGCTTTTGTCTGGGAGCAAATGTTCTGGAACATTTTGATGTGTCCTTGTACTGTGTCTCTTTCCTGGATTTGGCACACAAACCATTATCACAAACAGAAAAAGTCCTTCTTTCCATGACTACATTTTTCTTGGCAGCCAGAGAAACAACCATCTCATATCCTGACAGTGTGTCAGCTTCTTAAATTTAGTCAGTGATCATCAGGGATTCTCTGTCATATTTTCATTCAACACTAACTCCTGGGGAGGTTGATTTGGACAGTGGAGGCTTCCAGTGGTTTATGATTTATAGAAACATGTGATTGTTTCTTATGAGAGATGAGTCTGGCACAACTAAATCTACTAAAACACCATAGTATTATCTTGCCACCATCCTTATTATTAAACCTCATAATTCAATACAAATCAAAGGCTTGATAATAGTTCCCCTACCTAGAGGAAACAGTGAATTTAGTATTTTATCATATTTGATTTAAATTTATGCTCAGCAAGTCAGTAATCCAGATATATTAAAGTATATCTATGCACCTAACTGAATTTTGAATTCAATTTTCAATTTTCAAATTTTCAATTTTCCAGATTTTGAAGCTTCCATAAAGCACTGCTATTTTTCTTTTTTTTTTTAAAGACTTTATTTATTATTTATTTGTCAGAAAGAGAGAGAGAACACAAGCAGGCAGAGTGGCAAGCAGAGGCAGAGAAACAGACTCCCCACTGAGCAAGGAGACCGATGTGGAACTCCATCCCAGGATCCTGGGATCATGACCCGAGCCGAAGGCAGCCGCTTAACCAACTGAGCCACCCAGGTGTCTCATCACTGTTATTTTTCTTTAAATATGATTTGTTTTTAATGTTTCAGTTTTACTTAGACTAGAAACTTTTAAATGCTTAAGCCATAAACTCTACAAAACCAGAAAAAGTCTATCTTTCTATATACATATAGAACTATATATGAATATAGTATATAGTTTTATAAACAAAGATCCATGCATATATGTCCTTTGTGTGTTTATATGTATATACACACATGTATATACAGATATGTAAACACGTATGCATTTGGTACCATATAAAATTGTGTTCCTTCTCTTTGTCTTTTTCTCTCCTCATTTAAGAATGAAAGCTCAGTAATGCAGTCTTTAGGCAAATGATCAACTCAGTTTTCACTTTTGTTATTCAGTTTTGAGGCTTTTAGCAGATACTGTTAGCCAATGCAAAATATACATGAACTGGAATAACTTTATAATTAAATAAATTGCAATGCATGTAATCTATACAATAAGTCATGTTTTTCAGTCTGTGGTGCCCTTTCAATTCTCTGCATGAGATTTCTGTCTAAAAGGCACTAATAGAGACATTCTGATCTTGAAAAGAAAAGTGAGGAAAATCAACATCTAAAACTCAGAAAAGTCCTGGGTAGTAAAAGGTCTTTGTTCTGCGGAGTGTTCTCCCACAGAGGAACAGAATTTTCTTTTAGCTTTTACATTTGACTCCCAGGCTCTGAAATATAATAATCAAAGCTCACTGCTACCTTATGTTGAATCTCCTGTACATGAAATCTTTTTATTTAACAAGAAATGGAATTCTTGCCCCCAAATAATTTGATGAAAGCGTCTACATTTGCCAGTTAAAAATATCTTTTTTATTATGATGTTACAAGAAACTCCTGGTAGGCCACTGAGATAATTAGAGAAGACTGGAGGATATTTAATGAGTTTTCCAGGGTGCATTTGAGAATGCATCATATGTTATCATGTGTGCCTGATAATTTTATCTTTCTCTCTCTAGATGTCAAGGTACCCTGGTGTTGGAATGCTTAAATTAGAGATCCAAGAAAATATCGAAAGCTAGAAAAGTCTAACCTTTTTCAGACATTTCTATAACGGGGGTAAACCTTCATCCTCTATCAGCTGCTCTGGGCCTTATATTCTTCCTCATGGGCTGATTAATACAAATCAGTCAATAGCTCAACTCAAGGAAACATTTGCTTTTTTGCCTTTTCAGAGATTGAAAATGCCATTGTTTGTGGCTTAATCAAAAAGAAGAAACATAAGTAAGCCCTTGGAAATTGTTTTGTATTCCTCACTCACCTTGATTGTCTGCCCTAGCTTCTGTGAGCATGGGAGCAAGAATTTCGAGCTAGATTTCTGAGGCTAGATTTCTTTTCAAATGGTTTCTTGCACAATTTAAAAGAAACTAAAAAAGTGATCTATGTAGCAAAAGCTTTGACACAAAATCTGCTGAATGAACTCTGGGTGGAGATGCTGAGCTAGCTGCAAGAGCAATAGGAAAGTTTAATGGACAAGATTGGTGGTGGTCTCTCATCTACCACTAATAGGGAGAAGGAAAGGAGGAGGGGGCTTTATTTTTTTAATTCTTAGAGGTAGAAAAAAAAAAAAGAACAAAAACAAAAAGCAGTATAATCCAAGAAGTGGTCTGTCATAAAGCCTGAACTCTAAAGTAGTTTAGATATTTGCTTAGGATTTCGGTCTGGGGATAATCAAACAGAACGGGAAAGGCTAACTGGAAGTGAATTGAAAAATAGATAAAAACTCCTGTGATTGCTTCCCTACAGCTCTTGTGAGGACCACCGGCCCCAGAGCAGCAAACCAGGTAAAGTGGCAGCATCAACGTCCACAAGTTGGGATGGCATGGGAATAAAACAAGCATTGCTCTCAGGTAGATGGCATCTCCAGGGCTGAGTGCTTCAGATCAAGGTTCAGCAAACTATGGTCCACAGGACAAATCTGGCACACTGTTTGGGTAAATAATGTTTTATTTGGACACAGCTCCGCTCATTCTTTTTGTATTAACTATGGTGATATGCAGAGTACTGCCAGTTTTCTCAGTCAGCTATAAGGACAGAATAGAGTAATAGTAGTGGCCTGTGAAACCCAAAATATTCAGTACCAGGTATTTAACAGAAAAAATGTGCAGATGCCTGCCTTGGCAGCCTCTTAGACCTCTACACGCTGATGTGCCAGGCAAGTCAGAAGTAACTGCCATGTTTTTGATAGAGAGTGCACCATTTTACATTTGCACCAACACTGTCTAAAGAGTTCCATTTCTCCACATCCTGGCCAACACTTGTTATCTTTTGGTTTTCGATAATAGTTATCCTAAGGATGTGAGATGATAGCTCATTGTATTTTTTGTTCACATTTTCTTGATGATTAATGCTTAGCTTTTTTTCTTTTTTCCCATGTACCTCTCAGCCATTTGTGTGTCTTCTTTGGAAAAATGTTTATTCAAGTCCTTTGCTTATTTTTAAATCAAATTATTATATATTTTTTTGCTACTGATTTGCAGGAGTCTCAGTTTGCCTCTTCATTCTTAGTTGTTTCCTTTGTTGTACAAAAGCTTCTACTTTCCTTTGTTGTCATATTCAAGAAATTTTTGCTAGGACCAATGTTAAGGAGGTTTTCTCCTTTTTTTTTCCTAGAAATATTATAATATCAGGTCTTATATTTAAGTTTTTAATCCATTTTGAGATGATTTTGTGTATAGTGTAAGAGAAGAGTTGAGTTTTATTTTTTTGCATGTAGATATCCAGTTGTCCCAACACTTTGTTGAAGAGACTATCCTATCTCCATTGTGCATTGTTTGCATCCTTGTTGAAGATCATTTGACTGTGGGTTTATTTCTGGCCTCTATCCTCTATTCCATTGGTTTCTGTTTCTGTTTTTATGTCAATACTATATTATTTTGATTACTAAAAACAGGGAAGATCAGGAAATGTGATGTCTCCAGCTTTGTCTTTCTTTCTGAAGATTGCTTTGGAAATCTGGGATCTTTTCTCGTTCCACACAAATTTTAGGACTCTTTTTCTACTTCTATAAAAAATATCATTGGATTTTGATAGATTGCATTAAATCTGTAGGTCATTTTGGGTACTATGGATGTTTTAACAATACTGTAGGTCATTTTGGGTACCATGGATGTTTTAACAATAATGAGTCTTCTAATCCATGAGCATGGGATACCTTTCCATTTCTTTGTGTCTTTAATTTGTTTCATCAGTGTTTCCTAGTTCAGTGTACAAGTCTCAAAGAGATATTTTTCACTCTCATGTTCATTATAGCATTATTCACAATAGCCAGGACATGGAAACAATTTAAATATTCATTAACAGAAAATGGTTAAAGAAAATGTCACATACGCAGACACATACACACACAAACATACACACATAGGCACACATACATAAAATGGGGCATTATTCTGCCATTGAAAAAGAAGGAAATCCTTTCATATGAGATAATATTATGACAATATAAGGACAAAGAGGACATGATGCTTAGGGAAATAAGCCAGCCACAGGACAAATACTGCATGATTGCACTTATATGAAGTGTCTAAAATAGTCAGACTCACAGAAGGAGAGAGTAGAATGTTGGTTGAAATGTATATTATTTTGAAGAAGAAACCAGTCTGAAAGGCTACATTTATATGACTCCAACTATAGGACACTCTGGAAAAGGCTAAACTGTTCAGTAATAAAAAGATTAGTGTTTGCCAGAGGTAAGAGGGGAGGTCAGATGAATAGATAGGCACAGCATAGAGAATTTTTAGGCCAGTGAAACTATGGCCACTATGTATGATACTGTAATGGAGGATGCCATTATAAATGAAATATATGGCATACATGACATAAATGTTACTACACATTTCTCTAAACTCATAGAATGTACATCACCAAGAGTGGACCCTAATGTAAATTATGAACTTTGAGTGATAACGTTGTGTCAATGTAGGTTCATCAGTTACGTCAAATATTTCTTATAATCGGGATGCTGATAGTGGGAGACTGAATATGTGGAGACAAGTGCTCTAAAAATTAAGGTCTATGAAAACTTTTTAAAAATTCAAGTATAATTAATATACAGTATTACGTTAGTTTCAGATGTATAATATAATGATTTGACAATTCTATACATTACTCAGTGCTCATCACAGTAAGTATACTATTAATCCCCTTCACTTCTTTCACTCATTCCCCCACCCACCTCCCCTCTGGAAACCACCAGTTTATTTTCTATATTTAAGAATCTGTTTTTTGTTTGTCTCATTTTGTTTGTTTATTTGCTTTGTTTCTTAAGTGAAATCATATGGCATTTGTCTTTCTCTAATTGACTTATTTCTATTGCATTGTAACCTCTAGATCCATTTGTGTTAATGCAAATGCCAAAATTTCATTCCTTTTTATGGCTGAGTAATATTCCATTGCATATATTTCTTTATCTCTTTATCCCTTCATCTACTGATGGAAACTTGGGTTGCTTCCATGTCTTGGCCATTGAAAATAGTAGTGCAATAAACATAGGGGTATATATGTATAGATAGATAAATAGATTTACAAATTAGTGTTTTAGGTTTTCCTTGGGAAAATACCCAGTAGTGGAATTACTGAATCATATGATAAAGTCTATTAAAATCTTTTTTAAAAGAAACAATCTACAAAAATAAAGGATCTTGACACATGAAAATAAATTACTTAAAATTTGGATTATAAAATAAAGTACAGCACTTTTTATTGTGGAGATCACAGAGCCACAAACTTGTGGAAAATGCAGAAGCAAATACAAAGTATCAGAAGAGGCAAGATTAAATTTCATTGAGGCCCCTTCTTTAGACCAGGGTTTCTTGACCTTTGCAATTAACATTTGGATCTAGATAATTATTTATTATGACAACCAAAAATGTGTCTAATCATTGATCAATGTCCCCTGGAGTGCAAAAATGCCCATACTTGAAAACTACTGTTGTAGACCTTGCATTTTTTAATAGCTTCATTAAGATAAAATTTATATACTATAAAATTGAACTGTTTAAAGTGTATGATTTAGTGTATTTTTTTTTAATTTACAGAGTTGTGCATCTGCACCACGATCTAGTTTTAGATCATTTTCATCACCCCAATATAACCCTTGCACCTCCACTGGCAGTCACTTCCCCATTCTCCTCAGCCTTAGGGAACCATCATTCTACTTTCTGTAGATCCACTTTCCACAGATTTGCCTAGTCTGAACCACTTTTGAGGGGGAGGTCCAATTCTAAAAGAGACAATCATGGCCATTAGTGTTGAAGCTTCTTGAATATTTGGGAAGGATGTTCTTTGCAGAAAGAGCTTGTATTAAAGAGTCAAATCAGAAACAAAAGCCACAGTTTGAAATAAGTCAGAAAAAGCTTGAAATCCCAAGAAAAGCCAATCCCACTCCTCCACTTCTATGCTACCCTCACTTATCAGATTCATTTCCGTCTTTCTGGGTTGAAACTTTGAAAGTGGAAAAATGGCTACATATTTTCCTTTTTTATTCTTTCTTTTATCCTCTCTTCTCTTCTCAACAAACTACCATTTATTTTTTTTCTAATTCCATCTTATCATTACCCCTGTCTTCCTGTTTGAAGCTAATGGTAAGGCTTCTGTGGTACACAAAGGTGTTTTTGTTTTTTTGTTTCTATTTTCAAAAGAGAAAATTAGGTTGTGAGGCTCCCCAGCCTAGTTTTTGATATCTTTAAAGGCATATATTTATTATCATTAGTTAATAGCCTGGTTTGCAAGGCTATTGTGTTGAGGGTCAGAAGCTAATTATTAATTGCCTTTTGCTCTTTACAACAAATCTTAATCCCCTTCTGTATCCTTTCTCCTGCCATCCACCCCTGCACTGCTCTAGCAGATGATATTTTGCATTAATTAACCTGACCCTCTGAACTCAGTGACAGTAAAGAGAAAAGTGCATTTGTTTCCCACTCTTACCTTGCCTTTTAGGAAAGTAATTATACTGTAAAGTCTTATGTCTCACCTGTGTCCTGCCTGAATCACTGCCTCCAGAAATTTCCTATCACAACTGAAACAATTTGGTCCCCACCTATAAGATATTTTCTGTCTGTCCTGTTTCAAGAGAGGGCCTTCAGGCAGAAAGACCTGGGTGCTTGAACTAGGAAGCCATGAGCTTAGATATCATTGCTCACCACAACTACAAGTCGCTTCTAGTGTGGGTTGAGAAGATGTAGATTGGGTACCACAGCATTGGCTACACCGTATAATATTTCACTTAAAACACTTTGTCATGTGTTCCAAAATAAACAAACAAATGAAGCACTAGACTGAAAGAAAAAAAAATTAAAAAAAGAAACAGCAAATACTTGGAAACACATAATACATTTTGTAGCACAATCAAGTTGAGATTTATGGCAGTTTTACACTTGCTTCTAGTAGATGCCTTGATCCTGAGAACAAAATAGTCCCATTCTATTGGGGTGCCCATCTCATCACCTTATGCTTGAATGTCTAGACTCACTGACCTGCCCAGTCTCCTTTCCTTGAGGACTATAGTTGGATTTTTTCCTATTTCTCTAGTCTTCTAGGGATTACACTGAACCTAAGCCTAGAACTTAGTGTCCTACTTGTCATGTGCTTACTTACAAGTTTACACTTTGCTGGCTCCTATGCAATAACTAACCTTAAAAAGTAGGAGAGAAACTTTCAGCTTTTTAATAGCCTTGACTTTTATTTTATTTTTTATTAACATATAATACATTATTTGCCCCAGGGGTACAAGTCTATGAATCATCAGGCTTAAACATTTCATAGCACTCCCCTAGTACATAACCTTCCCAATGTCCATAACCCAACCACCCTCTTCATACCTCCCTCACCCTGGCAACCCTTAGTTTGTTTCCTGAGATTAAGAGTCTGGTTTGTTGCCTTCCCAATCCCATCTTATTTCATTTTTTCCCTCCCTATCCCCTATGACCTCCTCTCCCTGCCTCTCAAATTCCTCATATCAGAGAGATCATATGATAATTGTCTTTCTCTGATTGACTTATTTTGCTTAGCATAATACTTGCTAGTTCCATCCATGTCACTGCAAATGGCAAGATTTTGTTTCTTTTGATGGCTGCATAGTATTCCATTGTTTGTATATATGTGTGTGTGTGTGTGTGTATGTGTGTGTATACCACATCTTCTTTATCCATTCATCATTGATGGACATCTAGGCATCTAGGTTCTTTCCATAGTTTGCCTGTTGTGGACATTGTTGCTATGAACATTCGGGTGCACATGCCCCTTTGGATCACTACATTTGTATCTTTAGTTTAAATACCCAGTAGTGTGATTGCTGGGTCATAGGGTAGCTCTATTTTCAACTTTTTGAGGAACCTCCGTGCTGTTTTCCAGAGTGGCTGCACTGGCTTGCATTCCCACAAACAATGTAAGAGGGTTCACCTTTCTCTGCATCCTCACCAACATCTGTTATTTCCTGACTTGTTAATTTTAGCCATTCTGTCTGTTGTGAGGTGGTATCTCACTCTGGTTTTGATTTGTATATCCCTGATGCCAAGTGACATTGAGCACTTTATCATGTGTCTGTCCATTTGGATGTCTTCTTTACTGAAATGTCTGTTCATATCATCCGCTCATTTCTTTTTTTCCTTCTTTTTTTTTTAAAAGATTTTATTTATTTGACAGAGAGAGATCACAAGTAGGCAGAGAGGCAGGCAGAGAGAGAGAGAAGGAAGCAGGCTCCCTGCTGAGCAGAGAGCCCGATGTAAGACTCCATCCCAGGACCCTGAGACTATGACCTGAGCTGAAGGCAGAGGCTTTAACCCACTGAGAAACCCAGGCACCCCATCCACTCATTTCTTGATTGGATTATTTGTTCTTTGGGTGTTGACTTTGGTAAGTTCTTTATAAATTTTGGATACTAGCCCTTTATCTGATGTCATTTGCAAATATCTTCTCCCATTTTGTCAGTTGTATTTTGGTTTTGTTGACTGTTTCCTTTGCTATGCAAAAGCTTTTGATCTTGATGAAGTCACAATAGTTCATTTTGCCCTTGCTTCCCTTGCCTTTGGAGATGTTCCTAGGAAGAAGATGCTGTGGCTGAGGTTGAAGAGGTTGCTGCCTGTGTTCTCCTCAAGGATTTTGATGGATTTCTTCTCATGTTGAGGTCTTTAATCCATTTTGAGTCTATTTTTGTGTGTGGTGTAAGGAAGTGGTCCAGTTTCATTCTTCTGCATGTGGCTGTCCAATTTTCCCAACACCGTTTGTTGAAGAGACTGTCTTTTCCATTGGACATTCTCTCCTGCTTTGTTAAAGATTAGTTGACTATAGAATTGAGGTTCTATTCCTGGGCTCTCTATGTGTCTGTTTTTGTGCCAGTACCGTACTGTCTTGATGATTACAGTTTTGTAGTAGTGCTTGAAGTCTGGAATTGTGATGCCACCAACTTTGGTTTTCTTTTTCAACATTCCTTTTAGCCTTGACTTTTAAATGTGGCAATCAGGAGATAGTCTCTTTCTTTCTTTCATCTGTCTCCACCTATATCTGGATACATCTATATACATGGTTGTACTTAAGGTGATCACTATTGTTTCAATGAGATGGGTTTCTCTTTTTCCATAATGTGGGAAAATAGAGCAAGTTACTTTCCATTTTATTCTTCTTACACTTTTTAGCAAAAATTATGAATTTTAAAGCCAAAGAGATTTATTGTGGGTGGAAGGCAGGATTGGGAGGGTAAGATAAATATTTTCCAAGTAATAAAATTCCCTAGTGGCACAATCACCCTCCCCAAGCCCCTTGTGGTATACCTCTCTTTGTGTCTAGAAATATCACACCATGCCTGTGTGTGAAATGGAGGGGTAGAGAGTAATTGTGAAGACATCTGCACTAACTCTTGGTGTACTTGGACATGGTAAAACAGGGAATGGGAAAGATTGATGGTGAAGAGACCTAGGTTTTATTTTGTCACTAACTAAGCTAGATAAACATGGCTGACTTCTCACCACTGCAGGCATTAGTTTCCTCTTTTATGAAATGAGAGGCCTTGATAATATTTTTAAGACCTCTTCTAGTTCTCTAAAGCTCTATTTAAATAAAAATTTCTCATGGATGGTGACTCATCCCTCCATTTCCTCTCCTTTGTCATCTTGTCACCCTTTTAAAAGGGTTATTTCACTGGCTGGGATTCCAGTTGGTGTAACAGGATACCTGGGGGGGGGGAGTGGCTTACCAAAGTAAGGAGTGTATTTCCTGCTGTAATGAAAAAATCAGAATAGGTAGATCAGAGTTTATGTAGCTGCTTAACATAGTCATCAAAGAGGCAGGCTGATTGTTCTGCTCTTTCTTTACTTGTTACCTTTGTTCTTATAGTGGAAGGTGGTTTCTACACTTCCATCCATCAAGTCTGAATTTCAGGCAGGAAGAAGGAGGCTGGAGAAAAATGAGGCCAGATGTCTGCTCAGGAGATTGGGACTTAAGCCTCCATCTCATTGACCAGATTTTGTTGCAGGGATCTTTATAACCCTGCATGCTGTAGGGACACAGGAAATTCAAGTGCTTCATTTTCTATCTCTCCAGTAAAGAAGGCAAGGGGGGAAGGGATCAAAAGGGTATTGTGAGTGAACTCACCTGCAGTACCTGCTAGGGTTGGTATTTGGAAAGACAACATTGTCCTGTCCATAGCAGGACATTTTTATTTGTGAGGCAGTGAGAAAAGTTTTTATCTTTTAATCTAATCTTGTTCTAATTAGAGTAAGTTCCGTAGCAGACAGACATTTTGTAGAGGAGCAAGCACTCAGTTGTAGATATTATATGATCAAATGATGAATTCAAAGTAAAGGGTAATTGTATGTTGCCAGTAGACGTCTCAGGATTGGCTAGGCTAAATAATGTATAAGAAGTATTCTAGGGATGCCTGGGTGGCTCAGTGGGTTAAAGTCTCTGCCTTCCGCTCAGGTCATGGTCTCAGGGTCCTAGGATCGAGCCCCTCATTGGACTCTCTGTTCGGCAGGGAGCCTGCTTCCCCCTCTCTCTCTGCCTGCCTTTCTGCCTACTTGTGATCTCTGTCGGTCAAATTAATAAATAAAATCTTTTAAAAAAAGACTATGTAGTGTTGTTACTGTTTGATTATAACAACTCAGCATTAACAATGTACCATAGAAAATTTTTAGAGAATCCAACAAAGAATTTGTGTTCAGCGATGTGAACCAAAGCATTCATTCATTATTCATTTATTTAATATGTATTAATTAAACATCTAGTAATGTGTAACAGTGTCAGCACTGTTCTAGGCACCTGGGATTACACTGGCAAATAATAAATGACCCCAGTTTTCTTTGTGCTCACATTCTGGTGAATTCGTAGTGATTATAAAAGTGTTACTTATGGAGTGTCTGGCTGGCCAAGTTGACAGAGCATGTGACTTTTGATCAAGCCCCATGTATAAGTTCATACTTTAAGTAGAGCCTATTAAAGTAAAAGGTAAAAAAATATATATATATATATATAAAGATATATATATATATATAGATATAAAGGCAAAAAAATATATATATATAAGTGTTACTTCTGAATGTTGGAAGATGCATACAAAATTAAGAACCAGATTAAATATTGTAATGCATCCATAATATGGACTGTGTTATTAAACATCATTTTGAACACTTATCAAGATGGAATAAATTGGACTGTAAAATATCATAAGCTTGATACAAAACCTTATGTATATATTATAAATGCATACATGTGTATACACACACTAATATATATGACATATGCATGTATCTATAAATATTACTATGACGTCTATAAAATATATCCTAAATAACTGATGTGATATTTGAAATAAAAATTAGTATGTCTAAGGGTTTTTTTAATTTATAATAATTTGAAAATTTTGTACATGTTTGTTATAGAGATATATTTATATTTCACATATTCATATAATATGTAAATTTTATGTTTATTCATGAAAACATAACACAAAAACGGTGACATAAACTTCAGTACATTTTGCATGATAGAAAGACTACATGGATAATTAGTGTTTGTCTCTAAGATAGAGTAGGATTATAGGTAATTTTTCCTTCTTGCTCTTGCTCTGTATATATGTATACATACATTCTATAAAATTCCCTTTAAAAAAGATATAACTTGAAAAAAATCATTTAAAATTCAGTAATTTATCTAGTTTTTCTGTTTTGATTTTTTGATGCTATATTTTCATTTTAAATTGAAACTTAGATACAATTTGCCATAGCTATTATGTCTCTTTCTTCACATTTTGTCCTGTGTCTCCTTCCCAGGCATGTGGTAGGTTTGCTGTTTACTTGTCTATTGAATTCAGACATGACTGCATGACTTGTTGTGGTCCATAAAGTGTAAATAGAATAGTGATATGTTACATGACACCAAAGGTTACCAATTATTACATTAGCTGAGTAATAATAGGTAAAATAAACACAGTAAGACGCTTGTTTATAAAGTGTTCCTATATTTAGAGCAATACTATCCTCACAGTATTGAGAAAAGTGCTTGTATAATAAGTGTTCTGATGTTTGTTAGCATTGAATCATTTATCCGCCCCCCCCCATAACAATTGTATAAATCTCCTCTCTTCAGGGCTAAAGATTTATAATCCTGTATTACAAGGGTTTTGTGTCTCCGAGAAGCTGAATATATGGCACATCGCACTAATTCAGTTTGTCATTTTGCTTCCCCTTGGCCTTTCTTTCTCATCTCTGCAAAGTTCCAACGTTGATCCCTGTGTTTCAGGTGTCAGTCAATATGAAAAGCAATCCTGGGAGGATCTAGCTTTGAACTCACATAAAGGCTCTGTCTCATCAGGCTTAAGTTGTCCCTGCATCAATGACCTTATAGGCTGTGACTCACTGTGTTATAAACCTCTCCTTCAGCATGTCATTCCCAGTTAGCAGAGGCATCTTGTCAACTCTATGATAGAATAATGCTTCCTGTAACTCCTTGGGGATAATTCATATTCTAGAATATCCCTCAGCTTTTAAAATTATTTACCTCAAAAGTAATTTAAGTATAGTTCTGAAGATCTTGACATGAGGCCATTGCAAATGAAAGAGAGAAGGCTGTATCATTCCTGTGTTGAGTACACAAAATATCTGTATAAAGGGAGGTTTCATAATTTGGGGAATCACACACCCCCCAAGAGGCACATAAGCAATTAGACACATATGGCTTTTAATTTAAAAAAAATAATTAAGAACTAATGCTCCCTACCCTCAAGCACATGGGTTTCCCCCCGATAAAAGCCCTATCCTCACATTTCACTTTGCAGAAATTAACTATATATAAAAATGTAGCAATCAGCCATTGATATGACTGCAAAGTTCAAAAATTTTTTGTCTTCCTCTTCCTCTCTATTGTATTATTTGGAGTCAGTTTCCAAAAATTATGCCTGTCTCTTTTGAGAATACCAGAATGAAAAACAGATAGCCTCCCCTACTCCCATCATCAGAGACTCATGGAGTGATCTTGATGTCCACAATCCAATATGATTCCTAATATACCTCTGATGGTCACATTAAAGTTCCAGGCAGCTAGACAGAAAGAGGGCAGAGAAGGGCAGGCACACCCTTTCCTTTCTAAGGCCACACCTTAAAAGATTATATATTTCCACCTCCATTTCACTAACTAGATATGACCATACCCAGCTGCAAGGGAGGCTGATATGATCTCAGGGTAAGCAGCAATGTATTTGAGTTAAGGTTCTCTAATGCAACTGAATACAAATTTGGAGAGAATATTCTTTGTCATGATTCTTACTCAAGTGCGGACAACTTAACCTTCTAATGCTATATAAATTTTAAAAAGGTAGCATGGAGAAATAAGTACTATTTTTCCTGAATAATTAATTACCGTTAGAAAAGATGCAGTGCTATGTCCAGGTGTGAATTAAACTTGTTAATTTTAGGTGTATAACCAGATAGAAACAAAACATCTGAATTTAGAATATAAAATTTTATAGTTACAAAGTTTAACTTTGAATTTAAAGTATGCTAGATATGGTACTTGGAATCCAAATCCCACTTTCTTCTATGTGCTTCCCTGTCCTGCAGAGATTAGAATGCTTAAAAATAGGACTAGATTTATCGAAATGCTTTATAGCTAAAGTTCTGAGTACCAGTTTAATTCCTCAAAGGTAGGTGTAGTTACAATGAGTTGGAGGGTGGAAGTAAGGGAGAAATATCTTCCTGTAGTTTGTCAGATAGTGAAAATGTCTCCTTCTTCCGTAGTGCTTGTCAAATTCTCATGCTATTCTCTATCTCCAACATGTATGGGCTCACACACAGACACATACATAGACAGATACACTTATACATGCACACACATGCACACAGATATACACATACACACAAACACATACACATACACACGCATTCACATACACACATATATACACATATACACACTCTTAGGAGGCTCTTGATATGCTCTCTTTAGTCCTTGACAAAAGAATGAGTTGAGTTGCCTATGAAGAAAAGCATTTAAGTGAAAAAGATAACCAGCCAGTCCTTAATTGCAGTTTATTCCCTATCTTGTTCCAGGTGTTTCAGAACCCATGAATGGTTTCAAAGGGAGCTCCAATCTCTAGGTTGCTTTATGATAAGATTTTTTAAAATTAGGTCCTGTTTTTGCCTTCCTCCCACTCCAACATTTTATTACTTAGACTATCTGAAATAAAAATTATCTTTCTATAAGCATAATTGCATACCAAAGTAATTTTGAAAAGGCACATTTAAGTTTTAGAATAGAAAGCAGAACAAAATATTTCCACCTCCCTTTATGGTACAAAGATTAAAAAGTGTCTAAATATTACTATCTCAGAAACGGCTCATTAAGTGATCTCCACATTTTCAGTTCAATTCACTTATTCCTTTTTCATTTAGAAGGGAATTAGAAGCACTACCCCTCCCCTCCTTTCCCCACCCTCAGTCCACACATTCCTCACCCCTCATTTGCTGAGTGCTTATTATGAGCCATACGTTGTGCTGGGTGCTATGGACATAAAAAAACATAAGATTCCTGCCATGAGGGAGCTCAAGCTTAAAAGGAGATGCGGATGTATGACATTACACCTTGAGAGTTATAATGGAGGTACTGCTAAATTGTTTGAATGCCATAAAAGATAAAGGGTCTGACTCTCCTGGAGGAATCATAGGAGGCCAAAATGTATGCTTTTCACTTTATTAAAGTAGGAGTATAGTAGGAGTATTTAGTACCGACTAAGTGTCATCCATTGACCAGGTTTTCGACACCTTATTACTGTCCATTCTCATATTTTCTTGGCAAGTGCTAGGAAGTATTAGTAGACGAGATCAAGTTAGGAAAACAGAAATCACTCTAGGTGTGAGAAAGGGACAGGGAGGGAGAGATGGAGAGGGAGTGGGAGCAAGTGGGAGAGGGGAAGGGAGAAGGAGAGGAGGACAAAGTTAAAAGGTGTTAGAAAGGCTTTAGGAACAGAAGGGAGAAAATTAATAACCAGCATCTAAGGCAGTATTCCTGCCTCCAAGTATTTATGCTCTTGAGTGATCTTTTCTGATCTGTGTGACCAAGGAGTCATTCCAAAATGATGATGTATCACTTTCTGGACTCGAATAGAAAAGGTATTATGGCTCTGCCTCCCTCTCTGTCTCTTTCTCTCTCCCTCTACTATCACTCACTCCAGGGAGAAGCCAGCTGCCATGTTGTGTTGACACTCAAGCAGGCTTATGGAAAGCCTCATATAGTGAGAAACTGAAGTGTTCTCTCAACAATCTGAAAGGAACTGAGACCCCTGACCATAGTCATGCGAGTGAGGGAGTCACCATGGAAGAATATTCTCCAACCAAAGTATGGCCTTCAGGTGATATAGCCTGATCTTAAGCTTGACTACAATCTCATAAGATACACTGAGGCAGAACTATTAAATAGCTAAACCACTTCTAGATTCCTGATCATCAGAAACTATGAGATAACAATTTTTTTTTTGCTTGTTTTTAGCTGTGAAAAATGGTTTTGAAGTACTTGGTTATATAGCAATAGATACTTGTGGACTAGTACAAAGAATTCCAGAAGTGCCTACCTGCTAATTTGCTGTTGGAAATACTGTTTCACTTGGCCCTGGATTCTCTAAAAGACATCTCTTCTTGGAAAAGGATGTAACCTTAGAAAAGCTACTGCCTTTGTCAGGGTAGCTAGGTTCTGGAGTCTCCCCAATCTTGCTGCCATCATTACAAAAGTCAGAAGCAGGAAATTTTTATTTCTGTCTTCTTATCACTTGCCAAAACTGATGAACCTTAATGGAATCTAGTTGGTTCCCTGGTTGAGGAGCCTGGGAAACCACAGGCCTTATAGGAATTTGTACTGACTCCTACCCCCGTAAATAGAGCAGAGCATATTTAAAGACAAGTGTATCACTAAGAGAAGATAACTAAAGGAACTATACAGAAGGTATTATTAGCTGTGTTTTATAGATGAGGATTCCTATGTTTCAGAGTACCAGTAACTTGTCCAAGGTCACACAGCTACAGAATAGAAGAATCTTTGGAAAGAATAGAACAATCTTTCTAAAGCCTCTTTCTGTGAATGAGTTTAAGTAGTGAAAAGGAATAGAATGAAGGATTAAGTTTCTTTATTTACCATACAACTTTGTCTCAGACCACTCTTGACCTCCAGAACAATATGGAGAGAAAGTAGAACCAGAAGACACCTTCTGTAAATGTCATCTGTGGACTGTTTTCTATTACCTTGAACTCATTTATAGGACTTTTTACTGACATAACATGTCCCTGGAAGAGGATATATTGCTGCTCAGACAAGATCCCCCATCCAAGGAGTGGGCAATTTATTCTACCTTCACCAGAAACAAACTGTGAAACTAGTGAAGCATGAAGAAGGAATGAGAGAAAAAAAAATTATGAGTTTTTTTTTCTCTTTTCTACCATATTAAAGAAGGCAAAATCAGGAAAAATATATCTTGAACATTATTTTTATAAAGTTAAAAACAGCCTGTTTTTAATTTACTTGGTCCTGTTGATAAAACTCAGGCTGGCTACTCATCTCTGTTCAGAGAAAAGCAAATGGGTGAAGTTACCGTATTTGTGCCCTACTGCCTTTTAGGGAGAATGAACAGGACAGTGTAAAAGTCACAAGTGGAAGTGTACTGGTATTTCCTCTATAATTAACTCAACACTTAAGTAGCCTTTAAAGTGAAAGGAGCCCGCCAAATGATGGAGGCACACAGGAGGTAATTATGTACTTTCAATAAATGCCTGAAAGCTCACAAGTTCCTCTGGGAGATATAATCTCTGGAAAACCTTGCGTTGTCACTTCCATCCTATTTATTATTTTAACAAATTGTATATTCTGCAGAGGAATTTTATTTCGAAAAGATATGAATTTACATTAAACCAATTCAAAGCCTATGGGGGGAAGGATTTTAAATCCTAATGTAATTTCATTATCTCTTAAGATGCAGTATTGAATTAAGTTTCAAAAAATGTTGCCACATTATGATTGTATGTGGTCATATAATTCTCCAATTTCTATTGTGTATCCTCTAGGACAGGGGTCAACCAACTATAGCCCATAGGCCAAATCTGGTCTGCCACTTGTTTTATAAATAAAATTTTATTGGAACATAGCAACACCTGATTAAAAAGTGGGCCAAAAACCTTAACAGACACCTCACCAAAGAAAATACATAGGTGTCAATGAAAAGATGTTCTATATCATATGTTATCAGAGAAATGCTAATTAGAACAATAATGTCATATCACTATACACCTATTAAAATGGCTAAAATCCAGAACACTAATACCACCAAATGCTGGCAAGAGGGTGGATCAGCAGGAACTCTCATTCTTTGCTAATGTGATGAAAAATGGTACAGATGCCTGGGAAGTCATTTTGGCAATTAAAAAAAAAAAAACTAAACATACTCCTACCGTATCATTCAGCAATGGCACTCTTTGGTCTTTATCCAAAGAAGCTGAAAACTTATGTCTGCATAAAAACTTGGACATGACTATTTATTACAGTTTTATTCATAATTGCTGAAGCTTGGAAGTAACCAAAATGTTTTTTAATAGGTGAATGGATAAACTGCGGTATATCTGGACAATGCAATATCACTTACCACTAAAAAGAAATGAGCTGTCAAGCCATGAAAAGACGTGAAAGAGGGATACCTGGGTGGATCATTCACTTGAGTGTCTGACTCTTGATTTTGGCTCAGGTCATGATCTCAGGATCAGGAGATCCAGCTCCTTATTGGGCTACCTGCTAAGCATGTAGCCTGCTTAAGATTTTCTCTCTCCCTCTGCCTCTCCACCCCTCTGGGGGAAAAATATATATGGAAGAACCTTAAATGCTTATTACCAAATGAAAGAAGACCATCTAAAAAGGCCCATATACTTTTTTGGGGGGGATTGATACATCTTTTATTTAAGGATGAGAAAGCCATAACATGTGAAGAATATGAACCCACACAGTGACAAAAATCACAGTGTGGAAACTTGGAACAATTTTTTTTTAATTATTTATTTATTTATTTATTTATTTTTATTTATTTTCAGCATAGCAGAATTCATTGTTTATGCCCCACACCCAGTGCTCCATGCAATACGTGCCCTCCCTTAATACCCACCACCTGGCTCCCCCAGCCTCTCACCTCCCGCCCCTTCAAAACCCTCAGATTGTTTTTCAGAGTCCATAGTCTCTCATGGTTCATCTCCCCTTCCAATTTGCCTCAACTCCCTTCTCCTCTCCATCTCCCCATGTCCTCCATGTTATTTGTTATGCTCCACAAATGAGTGAAACAGTATGATAATTGACTCTCTCTGCTTGACTTATTTCACTCAGCATAATCTCTTCCAGTCCCATCCATGTTGCTACAAAAGTTGGGTATTCATCCTTTCTGATGGAGGCATAATACACCATAGTGTATATGGACCACATCTTTCTTATCCATTTGTCCGTTGAAGGGCATCTTGGTTCTTTCCACAGTTTGGTGACCATGGCCATTGCTGCTATAAACATTGGGGTACAGATGGCCCTTCTTTTCACTACATCTGTATCTTTGGGGTAAATACCCAGTAGTGCAATTGCAGGGTCATAGGGAAGCTCTATTTTTAATTTCTTGAGGAATCTCCACACTCTCCAATTTGCATTCCCACCAACAGTGTAAGAGGGTTCCCCTTTCTCCACATCCCCTCTAATAATACATGTTGTTTCCTGTCTTGCTAATTTTGGCCATTCTAACTGGTGTAAGGTGGTATCTCAATGTGGTTTTAATTTGAATCTCCCTGATGGCTAGTGATGATGAACATTTTTTCATGTGTCTGATAGCCATTTGTATGTCTTCATTGGAGAAGTGTCTGTTCATGTCTTCTGCCCATTTTTTGACATGATTATCTATTTTGTGTTTGTTGAGTTTGAGAAGTTCTTTATAGATCCTGGATATCAACCTTTTGTCTGTACTGTCATTTGCAAATATCTTCTCCGATTCCGTGGGTTGAAAAGGCCATATACTTTATGATCCAACTATATGCCATTCTATAAAAGGCAAAACTATGGGAACATTAAAAGATTGGTGGCGGGTGCCTGGGTGGCTCGGTGGGTTAAAGCCTGTGCCTTTGGCTCAGGTCATGAGCCCAGAATCCTGGGATCGAGTCCCGCATCGGGCTTTCTGCTCGGCAGGGAGCCTGCTTACCCCTGTCTCTCTGTCTCCCTCTCTGCCTACTTGTGATCTCTATCTGTCAAATAAATAAGTAAAATCTTAAAAAAAAAAAAAAAAAAGATTGGTGGCTATCATGGATTGGCGGTGTGTGTGGGGAGGGAGGAAGGATAAGCAGGCGGACCACAGAGGATTTTAGTGAAGAAAACTATTCTATACAATACTATACATTTGGAAGCATGTCATTACAGATTATCCAAAGCCACAGAATGTATAAAATCAAGAGTGAACCCTAAGATAAACTATGGACTTTGGATGATTTTGATGTATCAGTGTAAATTCATCAGTTATAATAAATATACCATTCTCATGAGGGATGTTGATAATGGGAGAGTCTGTGCTTCTGTAGAAGCATAAGATATATGGGAAATCTCTGTACCTTCCTCTCATTCTGTGAACATAAAACCTCTCTAAAAATTTGTAAAAATAATTTGCAGTTACAACCACTTTTTCATACTTTTTTTTAAAGATTTTTTAAAATTTATTTATTTTACAGACAGAGATCACAAGTAGGCAGAGAGACAGGCAGAGAGAAAGGTTGGTTGGAAGCAGGCTCCCCGCGGAGCACAGAGCCCGATGCGGGGCTCTATCTCAGGGCCCCGAGATCATGACCTGAGCCGAAGGCAGAGGCTTTAACCCACTGAGCCACCCAGGCGCCCCTTTCATACTGTTTTGAGACAACCTTCTCTGTCTCTCTCTCTCTTTCTACCCCTGCCTTCTATTTTAGAATAACATTTCTATCTTTATGTTCTTAAATATGGCCTAAACTGTAATATGCATTTCCCAGAGGCTGTGTAGTTTAACAATGTTGAGTAGTTTCTTTTCCTTTTTTCCTGCCAAGAGTGGAGCATTGTAAACAATGAAGAAACTTTGCTATCAGCTCTGGATCTGCAAATAAAAGCAAGAACCTGGGCAACTGACTTAACTTCTCTAAGCTTTAGTCTTAGTGTTTCTGTGTTAGTGTAAAAAAACACAAAATCTTTGTTTTGTTTCAACAGGAGCTTAAGGTTTTTTTTGATCACTCTTTAGCCAAGCACCTAGAAAAATGGCTAACTTAAAATGGAAGCTCAAGAAATACAGGTTGAAGGTTGATTTTTGAATGTGTGTTAAAAACTTAGCACAGTGTCCAGGTGCGTGGGTGGCTCATTCAGTTGAGCATCTGCCTTTGGTTCAGGTCATGGTCCCAGTCCCATGTCATAGTAGGGTTTCCTGTTAAATGGGAAGTCTACTTCTCCATCTCCCTCTGCTCCTCCCCCTGCTTGTACCTGCTCACTCTCTTTCTCTATCTTTATCAAAAAAAACAAACAAAACAAAAAACCAAAAACCAACCAACCAAACAAACAAAAAACCCCTAAAACCTTAGCACAGTATTCAAACATGTAGAGTATGGTATTATTAGATATTAATTATTTGCCTTATTTATATTTCCTATCAATTCCTCTTTTTTCTTTAGACATTTTTTTTTAAGATTTTATTTATTTACTTATTTCACAGACAGAGATCACAAGTCAGACAGAGATCACAAGTAGGCAGAGAGGCAAGCAGAGAGAGGGGGGAAGCAGGCCCCCTGCTGAGCAGAGAGCCAGACCCGGGGTCTGATCCCAGGACCCCAGGACCACACCTGAGCTGAAGGCAGAGGCCTTAACCCACTGAGCCACCCAGGCACCCCCTTTAGACATTATTTTGTTAAATATTTGAAAAAGTTTATTCAGAAGATGCATTATTAAAATCAAAGACACATAGACCAAATGTTGCTAAACGTATTCTTTGTACAGGATCTTTTTTCCTTTTTTTTTTTTTCCAAGTACTTTATGCACTCTTTCAAGAGATTCCTCCAGTAATGCTATGCCTTTCTGTTTTTGCAAAATAAAAAAAAATATATATATATATATCTACATGCAACCAAAAGTAGGTTGGGATGATAGTCTTTACCAACTTATTTAGCTCTGTGACCTCTGATAGGTCCCTCCCTTCTTTACCTGAGGAGTTTGTTTTTTTCTCCATTGTTAATCGGGTTTAGAAGACATTCTGAAGAACACTTTATGAAAGCATTTGAGATGGTTAATGTGGAAGTACCAGTTCATTGAACAAAACGAAAGCGGCACTTGTTAGAACTTCTTATTAAAATATTAATAATTATTTTAGCTATTGTATCTTGAATAATTGTTCCAATTTTCATTAGTGATGATTAAAATAATATTACCAGAAGAATCATACGTATATTTTTTAAGAAGACTGATACAGAAAAATGATACAGGGCAAAATGAAAACCTGCTTTTATCCTGACTATACTCTAACAAATTGGTAGAATCTAGCCCCCTAGAACTGTCTTCTGTGTCTTAGCAATCACTAGTTCAGATTTTCTTAGCCAGGTAGCTTTCAGCCAATGACATGCTCGTAAAAGTTTGCAAACTTACTCTCTGGAAAACAAACAAGCAAGCAACAGCAAAAAAAAATATAACAATGTTCGATTGGTAGTGTGTACTATTTCCATGGGGTAAATAGTTGACTATCATTGACTATGAAATTGGAAAGAGAGGCACACAACCAGATTTTACTTCACACAGGTCCCCACAGCCCGCTTTTAGTTCGAATATTCTATGATGCAATCAAGCTGTCTAACTGATCTTTCATCTCTTTTGCTGCCATGAATTAGCAGAGAATCCCAGACTTTGTATACTTTCTCTGGTGCCAATTAATAAATCCCATAAATTATAACTAGAATATCAGTTTCATCTCAAGAACCAATGCTGATTTATTGGTAGTGGGTGTCCGTGATACTGTATTAAGAATGGTTCTGAGGTCACATCCCAGCTCAGTAAGCAAGATAATTGTGCATACTTCGTGCTATTTGCCATGGCCATGAGAGGACAGCTTCTTGATCAGTATTTGAAACCTTCCATAAACAAACATGTCATGAGATGATTGAAGGTGTCTTCCTCTTATAAACATTTTGACTGGTGGGGACTTCTGGAGCTAATACTTTTACTTTATTCTGAAACAAACATTGACCAGTTTTGGAAACTTGAGCCTGAATAGAAAAATAGCACCATGATGGCTAGGTCACCGGCCTTGGGTGAGTCCATTTCTATAATATCTAAAGGGCTTCCTGTAGCCTGTTCCTTCCTTCAGGCATAATAGCAAACACTATTATGCTACCTTATCCCATTAAGGATCAAGTAATATTGTTGGGGAAATAGAATTAAAAACAAAGTTTTCTAACAACCCAGAAAACTGCTCCACAAATATATATATTGTACATAATTTGAATAAGCATTACACCACAACGTGATGCTCATCACATGCCATTTGTTAAACAGATTGCAAGACAGAAGAAAAACTCACTTTTTTGTATAGCCGAGCCAAGACAGCCCATTACATACATGTTCTCAAGATAAACGATAACTAGTCCTCAAGGAAGAGAATTTGACCACACACAGTTCATCCTAAATTCACTTAGTAATGGAGTGAACATCTGTGCTATATAATAATTGGCTTTATCCAAAGGAAGAATAAATGTCTCAAATCTTTATGACAGGAGATAGTTTTGTGACTTGGAGCAAGGAGCCCATTGAAATTAGGTCCCTACCTTCCCTCAGTAACTGGGAGAGAGGAGTGCTATCTCCCCTGATTCTTATACTTCAAACAGGTGGCTCCTAGGTCTTTGAGAAAGATGTTCCTGGTTTAAATCATTCAAGAAAGAGGGTTATTTAACCTTTGAATAGTTTTCCATACATTTCGAAGAGACAGAAAAAGGAATTAAAATTACAAGTTTTCTAAAGTAAATGCTATAAGAGAGGAGGTGAAATCTTTCCTCGAGAAAGATTGAGTGAGAATTAAGCCTCCAGTAATTTTATTTTGCCCTTACAATATCATAGCGATGATGTATCTTAAATATGCTTAGATACACAAGTAACTTTATCTTTAATAGAAGTATGAGATTATAAAAAGTAAAAATTACGTTTTGCAAACTACCTGCTACAGGTTAGATTTTCGAGAAACAGAATCTGAGATTTGTGTGCAAGGATTTTATTGGAGAATGCTGTTGGGAACAACATCTGTGAGAAGGGAGAGAAGCAGAATTGAACAGAGGGAAAAAGTACATAGCTATGCAGTTGCCGCACAGGTTGTGACCAATCCCATAGGGAACTCTGGAACTGGGGTGGCCTTCAGAGGTATTCCAAATGAGGCTAAGTTCTGGGCTTTTGCATTTACCCTCCCCCACCCCCATGGATCAAGCATTTGAGGCAGATTGTGTCCAGGGAGAGGACATGCCCTTGGGCAAGGCTGCTTCCTTAGGCTGAGGGCAATTTTTGGTGTGGGACTCAGCTCTGAGATACTTCAGGAAGCCGACGGATGAGGGTCTGTGTCCTGCTTGGGGAACTGGGCAGTGTACCACAGGGTCCACTCTTTTGCCTTATACATATTTTAACACATAGTAATGCACTTACTTATTCATCTATCTAATAAGCACCAGAAATTTCATTTTGGAAGAATCAAAAGAAAATAAACTCTAAAAAATTAAAGTGATTTTCCAAATACAGTAGGAAGTAAGAGGGAAAAAGGGTACCAATGTAGTTAATGTATTCAAATCTCATTTGTTAACAAAGGAGGTTTAGTTTTTTGGTTTTTTTAAGTTCACAACTTTTTTTAACATCATCAAATATTAGTTCAGGAATTTTGGACTGTATGTTACCCCTATTCCATCCTATTCTGGGTTTGTGTCGTTTGGCATTTAGCGTTAGTGGGCATAAGATTTGGAATTTTTTTTCCTAGTAAACTGTGTTCATTCCTAATTGTTTTCTTGCACAGGCTTATTTGCATTTGGAACTTATAATCAGTGATACAGTAATGACTATAAAATGACAACAATATTGATGATGAGAATGAGGATGATGATGATGGATATGGAGGATTTACTATGTGCCAAATATTGGACTAAGCAGTTTATATGCCTCATCTCATGGCAATCCTATAAAGTACTTACTATAATCCCCATTTTGTAGACAAAGTCAGACCAAGAAAGAGTAAATTAATATTATAAAGTCGGTAAGTAGCAGAACAGAACTTGAATGAAGCTGGGTTTGCTCACCTCTGCAGTCTACTCTCTCAGGCAGCTTGTGAATTACCACTTCACCTCCTAACCAGCTCACCACGCCCTGCTTCAACATCCCCCGGGCCTCACCATCCTCCTACACCACTGTATTGTTAACTCTCTGGTTAGGAGGACATAGCATGCAATAAAGTTAGCTTTAGCTTTGGACTCACAAATCTGTGTTTAAAACCTAGCTCTGCTATATGGTAGCTTGTGGAAGTAAGCAAGTTATTTCACTTTCCTGAGGTTCAGTTTCTTCCTTTGGGGTGGGGGGGTATGGTGACAATAAACTCTACCTCATAGGAAGTGGCTATAACTTTCTAGTACATAATGGGCACTGAATAAAGAAATGATAGCTGTTGCTATCAATAAAGATATTGACAGTTATTTTGCATGTATTTAGTAGCAGCATTGTTACCACCAAAGACTAAACTAGTGAGGAAATGTACTCATGTGGAAGTGATTTCCAGAATGAAGATGAGCAGAATGTTGGCATTAGAATACTTGCAAGAGGTGGCCGCTATGGCCTTCAGAATCTACACAGCTGAGCTATTAAAAAAAACTCCAGAGGGGCGCCTGGGTGGCTCAGTGGGTTAAAGCCTTTGGCTCGGGTCATGATCCCGGGGTCCTGGGATCGAGCCCCGCATCGGGCTCTCTGCTCAGCGGCAAGCCTGCTTCCCTCCCCCTCTCTCTGCCTGCCTCTCTGCCTACTTGTGATCTCTCTCTGTCAAATGAATAAATAAAATCTTAAAAAAAAAAAAACAAACTCCAGAAAGATAAAAACATATTTTAATGGCAAAAGAATAAAAGAATTCTACAAATGGAAATTGTTACAACCAAATAAAGAACCTGAGCTCAGAAAGTAAAATTCTTCTTTGAATTTGGTGTTTGGAAAGCAATTTAAACAGATATTCAGTTCATTTCTTGTGAATATATCTGTAGGATATAATCATAAATATAAAGTGATTTTTAATATCAGAGAAACAAACTAAATGATTACTAATAATAACTGACTGTTAAATGATGCTATGCCACTTCAGAAAAATGTATGTAGTTATTAAATATTTAAGAAGTTTATCTGGAGAATGCATATATTTTTAACTTTTAATAGTAAGATGCAGTGTTATTTATAAGTATATATAAATAGATACTGAGAGAATCATATATTCCCCCCCCCCAAATATGAGTGGAAGGAAATAAATGAAAATATTATCACTGATTCTCTTTCATGGTGGCACCATGGACAATTTTTTCTTTTTGCTTGTGTGTATGTGTATATGTGTGTGTGAAGTCCCAAATTTTCACAGAGAGCAAGCACTTTATAACAAAAAATAATCTTTATGCAGAAAGAATCATCCCTACAGTGGTGTGCACTTTCCTCCTATGCTCCTAGTTTCCCTCATAAGATCAGCTAATGTTTACCACTGTGGATGAAAAGGAGGCAAATATTTACTTCCTAAACAGTAGGAAGGCCTTTCAAGACACTAACAGTTGTAGGCACTCTTACAGATAGCTGATTAAGATTTGTGCACCCATAAAAAGAATGTAGATTAAAGGAGAGGTCGGAAAATGTATTCATAATTAGAGAAGGGACTAGGGTTGTGTTTGGGACATGATTTACTGGTAATCAGCAAAGAACAAACTGATTATTAGCTGTTCAATCCTTGTTGGTCTTAGGGGATTCCACTCAGTGGCCTAATTAAACTGAGCTTGAAGTCTTCACATCTCCGTTCAGGGGCAATTTCATTATAATATTCAGTTCTTTGCATGAGATTTGCCTTCCCTCTCTTTAATCATATGTTTTGCATTTGTGTAACACCTTCCTTGATTACTTTCTCTACAGGATTAGCTCTTGATAACTGCATGGTTTATGAAAGCAAATGTCATATATAAGACAATCTGGATATTAAGGTTTATTGTCAGTCTTGGAATTTTTCAAAAAGGAAAACAAAAGACCTGCACTTGTTTTAATTAAAATGACTTTCTTTGCTTTCTGAACTGTTTGTTTGGCTCTGAATATTTTGTAGATACAAGATTTCAGAAAGAAAGTATCTTAAGGATTCCAGAGAAATAGAAAAATATTTTATATCTTCAAGTCAAACTAAGGAAATTTTCATTAGTTGTGTTATTCCCAGCATGTAGGTGACCCTCTAGGGTAGCAGTAAGTCTTTCTGGCTCTAGGGTACCACTTAGATTAGAAATGCTCTCAGTGCTTTGAAATATTCAGCAGAGGGGCTCTAAATGTGTGTCTTTGTAGCTCAAAATAAAGTAGTGATTTAGCAATTACCCAATTAATTTGATCAGTGTTGATGGCTAAACTGGGACTGATTTGAATAATGCAGCCTTTCACATGAATTTTTGGTAACAAAGCATTTGGGTTGGCTGTGTAATTCATTGATAACCCAAGTTACCAAATCTCAGTTTCATAGTGTCCAATTTCATAGTGTCCAACACAAAGTTGGGCTGACTCTAACATGGGGAAAGAGCATAATTTCAAGATAGTAAGGCTTATAATAAGAGATATGAAAATGCCTGTTATAAATAAAATAATCCCATATTTTTCTGTGCCAGATCCTTTGATTAAAGTGATTAATTTATACTGACATCAGAATTTCACTTACAAAAAATAATATATCTTAATAATAACTCTCTGTGAGCTGATAAGTAGGCCATTACAGACAAAAATTGAAAGCACTTTCAAAGCTACTTTCATTTTTTAAAAAATTCAGTATATATGTAGAATTCCCCCTTAACAATAACTGATATTTATTCAATGCCTACTATATGAAAGCACATTTTAAAACAGTTTCATTTGACTAAATTAGAAGTTTATCCATGGATATTTTGTTAATTAATTCTCACTTAGCTGAATAAACTGTTGTGAAAAATTGAAGGCATATAGCTAACACTTATAAAAGACTATATTTCAATATAAGCCATTTGCACAAAAGTGATGATGATGTAAGTAAGTGCATGTTTGATGATTCAAGAGTGACTTTACTCTGCAGAATATGTGCTATCACTATAGAAAAATATGAAAACAGTTATAAGATTTTTTTCAGATTCTGGATCAATTCGAGTTTACAGTAATTAGTCTAGCCATAGACTAGTTACTAGTTACTAGTTACTAGTTTTCTAGGTAAAAACTATTTAATAAATTCTAAGTTAAAACGAATCTTAGGTAATACAATATATACACGAACAAAACCATCATTTTCATGAAGACAGGGAATTTCCTAGTCTTGATCATATCTGTATTTCTGGTACCTGTTGGCACGATTACACATAGGAGGCATTTGTGCAGTGATTGTTGAATGAACAAATCAATGAATTGATAACCATGGAGGATAGAAGCAGAAATTATTTTTTTATTAATTATTTTTATTAACATATATTATTTGCTCCAGGGGTACAGGTCTGTGAATCATCAGGCTTATACACTTCACAGCACTCACCATATCACATACCCTCCCCAATGTCCATAACCCAACCACCCTCTCCATAACCCCTTCCTCCCAGGAACCCTCAGTTCGTTTTGTGAGATTAAGAGTCTCTTATGGTTTGTCTCCTCTCTGATCCTATCTTGTTTCATTTATTCTTTTCCTACCCCCAAGCCCCCCATGTTACCTCTCAACTTCCTCATATCAGGGAGATGATATGATAATTGTCTTTCTCTGATTGACTTATTTTGCTAAGCATAATACCCTCTAATTCCATCCACATCGTCGCAAATGGCAGATTTAATTTCTTTTGATGGCTGCATAGTATTCCATTGTCTATATACACCACATCTTCTTTATCCATTCATCTATTGATGGACATCTAGGTTCTTTCCATAGTTTGGCTATTGTGGACATTGCTGCTATAAACATTCGGGTACATGTGCCCCTTTGGATCACTACATTTGTATCTTCAGGGTAAATACCCAGTAGTGCCATTGCTGGGTCATAGGGTAGCTCTATTTTCAACTTTTTGAGGAACCTCCATGCTGTTTTTCAAAGTGGCTGTACCAGCTTGCATTCCCACCAACAGTGTAGGAGTGTTCCCCTTTCTCCTCATCCTCGCCAGCCTCTGTCATTTCTTGACTTGTTATTTTTAGCCATTCTGACTGGTGTGAGGTGGTATCTCATTGTGGTTTTGATTTGTATTTCCCTGATGCCGAGGGATGTGGGGCACTTTTTCATGTGTCTGTTGGCCGTCTGGATGTCTTCTTTGCAGAAATGTCTGTTCATGTCCTCTGCCCACTTCTTGATTAGATTATTTGTTCTTTGGGTATTTGATAAGATCTTTATAGATTTTGGATACTAGCCCTTTGTCTGATGTCATTTGCAAATATCTTCTCCCATTCTATCAGTTGTCTTTTGGTTTTGTTAACTGTTTCCTTTAATGTGCAAAAGCTTTTGGTCTTGATAAAGTCCCAATAGTTCATTTTTGCCCTTGATTTCCTTGCCTTTAGTGATGTTTCTAGGAAGAAGTTGCTGCAGATGAGGTCGAGGAGGTTGCTGCCTGTGTTCTTCTCAAGGATTTTAATGGATTCCTGTCTCCCATTGAGGTTTTTCATCCGTTTTGAGTCTATTTTTGTGTGTGGTGTAAAGAAATGGTCCAGTTTCATTTTTCTGCTTGTGGCTATCCAGTTTTCCCAACACCGTTTGTTGAAAAGACTGTCTTTTTTCCATTGGACATTCTTTCCTGCTTTTTCAAAGGTTAGTTGACCATAGAGTTGAAGGTCTACTTCTGGGCTCTCCATTCTGTTCCATTGATCTATGTGTCTGTTTTTGTGACAGCACCATACTGTCTTAATGATGACAGCTTTGTAATAAAGCTTGAAGTCTGGAATTGTGATGCCATCAACTTTGGCTTTCTTTTTCAACATCACTCTGGCTATTTGGGGTCTTTTCTGGTTCCATATAAATTTTAGGATTATTTGTTCCATATCTTTGAAAAAAATTGACAGTATTTTGATAGCAATTGCATTAAACGTGTAGATTGAGTTAGGTAGCATAGACGTTTTCACAATATTTGTTCTTCCGATCCATAAGCATGAAATATTTTTCCATTTCTTTGTGTCTTCCTCCATTGCTTTCATGGGTGCTTTATAGTTTTCTGAAAACAGATTCTTTGCCTCTTTGGTTAGGTTTATTCCTAGGTATTATATAGTTTTGGGTGCAATTGTAAATGGAATTGACTCCTTAATTTCTCTTTCTTCTGTCTTGCTGTTGGTGTATAGAAATACAACTGATTTCTGTGCATTTATTTTATATCCTGACACTTTATTGAATTCCTGAATGAGTTCTAGCAGTTTTGGAGTGGAGTCTTTTTGGGTTTTCCACATAAAGTATAATATCTTCTGTAAAGAGTGAGAGTTTAACTTCTTCTTTGCCAATTTGGATGCTTTTAATTTTATTTTGTTGTCTGATTGCTGAGGCTAGGTAGTCTAGTACTGTTCTGAATAACAGTGGTGATAGTGGACATCCCTCCATGAAAGCTCTGTTTTTCCCCATTGAGAATGATATTCGCTGTGGGTTTTTCATAGAAGCCTTTGATGATATTGAGGTATGTACCCTGTATCCCTACACTTTGAAGAGTTTTAATCAAGAAAAGATGCCATACTTTGTCAAATATTTTTTCAGCATCTATTGAGAGTATCATATGGTTCTTATTCTTTCTCTTATTAATGTATTATATCACATTGATTGATTTATGGATGTTGAACCAACCTTGCAGCCCAGGAATAAATCCCACTTGGTCGTGGTGAATAATCTTTTTAATGTACTGGTGGATCCTATTGGCTAGTATTTTGGTGAGAATTTTCGCATCTGTGTTCATCAAGGATATTTCGTCTGTGCTCAAGAAGGATAGGTCTGTAATTCTCCTTTTTTGGTGGGGTCTTTGTTTGGTTTTGGGACCAAGGTAATGCTGGCCTCATAAAAGGAGTTTGGAAGTTTTCTTTTCTTTTCTTTTCTTTTCTTTTCTTTTCTTTTCTTTTCTTTCCTTCCTTCCTTCCTTCCTTCCTTCCTTCCTTCCTTCCTTCCTTCCTTCCTTCCTTCTTTCTGTTTTTTGTTTGTTTGTTTGGTTGGTTGGTTTTTTTGAACAGTTTCAGGAGAACAGGTACTCATACTTCTTTAATTTTGTTTGGTAGAATTCCCCTGGGAAGCCATCTGGCCCTGGGCCCTTGTTTGTTGGGAGATTTTTGATGACTGCTTCAATCTCCTTACTGGTTATGGATTTGTTCAGGTTTTCTCTTTCTTCCTGGTTCAGTTTTGGTAGGTTATACATCTCTAGGAATGCATCAGTTTCTTCCAGATTATCACATTTGCTGGCATATAGTTGCTCATAATATGTTCTTATAATTATTTGTATTTCTTTGGTGTTTTAGGTTGTGATCTCTCCTCTTTCATTCATGATTTTATTTATTTGGGTCCTTTCTCTTTTCTTTTGGATAAGTCTGGTCAGGGGTTTATCAATCTTATTAATTCTTTCAAAGAATGAGCTCCTAGTTTCGTTGATTTGTTCTGCTGTTCTTTTGGTTTCTATTTCATTGATTTTTGCTCTGATCTTTATGATTTCTTTTCTGCTGGTTTTAGGCTTTCTTTGTTGTTCTTTCTCCAGATCCTTTAGGTGTAGGGTTAGTTTGTGTACTTGAGACTTTTCTTGTTTCTTGAGAAAGTCTTATATAGCTATATATTACTTCCTCTCAGGACTGCCTTTGCTGTGTCACACAGATTTTGAAAAGTTGTGTTTTCATTTTCATTTTCATTTGTTTCCATGAATTTTTTCAACTCTTCTTTAATTTCCTGGATGACTTATTCATTCTTTAGTATGCTGTTCTTTAGCCTCCATGCATTTGAGTTCTTCCTCTTGTGATTGAGTTCTAGCTTCAGAGCATTGTGGTCTGAAAATATGCAGGGAATGATCCCAGTCTTTTGGTACCTGTTGAGACCTGATTTATGACCCAGGATGTGATCTATTCTGGAGAATGTTCCATGTGCACTAGAGAAAATGTGCTTTGGGATGGAATGTTCTGTTGCTTTGGGATGGAATGTTCTAAATATACCGTGATGTCCTTCTGGTCCAGTGTGTCATTTAAGGCCTTTATTTCCTTATTGATCTTTTGCTTGGGTGATCTGTCCATTTCAGTGAGGGAAGTGTTAAGGTCCCCTACTATTATTATATTATGGTTGATGTGTTTCTTTGACTTTGTTATTAATTGGGTTATATAGTTGGCTGCTCCTATGTTTGGGGCATAGAGATTTAAAATTGTTAGATCTTGTTGGAGAGACCCTTTGAGTATGATATAGTGTCCTTTCTCATCTCTCATTATAGTCTTTGGCTTAAAATCTAATTGATCTGATACAAGAATCACCACCCCAGCTTTCTTTTGATATCCATTAGCATGGTAAATTGTTTTCCACTCCCTTGCTTTAAATCTGGAGGTGTCTTTGGGTCTAAAATGAATTTCTTATGGACAGCTTATTGATGTCCACTAATCCATTCTGATACCCTGTGTCTTTTGACTGTGGCATTTAGCCCATTTACATTTAGGGTAACTATTGAAAGATGAATTTAGTGCCGTTGTATTGCCTGTAAGGTGACTGTTACTGTATATTGTCTCTATTCCTTTCCAGTCTACTACTTTTAGGCTCTCTCTTTGCTTAGAGGACCCCCTTCAATATTTCCTGTAGGGCTGCTTTGGTGTTTGCAAATTCTTTTAATTTTTGGTTGTCCTGGAAGCTTTTTATCTCTCCTTCTATTTTCAGTGATAGCTTATCTGGTTATAGTATTCTTGGCTGCATTTTTTTCTTATTTGGTGCTCTGAATATATCACGCCAGTTCTTTCTGTCCTGCTAGGTCTTCGTGGATAAGTATGCTGCCAATCTAATATTTCTACCATTGTATGTTACAGACTTCTTGTCTGGAGCTGCTTTCAGGATTTTCTCTTTGTCACTAAGACTTGTAAGTTTTACTATTAGATGATGGGGTGTGGACCTGTTTTTATTGATTTTGAGGGGGGCTCTCTGTGCATACTGGATTTTGATGCTTTTTCCTTTTGCCATATTATGGAAATTCTCTACAATAATTCACTCCCATATACCTCTACCCCTCTCTCTTTCTTCTTTTTCTGGAATCCTAATTATTCTAATATTGTTTCATCTTATTTCACTTATCTCTCAAATTCTCCCCTCTTGGTCCAGTAGTTGTTTGTCTTTCTTTTGCTCAGCTTCTTTATTCTTCATCATTTGGTCTTTTCTATAACTAATTCTGTCTTCTGCCTCATTTATCCTAGCAGTAAGAGCCTTCATTTTTTATTGTACCTCATTAATAGCTTTTTTGATTTCAGCTGGTTAGATTTTCTTTTGTTTTTCCAGAACGTGATTTTATTTATCCAGAAAGGGTTTCTCTAATATCTTCCATGCCTTTTTCGAGCCCTGCTAGTAACTTGAGAATTCTTCTGAACTCTAGTTCTGACATGTTACCAATGTCCATATTAATTAGGTCCCTAGCCATTGGTACTGCCTCTTATTCTTTTTTTTTTTTTTTTGTAGTGGGTTTTTCCACCTTGTCATTTTATCCAGATAAGAATATGTGAATGAAAGAATAAAATACTAAAAGGATGGAAAAGACCCTAGAAAAATGTACACTAACCAAATAAGAAGAAATCCAAAACTGGGGGGAGAAGAAAGGGAGAAAAAAGAAATACAAAAAACAACATAGATATATCTATCGATACTTTGCTATATAGATATATCAATATATCGATATACCTATCTCTCTCTCTCTCTCTCTCTCTCTATATATATATATATATATGCATATATATATATATTAGACTGGTGAATAGAACAGAAAGAAATTGTATCCCAAATTTTTTTAGAAAAAAAATCTATATGTATACAAAAATTAAGTTTAAATATAATGAAGGGATAAAATATGACTATAACAATGAATGTTTAAAACTTTTTTTAGATAGGTGTTGTTAAGGTAAACTAGTTAAAAAAACATTAAAAGACAAAAGAGGAAAAGTTAAAAAATAGAATAAAAGAAATTTAACTTCGCAAGATTAAAGGACTGTGGGGAAAAAGCCATGAATTCTCTGTGTTGATTTCCCCTAGCTCTGTAGTTCCATTATTCTCCTTGACAGTGAGTTTGGTCTTGGCTGGTTGTTCTTGCTGATCTTTTGTGGGAGGGGCCCATTGCAGTTATTCTCAAATGTCTTTGCCCGAGGCAGAATTGCACCACCCTTGCCAGGGACCAGGCTAAGTAATCTGTTTGGGTTCGCTCTTGGGAGCTTTTGTTTCCTGAATGCTTTCTTTACTGCTTTGGAGGATGGGAATGAAAATGGCAGCCTCCCAATCTCTATCTCCAGCCTGGAGTTGCTGAGAGCTTGGGGCCCCACTCTTCAGTGCGCCCTCAGAGAAAAGCAGTCAGTCACTCCTATCTCTCTGGTCTCTGGCCACAGTCTGAGCTCACCCAGCTGGTGACTGAAGGTTGCTATCTCTGGTGCGTGGCCTTGTTTGGAGTCTCCAATCCCAGCAGATTCCTACCACACTGCTCCTCTTGGAGAAGGAAAGTGAGTCTCCCTGGATCTACCATTTGTGGGGTCCCTGTTCCTAGAGCAGTGGCCCGACTGTGCCATAGATCATGGTTTAAGGAACCCCTGTTTGAAAGCTCACTCCTCGGCTCTGTCTCTGTAGTTAGCTTCCTTGCTTTGATAACTGGGAGCTCTGCCACACTCAGACACCCTCAATCTTTCTGTGACCCCATGGGATCTGAGACCACACCGTCCCCATGAGGACTCCACCTCCGCTTAGTCTCTGGAGCGATGTCCCTCAGTGGAACAGACTTCTTAAAGTTCAGATTTTCTGCTTCACTGCTCTACTGCTTTTTGGGAGCTGGCGTCTCCCCCCGCGGTCTATCTTCCTGTTGCTTCAGATTTACTTTTCTGTACGTCCTACCTTTCAGAAAATGGTCAATTTTCTGTTCCTAGAATTGCTGCTCTTCTTCTCTTCTATCTCCTGTTGAGTTTGTAGGTATTCAGAATGGTTTGATACCTATCTAGCTGAACTCCTGGGATCTGAAGTCATTTCTGTCTGCTACTCCTTTGCCATCTTGCCTCTATCCAGAAGCAGAAATTCTGAAGCATATACAAATGACTTTGAAATTTCTTCTCTCTACATTCTATTATTTTTTGAATATTTTATTTATTTATTTGAGAGAGAGCGAGCAGGATTGTGAGTAGGAGGAGGAACAAAGAGAGACAGGCAGACTCTACACTGACTTGGGGCTTGATCCCTCATCCCTGATATCATGACCTGAGCTGAAATCATGAGTCAGGTGCTTACCAGCTGAGCCACCCAGAGGCTCTTCTCTGTATATTAAATCAGACATTGGAGGAATAACCTTATAGAGTCCTGCTTATGTCTAGTCTCTCAAGAATATTTTTATTTCCAAGTGGCCCTTTATAAGCATCAGCTTTTGTCTTTGAATCCAGTGGAAATCTTCCCACCAAAGAATAAGGATTCAAAAAAGCATAACTAAAGTTAAAAAAAAAGTGATCTATATTTCATTTATTTTTTCCTAGCAACTATTTTATTTTATATTTAATTTTTTTGTAATTTTATTCATTTATTTTTTATTTTATTTTTTCAATGTTCCAAGAATCATTGTTAATGGACCATACCCAGAGCTTCATGCAATATGTGGCTTCCTTAATACCCGCCACCAGGCTCACCCAGTGTCCCACCCTCCTCCCCTCCAAAACACTCAGTTTGTTTCTCAGGGTCCATAGTCTCTCTAGGCTCATCTCCCCCTCCGATTTCCCCCAACACACTTCTCTCCAACTCCCAATATCCTCTGTTTTATTCCTTATGCTCCACAAGTAAGTGAAACCATAAGATAATTGACTCTCTGCTTGACTGTTTCACTCAGCATAATCTCCTCCAGTCCTGTCCATCCATGTTGATACAAAAGTTGGGTATTCATCCTTTCTGATGGAGGCATAATACTCAATTGTATATATGAACCATATGTTCTTTATCCATTCATCTGTTGAAGGGCATCTTGGCTCTTTCTACAGTTTGGCAACTATGACCATTGCAGTACAGATGGCCCTTCTTTTCACTATGTCTCTATCTTTGAGGTAAATACACAGTAGTGCAATTCCAGAGTCATAGGGTAGCTCTATTTTTAATTTCTTAAGGAATCTCCACACTGTTTTCCAAAGTGGCTACACCAACTTGCATTCCCATCAATAGTGTAAGAGGGTTCCCCTTTCTCCACAGCCTCTCCAACACATGTTGTTTCCTGTCCATTAATTTTGGCCGTTCTAACTGGTGTAAGGTGATATTTCAATGTGGTTTTGATTTGAATCTCTGTGATGGCTAATGATGATGAACATTCTTTCATGTGTCTGTTGGCCATTGTATGTCTTCATTGGAGAAGTGTCTGTTCATATCTTCTGCCCATTTTTTGACGTGATTATCTGTTTTGTGTGTGTTGAGTTTGAGGAGTTCTTTATAAATCTTGGATATCAGCCCTTTATCTGTAGTGTTATTTGTAAATATCTTCTCCCATTCCATGGGTTGCCTCTTTGTTTTGTTGAATGTTTCCTTTGCTGTGCAGAAGCTTTTAATCTTGATGAAGTCCCAAAAGTTCATTTTCACTGTTGTTTCCTTTGCCTTTGAAGACATGTCTTGAAAGAAGTTGCCATGGCCGATGTTGAAGAGGTTACTGCCTATGTTCTCCTTTAGGATTTTGATAGATTCCTGCCTTATGTTGAGGTCTATTATCCATTTTGAGTTTATCATTGTGTATGGTGTAAGAGAATGTTTGAGTTTCATTCTTCTACATGTAGGTATCCAGTTTTCCCAGAACCATATATTGAAGAGACTGCCTTTTTTTTCCCACTGGATAGTTTTTCCTGCTTTGTTGAAGATTATTTGACCATAGAGCTGCAGGTCCATGTCTGGGCTCTCTACTCTGTTCCTCTGGTCTATGTCTCTGTTTTTGTTCCAGTACCATGTTTTCTTGGTGATCACAGCTTTCTAGTAGAGCTTGAAATCAGGCAACGTGATGCCCCCAGTTTTGTTTTTCTTTTTCCATGGTCTATATTTTAAAGATGCTATCACTTACCAGCCATTTGTATGTAGACAATTTACTTAACTAATTTCTCTGAGTTATAGAAAAACCATTGAGGTAATATTAGGTAACTTCTGGGTGCTAAAAATAAATAAATTTTACATTATTTGTTATTGCCGTCATCATCTTCATGATCCCAGTCATCATATTTATTATAATTATTGTTATTATTGTTTTTATTTTATTATTGTTGTTACTTTATTTATTATTGTTTTATTGTTACTATTGTTATTATTGTTTTTCCTAGTTCTGAAATGCCTCATTCCCATTTCCTATTGTTTTATTAACTTTTAGGTTTTTCCTCAAAGACAAATTCACCAGGTACCCTCCCCAGACATACACAAATCTTCTCAGGAATTTTTTTTTTTTTCTTACTAATTTCTTTCTATTTCTAATTGTGTAACATGATTACAGTTCCAATAATTTTAGTTGTAGTCACACATTTCTTTGAACAATATTTTAATTTTGTCTCCAATGTAATGGAAGTAGGGGATGTTTTATCTATATTGATAAACTGTACATTTTTGTAAGTACCCACTAAGGGTTTAATTCTTCTTAGTTTCTTCCAACTATGTATGTTTTCAAGGGACAATATTTGAAACTTGTCAAATACTAAATTTTTAAATAATTGAAACTTCTAAAATGCTATTATTCTATTGTAATGTGTGTCCTAATAAATATGTGCATAAGGAATGCCCAGGGCAACTTCTGGATGTGTTCAGTATTGAGATGACACATTTTGAGAGCTTTTACCAATTACAAGGTGGAATAAAAATACAGCTTTGTAAGAACCTGAAATGCATATTTGATACAATTTTTAGGTTAATTCTGAATCTTGGCATTTCAGACTCAGTATAGAGGTTATTCCAGGTTTACTGCATGTTTGATTTATTTATTTCAATCTACTTTGAAATATTATACCACTTCACATATAATGTTAGTACTTTACAATATTCTACTTCTATTTAGCTCCATCCCCTCATTCTTTGTGCCAGCATTTAACTTGTTCTTATATGATATATTGTGATGATTCATTGTTTATTCATTGCTATTGTCTATGGTTTAAATAATAATTTCCTTTTTCTGTTTAATTTTGATTTACCTGTCTATGAGTTTGTGTATCATTTTTTACTTAGTGTTCAATTTTCTTTTAATTGTATCTTAATAACTTTTACAGGAAATTTGGATATTTTTTAGTTCTATAATTCCTATCTGATTCTTTTAGTTTCCATTTCACACCTTGTTCATCTCATCTCTTTACTTCTATATCTTTCTCCATAAACTATTTAACATACTTATATTTCTTTTCAAATTCTTATGTACTAAGTCCAAAAACTGAATCATCTGGAGGTGCCTTTCTATTGACTGGTTTTATTATTGTTTATGAGTCACAGATAACCAGCTAATTTCATAGCTTATATATGTTTTCATATTGTTTCTGACATTGCATAATAAAATACTAGTGGAGATCTAAGTGAAATTTCTTTTTATTTTATTTTCCAGGGAGTAATTAGGGTCAGGAGTTTATCATCCAGATTGGTTCTTTTGTGAAGCTGAGCTGAAACTGGACAAAAGCTTACATTAGATTAAAATTACCTGTGATTTATCTAATCTAGAATCCCTACATCTTGTCATTTGACTTTGTCTCTTTGATCTGGGAATAAGTTGGTCACATTGTTTCAGATTATTTTGATTCACCTATGGATTCAATTCTGGCAGGCTCCCAAACTCAAGTACTGCAATGATATTCAAGGGTATGTAATTTCTCTCTGCTTTCTAGTTCTTTCCCCATTGCCATTTTATCTCCCAGCATAATTAGGATAATGACAGAGGAAGACTTGTTGGTCTGAGAAATTTACTGTAGTAGTATTTGGAGTTCTTTCTCTTTCCAGTATATTTCATCAGCTCATACTGTTAACAGAAGATCAACTGATTTCTTCTTCTCCCTGAGAATTCTCTATCTCTCTGACAGGATTGTCCCTTCATCCATCTGTACCCAGACTGTGTAATGGACCCAGGTTTGAAAACTTGTCATAGCTCTCAACTCACTTTTAAAGCACTAGTTTCTCAATGGAATTAACTATGCATCCTCATTTTTCTTTGTTTTTGATTGTCTCATTGAATATATGGTTTTCATTGTATCTAGTATTTTTAGGAGTGAAGGTACTTCATGTCCTTCTATATCATGGTCAAAGCAGAGATCTAATGGAACTTAATATAAAGATAATTTAAAATAAGAAGGTAACCCTTGAATTTTACAGAGGAGGAAGGGTCATACTTTGACTATAAAAGCCAAAGGCCAAGTTCTTATGTTCCTTGAACTCTGACAGCAAGGCTTAGGACACATGACAGAGGGTTAGCCAATTTATTCTCCTTGACACTTTGAATCTGGAGACAATCTGAGATAGAGAAGTGGAAATAATTTTGGTATTTGTAGCAACATCCAGTGTCTAGTTCCAGTGGTCTCAGACTCTCTAATTTGACACCCATAGGAAATCAAGTTTAGTTTCTCTAAATCCAACCCATTTCCCCAGCCTAGTTTTCCCACCTATGTTATATATTACCAATGTTTTTCTATTTTATTTAGCTGAGGTTTTTCTCTTTTGTACATATGCCTATTTGTTTTGACTTGAGTACTTAAAATGTCTTTTCTGTTTAAGTAAGAACTAGTTATTGTTTAAATTAAGTAAAGTTGTACATTTAAATTTCATAGCAAGAGCTGGCATAGAATCAGTACTCTGCAAACCTTATTTCTCTTGCTTTCTTCCCAGATCTCAATGTATTTGAGTTCTTTTGTATCTAGTTCTGAACTGACCACAGTGATGAATACCATAACCTTCTCATATATGCTTATTAAGTGAAAAGATAAATGGATTACTGTGGATAATAAACTTAGCTCATCTCGCCTTCAGCTAATAGATTTTTGTCATGCCTCTTTATTTCAAATGACATCATATAGGTAAAATCTAGAACTGTTAAGAGTACAAAATGTTAAAAACATGATAGTATCTTCCTTGATATTATCTGATCAGTCTGCAAATTATGTAATCATATGAAAATGACATTAGTTGGTTTATTTCATTTGTTTTTACTCATTTGATATAACTTGACATGGAATTGTGACTGAGGGAACATTTCTTGGTCACTCATTTAAGTATGTAAAACAAAGTTCGATGAGTAAGAATTCTGTACATATGTTTAAATTTATTGCTTTTATAAAACCAGTTAAATTATTCATAACTTAAATTTTCTTTCTTTTATTTAAAGATTTTATTTATTTTTTAAGAGAGAATGAGTAGAAGGAAGGGGAGATGGAGGAGGAGAACAGACTCCCTGCTGAACAGAAAGCCCAATGTGGGTCCTAAGTCCTAGGACCTAGGACCCTGGGATCATGACCTGAACTAAAGGCAGATGCTTAACCAACTGAGTCATCCAGGTGCCCCACAATTTAAATTTTCACCAGAAGGCAGTATATAAAATCATGTGACTTAGAGCTCTAGCCTTCATTGGGAAGAGAAAATTCACTCTCATATCATCCAGACTTTCAAATACTTTGTAGACTAGTAACTAAAATGATTATTTCAAAATCAACACAGTCTAATCTGTTGTAACATACCTCATCAGATGGAATACTGTCTCACTTAGTTTTCAAAGAACATTGGTGTCTACAGGTTCTCCAGCATTAAAAAACAAGACAGACAAACCCTTACATTTGAAAGGTGCTGGCTTCAGAGTTTTAATGATTTATTATGTATAAGTAAAATACAAATTAAAGCTATTTTTCAACTGGATATGACAATAAAAAATATACCCAGCTTTGCTTTATAGTTTCTCTAGGTCCTAAATTTGTTTCTGTCTGAATAGCTTTAGTTACTGTTTCTGGACCAAAAAATAAAAATGCAGAATATATACAGCTATAGGTCTTGATAGAAGAGTAGTAGTCCATCATCACAACGGTCCCTGGGAAACCATTTAAACAGGTTTATTGATTTTTCCCTGGTTGGTGCATTTAGTTCAGACAGCTCCCAAGGAACACCTGTGTACTTGAACTAGGATTTTTTTTTTAATTGAAGTACAGTTGAAACATAATGTAACATTAATTTTAGGTGTGCAACATACTAATTCAATAAGTCTATACATTATGCTTTGCTCACCGGAAGTGTAGCTACCACCTGTCACCATGCAAAGCTGTTGCAGTGTCATTGACACTTTCCGTATGCCATATCTTTCATCCCCATTACTTATTCATCCCATAGCTGGAAGTCTGAGATTCCACTCCCTTGCACCCATTTTTCCCCATTCCCTACATTCACCTTTTCTCTGGCAATCATTGGCTTATTCTTTGTATTTATAGATCTGTTTCTTCTTTTTATTTATTTTTGTTTTGTTTTGTTTTGTTTAGCTTCCACATATAAGGTAAATCATTTGGCATTTGTCTTTCTCTGACTTATTTCACTTAGCATAATCTCCTTTAGGACCATCCATGTTGTTGCAAATGGCAAGATTTCATTCTTTCTTTTTTTTCCTTTAAGTTTTTATTTTAATCCCTTGGTGCTTACGACAAGTGCACTACTTAATACACATCACCTATTTCACCTAGATTTCATTCTTTTTTATGGCTGTGTAATATTCTGTAATATATATACCACATCTTCTTCATCCATTCATCTCAATGGACACTTTGGTTGCTTCATTATTGTAAATAATGGTGCAATAAACATAGGAGTACATGTACCTTTCAGAGTTATTTTTTTCTTTTCTTTGGGTAAATACCCAGTAGTGGAATGAGCTGGTATTCTTGAACACTAGTGAAGAAACCACCAACACATAAGTTGCTTTCTTTTTTTTCCTTTCTGATTATTTAGGTCCAAACTCATATTGATGTTGCAGTATAGAGTTAAAGTATAAGAAATTTGAAGAGGAGAGGAGTCAAGATGGCGGAGAAGTAGCAGGCTGAGACTACTTCAGGTAGCGGGAGATCAGCTAGATAGCTTATCTAAAGATTGCAAACACCTACAAATCCAACGGGAGATAGAAGAGAAGAAGAACAGCAATTCTAGAAACAAAATCAACCACTTTCTGAAAGGTAGGACTGGCAGAGAAGTGAATCCAAAGCGATGGGAAGATAGACCGCGGGGGGAGGGGCTGGCTCCTGGCAAGCGGCAGAACAACAGAGCACAAAATCAGGACTTTTAAAAGTCTGTTCCACTGACGGACATAGCTCCAGAGGCTTAACCGGGGTGAAGCCCACGCGGGGTCAGTGTGGCCTCAGGTCCCGCAGGGTCACAGAAGGATCGGGGGTGTCTGAGTGTCGCAGAGCTTACAGGTATTAGAACAGGGAAGCCAGCCAGCTACAGAGAGCCGAGGAGTGAGCTCTAAGCTCAGGTTTACCTTGAACTGGTCGCAGGCTCGGTCAGCTCGGAGCACGGCCAGAGGCCAGGGTGACGGGAGTAATTGGGCTCTGTTCTCTAGGGCGCACTGAGGAGTGGGACCCCAGGCTCTCAGCTCCTCCAGGCCAGAGACTGGGAGGCCGCCATCTTCATTCCCATCCTCCAGAACTTTACGGAAAGCGCTCAGGGAACAAAAGCTCCCGAAAGCAAACCTGAGCGGATTACTCAGCCTGGCCCCTGGTAAGGGCGGTGCAATTCCACCTGAGGCAAAAACACTTGAGAATCACTACAACGGGCCCCTCCCCCAGGAGATCAACAAGAAACCCAGCCAGGACCAAGTTCACCTACCAAGGAGTGCAGTTTCAATACCAAGGAGAGCAGCGGAATTCCAGAGGAGGAGAAAGCAAAGCACGGAACTCATGGCTTTCTCCCCATGATTCTTTAGTCTTGCAGTTAATTTAATTTTTTTTCTTTTTCAATTTTTTTCCCTTCTTCTGCTAAATTTTTTTTAACTTTTACCATTTTCTTTTTTAACGTTTTTTAACTAGTTTACCTAATATATGTATATTTTTTCCTTTTTATATTTTTTTCTTTATTCGTTTTCTTTTTTTTTTAATTGTTTCTTTTCTTTTCTTTTCCTTTTTTTTTTCTTTCTGAACCTCTTTTTATCCCCTTTCTCCCCCCTCACGATTTGGGATCTCTTCTGATTTGGTTAAAGCATATTTTCCTGGGGTTGTTGCCACCGTTTTAGTATTTTACTTGCTCCTTCATATACTCTTATCTGGACAAAATGACAAAGCAGAAAAATTCACCACAAAAAAAAGAACAACAGGCAGTACCAAAGGCTAGGGACCTAATCAGTACAGACATTGGTAATATGTCAGATCTAGAGTTCAGAATGACGATTCTCAAGGTTCTAGCCGGGCTCGAAAAAGACATGGAAGATATTAGAGAAACCCTCTCGGGAGATAAAAGAAATAAAAGAACTAAAATCTAACCAAGTTGAAATAAAAAAAAAGCTATTAATGAGGTGCAATCAAAAATGGAGGCTCTCACTGCTAGGATAAATAAGGCAGAAGAAAGAATTAGTGATATAGAAGACCAAATGACAGAGAATAAAGAAGCTGAGCAAAAGAGGGACAAACAGCTACTGGACCACGAGGGCAGAATTCGAGAGATAAGTGATACCATAAGACGAAACAACATTAGAATAATTGGGATTCCAGAAGAAGAAGAAAGAGAGAGGGGAGCAGAAGGTATATTGGAGAGAATTATTGGAGAGAATTTCCCTAATATGGCAAAGGGAACAAGCATAAAAATCCAGGAGGTGCAGAGAGCCCCCCTCAAAATCAACAAGAATAGGTCCACACCCCGTCACCTAATAGTAAAATTTACAAGTCTTAGCAACAAAGAGAAAATCCTGAAAGCAGCCCGGGAAAGAAATCCGTAACATACAATGGTAAAAATATGAGTTTGGCAGCAGACTTATCCACAGAGACCTGGCAGGCCAGAAAGAACTGGCATGATATATTCAGAGCACTAAACGAGAAAAACATGCAGCCAAGAATACTATATCCAGCTAGGCTATCATTGAAAATAGAAGGAGAGATAAAAAGCTTCCAGGACAAACAAAAACTGAAAGAATTTGCAAACACCAAACCAGCTCTACAGGAAATATTGAAAGGAGTCCTCTAAGCAAAGAGAGAGCCTAAGGAACAGAGACAGCCTAAAGGAAGAGAGACAATATACAGTAACAGTCACCTTACAGGCAATACAATGGCACTAAATTTATATCTCTCAATGGTTACCCTGAATGTTAATGGGCTAAGTGCCCCAATCAAAAGACAAAGGGTATCAGAATGGATAAAAAAACAAACCCCATCTATATGTAGCCTACAAGAAACTCATTTTAGACCCAAAGACACCTCCAGATTTAAAGTGAGGGGGTGGAAAACAATTTACCATGCTAATGGACATCAGAAGAAAGCTGCAGTGGCAATCCTTATATCAGATCAATTAGATTTTAAGCCAAAAACTGTAATAAGAGATGAGGAAGGACACTATATCATACTCAAAGGGTCTGTCCAACAAGAAGATCTAACAATTTTAAATATCTATGCCCCGAACGTGGGAGCAGCCAACTATATAAACCAATTAATAACAAAATCAAAGAAACACATCAACAATAATACAACAATAGTAGGGGACTTTAACACTCCCCTCACTGAAATGGACAGATCATCCAAGCAAAAGATCAACAAGGAAATAAAGGCCTTAAATGACACACTGGACCAAATGGACATCACAGATGTATTCAGAACATTTCATCCCAAAGCAACAGAATACACATTCTTCTCTAGTGCACATGGAATATTCTCCAGAAGAGATCACATCCTTGGTCCTAAATCAGGTCTCGACCGGTATCAAAACACTGGGATCATTCCCTGCATATTTTCAGACCACAATGCTCTGAAGCTAGAACTCAATCACAAGAGGAAATTTGGAAAGAACCCAAATACATGGAGACTAAACAGCATCCTTCTAAAGAATGAATGGGTCAACCAGGAAATTAAAGAAGAATTGAAAAAATTCATGGAAACAAATGATAATGAAAACATAATGCTTCAAAATCCATGGGACACAGCAAAGGCAGTCCTGAGAGGAAAATATATAGCAGTACAAGCCTTTCTCAAGAAACAAGAAAGGTCTCGAATACACAACCTAACACTACACCTAAAGGAGCTGGAGAAAGAACAAGAAAGAAAGCCTAAACCCAGCAGGAGAAGAGAAATCATAAAGATCAGAGCAGAAATCAATGAAATAGAAACCAAAAAAACAATAGAACAAATCAACGAAACTAGGAGCTGGTTCTTTGAAAGAATTAATAAGATTGATAAACCCCTGGCTAGACTTATCAAAAAGAAAAGAGAAAGGACCCAAATAAATAAAATCATGAATGAAAGAGGAGAGATCACAACTAACATCAAAGAATTACAAACAATTATAAGAACATACTATGAGCAACTTTACTGAAACAAATTTGACAATCTGGAAGAAATGGATGCATTCCTAGAGACATATAAACTACCACAACTGAACCAGGAAGAAATAGAAAACCTGGACAGACCCATAACCAGTAAGGAGATTGAAACAGTCATCAAAAATCTCCAAACAAACAAAAGCCCAGGGCCAGATGGCTTCCTGGGGGAGTTCTACCAAACATTTAAAGAAGAACTAATTCCTATTCTCCTGAAACTGTTCCAAAAAATAGAAATGGAAGGAAAACTTCCAAACTCATTTTATGAGGCCAGCATCACCTTGATCCCAAAACCAGACAAGGATCCCATCAAAAAAGAGAACTACAGACCAATATCCTTGATGAACACAGATGCAAAAATTCTCACCAAAATACTAGCCAATAGGATTCAACAGTACATTAAAAGGATTATTCACCACGACCAAGTGGGATTTATTCCAGGGCTGCAAGGTTGGTTCAACATCCGCAAATCAATCAATGTGATACAACACATTAATAAAAGAAAGAACAAGAACCATATGATACTCTCCATAGATGCTGAAAAAGCATTTGACAAAGTACAGCATCCCTTCCTGATCAAAACTCTTCAAAGTGTAGGGATAGAGGGCACATACCTCAATATTATCAAAGCCATCTATGAAAAACCCACCGCAAATATCATTCTCAATGGAGAAAAACTGAGAGCTTTTCTGCTAAGGTCAGGAATATGGCAGGACTGTCCACTGTCCCCACTCCTTTTCAACACAGTACTAGAAGTCCTAGCCTCAGCAATCAGACAACAAAAGGAAATTAAAGGCATCCAAATCGGCAAAGAAGAAGTCAAACTATCACTCTTCGCAGATGATATGATACTATATGTGGAAAACCCAAAAAACTCCACTCCAAAACTGCTAGAACTTGTACAGGAATTTAGTAAAGTGTCTGGATATAAAATCAATGCACAGAAATCAGTTCCATTTCTCTACACCAACAACAAGACAAAAGAAAGAGAAATTAGGGAGTCAATCCCATTTATAATTGCACCCAGAACCATAAGATACCTAGGAATAAACCTAACCAAAGAGGCTAGGAATCTATACTCAGAAAACTATAAAGTACTCATGAAAGAAATTGAGGAAGACACAAAGAAATGGAAAAATGTTCCATGCTCCTGGATTGGAAGAACAAATATTGTGAAAATGTCTATGCTACCTAAAGCAATCTACAAATTTAATGCAATCCCTACCAAAATACCACCCATTTTTTCAAAGAAATGGAACAAATAATCCTAAAATGTATATGGAACCAGAAAAGACCTCAAATAGCCAAAGAAATATTGAAAAAGAAAGCCAAAGTTGGTGGCATCACAATTCAGGACTTCAAGCTCTATTACAAAGCTGTCATCATCAAGCCAGCATGGTACTGGCACAAAAGCAGACACATAGATCAATGGAACAGAATAGAGAGCCCAGAAATCGACCCTCAACTCTATGGTCAACTAATCTTCGACAAAGCAGGAAAGAATGTCCAATGGAAAAAAGACAGCCTCTTCAATAAATGGTGTTGGGAGAATTGGACAGCCACATGCAGAAAAATGAAATTGGACCATTTCCTTACACCGCACACGAAAATAGACTCAAAATGGATGAAGGACCTCAATGTGAGAAAGGAATCCATCAAAATCCTTGAGGAGAACACAGGCAGCAACCTCTTCGACCTCAGCCGCAGCAACATCTTCCTAGGAACATCGCCAAAGGCAAGGGGAGCAAGGGCAAAAATGAACTATTGGGACTTCATCAAGATCAAAAGCTTTTGCACAGTAAAGGAAACAGTTTACAAAACCAAAAGACAACTGACAGAATGGGAGAAGATATTTGCAAATGACATATCAGACAAAGGGCTAGTGTCCAAAATCTATAAAGAACTTAGCAAACTCAACACCCAAAGAACAAATAATCCAATCAAGAAATGGGCAGAAGACATGAACAGACATTTCTGCAAAGAAGACATCCAGATGGCCAACAGACACATGAAAAAGTGCTCCATATCACTCGGCATCAGGGAAATACAAATCAAAACCACAATGAGATATCACCTCACACCAGTCAGAATGGCTAAAATTACCAAGTCAGGAAATGACAGATGCTGGCGAGGATGCAGAGAAAGGGGAACCCTCCTACACTGTTGGTGGGAATGCAAGCTGGTGCAACCACTCTGGAAAATAGCATGGAGGTTCCTCAAAATGTTGAAAATAGAACCACCCTACGACCTAGCAATTGCACTACTGGGTCTTTACCCTAAAGGTACAAACGTAGTGATCCAAAGGGGCACGTGCACCCGAATGTTTATAGCAGCAATGTCTACAATAGCCAAACTATGGAAAGAACCTAGATGTCCATCAACAGACGAATGGATAAAGAAGATGTGGTATATATACACAATGGAATACTATGCCGCCATCAAAAGAAATGAAATCTTGCCATTTGCGACAATGTGGATGGAACTAGACGGTATCATGCTTAGCAAAATAAGTCATTCGGAGAAAGACAACTATCATATGATCTCCCTGATATGAGGAAGTGGAGATGCAACATGGGGGGTTAAGGGGTAGGAGTAGAGTAAATGAAGCAAGATAGGATTGGGAGGGAGACAAACCATAAGTGACTCTTAATCTCACAAAACAAACTGAGGTTTGATGGGGGGCAGGGGGTTGGGGGGGTGTGGTTATGGACATTGGGGAGGGTATGTGCTATGGTGAGTGCTGTGAAGTGTGTAAAGCTGGCGATTCACAGACCTGTACCCCTGGCGATAAAAATATATTGTATGTTTATAAAAAATAAAATTAAAAAAAAAGAAATTTGAAGAAAAAATTTAATAGATGGGTTTTTTTTAGAACAGTTTAGGTGCATAGCAAAATTGAGTGGAGAAGACATTTCTTACAATAGATGAACCTACACTGACACACCATTATCATCCAAATACCGTAGTTTACATCAGGATTCACTCTTAGTGTTGTATATTTTGTGGGTTGATTATGGCATGCATCCACCAATATAATATAATGCAGAATAATTAATTTCACTGTCGTAAAAGACCCCTGTGCCCTAATCCCTAGGAAGTACTTAGATCTTTTCACTGTTTCTGTACTTTTGTCTTTTCCAGAGTGTCATATAGTTGGAATCATACAGTGACTTCTTTCACTTAGTAACATGCATTTAAAGTTTCTTCATTTTTTTTTGTCATGGTTTGATTGCTCATTTTTTTTAAGTCTGTTTAATATTCCATTGTATGTATGTACCATGGTTTCTTTAACCATTCACCTACTAAAGAACATTTGGTTGCTTCCAAGTTTTAGCGAGTATAAATAAAACTACTATAAACATCCATGTGCAGGTTTTTGGTGAGCATAAATCTTCAAGTCCTTTGGGTATAGACCAAGGAGTGTGATTGCTGGATCATATGGTAAAGGTTTGTTTAGTTTTTTAAGAAGCTGTCAAACTCTTTTTTTTAAAGTGGCTGTACCATTTTGCATTCCCATCAGCAGCAAATGAGTTTCTGTTGCTCCAGATCTTTGTCAGCATTTGGTGGTGATGGTCTAAATTTTGGCCATTTTAATAGGTGTGTGGTGGTATCTCTTTGTTGTTATAATTTGCATTTCCCTAGTGACATAATTTGGAAGACCTTTTTCCGTGTTTATTTGCCATCTGTATATCTTCTTTGTTGAAGATCAATCAAAAGGTGATCAGCTAATTCCTAGAGACTAAATATGGACCAATTTGAGAGAGAAAAAACCTCCTGGAGACCTAGCCTTAGGAAACCCCCACACTTGTGTAAGATTTTACCTTCTGGAGGCCAACCAGGCTATTTCAGTAAAGATTAGAAGAAAATCTCTTTGTGTGTCTATAGAGGGAGGGGGGAAATAATTTTGGCAACCAAAGTGTTATATTCTTATTAACAGAATACTTCTCTCAAGTGAATTTATGTTATCACATCTGAGCCAATGTAGGATTTTTCAAAAACCTACCCAATGTAGAGGAATAAAAATACCTCAATTAAGCCTCTCTAACCTTCCTGTCTCCTCTAAAGAAAGAAAAACATCTGGGGAGAGTTGTGGATGCCACAGTCTAGGTCCATAGGCCCACAAAAAGACTGAGACTTATTTATGGAAATATAGAATGTATCCCTTCCCCCACATATCTCAGCTTGATATCAATGATATACAATAATAGGGAAATACATCTGAAAAGAACTTCAAGCTCTATTTAAGAAAGAGTCTCTAGAGAAATACAGAGATAATAAAGACAAAAATAAGGACATTAGAGAAAATTTTATACACTGATACCTACAGTTTAAGCAAAGAGTAAACATAGCTCCATTTATAGCCAGATTAACATAAAACCTCACACTAAATATTCAAGTATCTCAGTTTCTTTTACTCAGTACTTCATGTCCAACATTCAGTTACAAAAAAAGGAATACTAAAAGGAAAATAGTTAGAATAGTTGAAAATAGTTGGAAACAGCAGGCTTTAGGGTCAAACAAATATGGCAGAGATGTTAGGATAATCAGACTAGAAATTTATAAGAACTATGACTAATACACTAAGCTCTAATTACAAAAAAAGGGGGGGGCAGCATAGAAGAACAGATTCATAATGTTAGCAGAGGTAAAAACTCCAAGAAAAAAAATCAAGTAGAATTTTCAGAAATAAAATTAAATGTGACAGAAAAAAAAAAAAAAGAATGACTTTGACAGACCATAAGTAGACTAGACATGGCTTAGGAAAGAATTAATGATCTTAAAGTCATGTCAGGAAAAACTGCCCAAACTAAAAGCAACACAATTCAGTCTATATCTCCGGTTACCAGAAAAAAAAAAAAAAATATCAGAAATGAAATAAGGGCTATCACAACTGCTCCTGTGACTAATAAAAGTATTATAAAAGAATGTAGGAATAACTCTATGACTTCTAATTTGATAACATAAATGAAATGGACCAATTTCTTGAAAGACACAAATTACCAAAACTTACATGAGGAGAAATAGATAATTTGAATAGGCTTATATCTGTTAAAGAAATTTATTTTTTTTTAAGATTTTATTTATTTATTTGATAGACAGAGATTACAAGTAGTCAGAGAGGCAGGCAGAGAGAGAGGAAGAAGCAGGTTCTCCTCTGAGCAGAGAGCCTGATGTGGAGCTCGATCCCAGGACCCTGAGACCATGACCTGAGCTGAAGGCAGAGGCTTTAACCCACTGAGCCACCCAGACGCCCCTGTTAAAGAAATTTAATCACTTAATAATATCCTTCTTAAACAGAAAGAACCAGGCCCAGACAGTTTCACTGTTGAATTTACAAAACATTGAGGGAGGTTGAAACCACCTCTCTGCAGTAACTTCTTGGAAAAATTAAAGCAGAGGGAACATTTCCTAACATATTCTTTGAGACTAGAGTTACCCTAATACCAAAATCAACCAACAAATCATAAGAAATCAATATTACAGATTGACCCTCTCATGAACATAGATGTAAAAGTCCTAAACAAAAGATTATCACATCAAAATCAAAAAATACATAAAAAAATCATACCCTACAACCAAGTGTTGTCTATTCTGGGTTTTACAAGGATGGCTCAACATTCAAAGAATAAGGAGATATGTAAAACTGATTGGACAGGAAGGATGAAAATGCAGGATAAAGATACTTCCATGGAAAATTGCTAAACATGCCAAATGGTAGATTTTGTTGAATTGGCCAGTATTGGAAATGGGGAGGGGTCTCAGGAAGAGATTTTTGGAGAATATATCTTTAATCACATTTAAGAATGTAAAGTGAATGCACAATAACCTAAATAATATCTTGAAAGGGCTTTGAAGATCAAAGTAAGCAAAACAAATTCAAATGCAGTTGAAAAAGGTCCAAGGATATTGATCTGGGTGTGTTACAAAATAAAGAATTCCAAATAGCTGGGAAATCTAAATAGGAAGGGCAGTTGGGCCAGGAAATTTGGATATCATCAGTATCTATTCCAGAAGTAGAGTGCTAATATTTTTACTATTTATTCCTAGTACATATTTTATAGGAGAAAGAAGCTCATTTAAAAAGACTGGCGATAAAAAATTGTGTAGATCTTTCAGTTATATCCTTTTTCTTTTCTTCTCTTTTATTCATACCTATTAATAATAGCAAATGTCTGAATTATTAGAAACATTTTACAGCAAGAAAATATAACTTTTCACTGGGAAGATTTTCATATATGGTTAAGAAATCCTAATCCAGTGATTGGATCATTTGCAATGACACAACACATCTCAACTAGTTACACTACATTAAGGTTATAATAGCAACATTGACTCTTCAGGATAAAAAAGAAAATCTAGGTCATCAGTAATGGTCAATAAAATATTAACTCTGTATGAGAAAATGTCTTCTTTTATATCAAGACACAATTTTATCATGCTGAAATATTAACTTAATTATGAGATAATAAAATTTTCCCTAATCTTATTTATATACTTGTATCTTAAAATATAATAATATAAATACTTTTAAACAGCATGGGAATATATTAAAAGTTGAACAACAAGTTTTCTTTGTAGGAATTCCATTAGCAACTGTGGTTCCATCCAGTAATTTTAAATGATAAATAACTAACTGTGATGCAGAGAGATCAAACAACGTGCACACGAGGACTGAATTGGTAATTGGCACAGTCGGCGTCTTCACGGCCTTCAGCTCTTTAAGACATTATGCTATGTGTTGGTCTCTGTTACAGTGACCTGTGAAATGTCAAGCTTAAATACCCATGTCATTCCACTACTATACAAGTCATAGGAAACTAGAAAGAAATTAATTTTTTAACTATTTACCTTTCATCCAGGATATGATAGAACAAGGAGCTTGGAGGAGTTCAAATATCAGTGTCACTGAGGTTTCTGAACCTACTACTACAATTTACACCTAAGTAAATAGCCCAAAATGTGTAGGTTATATTTTTACTCAAGTTTACTTAAGTTTAATCCGCTGTTTAAATTATTCATAAACATTCTGTTTATTAGTATGTATTTTATTCTGTTGATTCCTATGAAATATGCCTTATTATTTGGCTTTCTAGAGAAATTAGAAATTGAAATAAAAATGTTGGAGGACTTTAAAATCATCTATGATTTCTTCAGTCAGAGGTAATGAGCTTAGTTAGCATACTATTTTTTAAAAGATTTTATTTATATGTTTATTTGAGGGAGGAAGAGAGAGCACAGAGGAGCAGTGGGAGAGTGAGAAGGACAAGGAGACTGTGCTGAGTGCAGAGCCCCACTCAGGGGTGGGTATCAGGACCCTAAGATCATAACCTGAGCCAAAACCAAGAGTAGGACGCTTAACTGACTGAGCCACCCAGGCATCCCTACTCTAATTCTTTAGTTTCCTATTTTCAGTTTCTCAATCTTTCCATAACTTTGATGATTTTTAAAATACAGATCAGTTATTTTGCCGTGGGTTCTTTAATTGGATATATCTGATATGCCTTCATGATCAGATAAATGTTGTACATATATGGGACACATACTACAGAGGTGACCTCATATCTTCTTAAATGCAACCTATCAGGTACCGCATTGTTTCACTTTGTCCCATTATTGATGGTGTTCACTTTGATCATTTGATTAAGGTGGTACCTCTGAGACTTCTCCAGGTAAAGTTACTCTTATTCCTCTTATAATTAATAATTACTCTGTTGGTAAGTAGACTGAAAATATGAGTATCTTATTTCTCATCTAATTTTTCATTTTTTATCTATTTATATCTGGATGTGGATTCGTGGTCTCCTATTTTGTCAAGGGATTAAGATCTATTACTGTCATTATTAATTTTGATCCTTAAAATTTTGCCAGGGTGCCTGGGTAGCTCAGTTGGTTAAAGAGTCTGACTCTTGGTTTTAGCTATGGTCATAATCTCAGGGTCATGGGATCAAGCCCTGCATCAGACTCCATGCTCAGCACAGGGTCTTCTTGTCCCTCTCCCTCTACTCCTCCCCCTGCTCTCTCTCTCTCTTAAATAGATAGATAGATAGATAGATAGATAGATAAAATCTTTAAAATAAAACGCTTTTGTGATAGGGAAGTCCCTTAACTGGTCATAGTGTCTTTTCAATGTATCTGTGTTATAGGAGGACTCCTTTGCTTCCTGGCACAAGATGGTCAGGCTCTTCTCGTGGTTTTCTTGCACCAGCCCTTAAACCAGCATTTCCCTGAGGATTCCTGGTTTCTTTTAGTGGAGAATGATATTTAGAAGCCACACTGTGCAGTAAGTGTGCTCATTGTTCTTAAGGTTTTGTTACTGTCAGGCCTTCTCAGCGGACAAAGCACATACATAACTGGTTGTCAGGTTGCTTGCCACACTGATGCTCTCCTCACCTTGCTCAATCTCTGACACCTCTTACTCTATGGTGTCTCTAGTGAATACCCTCTCCGTCTTCCATTTAGGCTCTGACATCTGGAGCTGGAATGCCTTTCTCCATGCATTTCTTCTTTACTGTACCTGGGCTCTTATATACCATACTGGAAGACCCCTTCACATGTACACTTTCTGCAACTCACCTGGCCTCTGACATACCTGTTGGGTCACCCCTGTCCTCACCGTAATCTGGATTTTAGATCCCATGCCAGAGCTGCATCTCCATAGGGGCCCTGACATCACATGCTAGAAAATAAAGGGTCTCCTATAGGCATTGAAGGCAACATCCCCTTAAAGCCTTCTCTAATACCTGGTGGGGAGGGGATGATAAATTTCTGCTCTGTGCCTTTTCCTTTAGCTTTGAGGATGTTTGGAGATTCTCCTTATAATGTAACTACAGAATTGTTAAAAACTTACTATACCATATACAAGGTAGATAAGAATCTGGCCAGTGATAGCTACTGAGCCAAATTTACTGTCAGCATTGTTTATTGCATAAGGAACATCCAGTATTGATGATATGCAACTGCATTTGGGGATGAGAGCTAGTCATATACCTCTGAAGAGGCTATGCAACTAGTAGTAAAGGCTAACGGGACTCTACAGCTTACTGGTTTCCTTGAGCTGAGGTTGTCTTCATATATACTGCTTCATTTCTTTTGACCAAAGCAAATTCTGAATAGGACATCAGAAGCTGAGCCTAGGTATCACATACCCCTACTATGCTGTTGCTGTGTATACTATGATGTAGTCTGTCCTTTCTCCTTTCTTAAAGCTAAATAAATTTTGTGCTTGTTAAAGCCTATTACATTTTATAAATTTAGTTATCAAAACACATCTATATCCAGAAGAGTGGAGTGGAAATTGCAGTTTTCTGGGCCCCTTAAAATATATGATCAGGCCAGTCTGTGTTTCAAATGAAAGCTATAAGATCTCTGGGCTCATGTATTCTGAAAGAAGAAAAGAGGATTATACTTTTTTGAGTTGGCCAATATCGGCAAGAATCTTGATCCAACCTCCCAAGGCCTTTGAAAAGGTTTGGTTGGGGAACAAAAGAATCGGTCTTGGGAAGCTGCCCAACTTCTGTACAATGGGTGAGGAACTGCACCCATGGGTCAGCAACAAAGAGGAGACAAGTATTTTATGTCAGGACAGGATTTGGACCAATTATTTATATACTCTCCTCAACTGGTTATGGAAATAGGACTCCTCCTTTGGATTAACTATCTCTAAATTTCGAATAAAACAGATGGAAGGATAGGGCTTATAAAGTAGATGCCTTGATAAGAATGAACAAGATAAGAATGAGTATTTAAATAAATATAAGTATTTTCCATTTAATGTCCATAATCCATAACTGCAGAAATAGCTATACAAAAACACTAACTAGACTATCTTTTAATTATAATCTTTTAATTCTGAGATAGTTGCTAATTCCCATACAGTTGCAAAAAACAATCAAGACAGATCCTATATATCCTTTCCTCAAGTTTCTCCAGTGGTAACTTCTTGTAAAACCAGTACTGTATCATTACCAGAATGATCCTGATCCTGGCAAGGTATAGAACATCTCTACCACCATCTACAGCCTTCCTGTTGCCATTTTCTAACCATAGCCACTTTGCTCCTAACCCTACCCTCTCTTTAACCACAGAAACCACGAATCTGATCTCCATTTCCACAATTTTATCTTTTCAAGGATATTTTATAAATGATTTCATACAGTTTTTTTAAATTAATAAACTTTATTTTTAGGGATATTCTAAAATTACTGAAAAATTAAGCAGGTAATACGGAGAGCTCTGATATATACTATCTCTCAACAGTTTCCCTTACTATTAACACCTTACATTAATAAAGTACACTTGCTATAATTAGTGAATCAGTAGTGAGGCATTATTGTTAAAGTCTGTATGTTGTTCAGATTTTCTTAGTTTTAATCTAATGTTCTTTTTTGTATATGTGCTGCCAAAGTGATCACTGTAATGTTCTTTTTCTGTCTGGTATTCCACTCAGGATACCATGTTGCATTTAGTTGTTACACCTTGTTAGGCTCCTCTTAGTTGTGACATTTTCTCAGATCTTCCTTTGTTTTTGATGACCTTAGCAATTTTGAGGAGTACTTGTCAGGTATCTTGTAGAATGCCTCTATATTGAATTTTTTCAGATGTTTTTCTCATTATTAGACTGAGGAAGGAAACAGAGGTAAAGTCCTATCTTCATCACATTCTATCAGGGGTACATTTTATCAATATGATTTATGACTTGATTTTGACTATGATTATTTGGCTGAAGTAGTTTGTCAGGATTCTTCCTGTAAAGTTACTCTTTCTTATTTTTCCCCTTCTCCAACTTCTGCTCTTGAGAATGAAGTTACTAGGCACAATCCACACTTAAGGAGAGGGGAGGGGCGTCATGCTCCTCTTTCTTTAGGTTGGAAGATCTACATAATTTAATTGGAATTTTTCTGCATGGGAAATATATATCTCTTTCCTATTTATTAATTTACTCATTCGTTTATATAAGTAGAGACTTTTGGATATTTGTTTTAACTTTAGGTTACAAACCAATACTAAGTTACTTATTTGGTTGCTCAGATTTTTGCAGCTTTGTCATTGGGAGCTTATTCAGTCAAATGAAATCAGCCTTTTCTCTAAGGAGCCCTGGTTCCTTTTATTAAGGAATGACACTAGAGACCAAAGATTTGGGACCAGTTGTGCTTATTGCTATTAGAGTGTCATTGCTTTTAGACTCTCTCAGTTGACAAAGCATGGAAATGTGTATGTATACTAGTACATGTATATGCATATATCTATTAATATTTCTCTATGCAACTTTCTGTATCTTAATTAAATGTGTAGTCTTACTGATTTCTCCAACTCTAACCCATTACCACATAGATCATTCTAACATTTTCTCTTTGCTAATGTATAAATGCCCAGTCCAAGAGTAAGAAAACTGCCTCCCACTTTTCACCATCCATTTACATAATTGTTCGATTATAATATACATGTGTAGGAGCATGAGTGGGGTTGGGCAGAGGGCAGTACAAGCACTGCAGGTTCTTTCAGTTTGACAAATGCCTAATGCCATGTATACCCTATTACAGTATCAAACAGAATAGTTTCACCACTCTAGAAGTTCCCCATGTTTCACCTGTTCATCACTTTCTTAATCCCTAAATCCCTGGCAACCACTAGTCTTTTTAATATCTTAGTAGTTTTGCCTAACCCAGAAAGTCATGTATTTTTAATTATGTAGTATATAGTCTTTTCAGTCTTGCTTCCTTTACTTAGTGATATACATTTAAATTTCCTCCATGTCTTTTTAAGTTTAATATCTCATTTCTTTTTATCATTGAATAATGTGCCATTAGAGGGATGTACATACCTGTGTATCCATTTACCTATTGAAGGACATCTTGGTTGTTTCGATTTTTTTATGATTATGAATAAAATCACCATAAGAATTCAGGTGCAAGGGATGCCTGGGTGGCTCAGCCAGTTAAGTATCCGACTCTTGATTTTTGGCTCAAGTCATAATCTTAAGGTCATGAGATCGAGCCTTGTGTCAGGCTCTATGTTAAGTGTGGAGCCAACTTAAGATTCTCTCTCCCTCTGCCCACCCCCACTCATGCATTCTCTCTCTTAAAAAAGAAAAAAGAATTCATGTGCAAAGTTTTGTATAGGTATGTTTTTTACTCAACTGGGTCAAAACCCAATATCAATTGGAACAGGATGGCTGCACTGTCTAGTAAGATCTTGCTTGACTTTGTAAGAAACTGCCAAACTGTCTGTATTCAAATGCGGCTCTCCCATCTTACGTTCCCATCAACAATAAATTAAAGATCCTGTTGCTCTGTAACCTCACAGACATTTCATTTTGTTCATTTTTGGATTTTAGACATTGTAATAAGAATGAGGTAGTATCTTGTTGTTTTGTAATTTCTTAATGATGGATGATGTTGAGTACCTCTTTATATGCTTATTTGTTATCTGTATGTCTTTACGATGGGAGATCTGTTCATATCTTTTGCCCATTTTTTAGGTTGTCTGCTTTGTTACTGTTGAGATTTAAAAGCTCTGTGTGTATTTTGAATACAGCTCTTTTAGCAGATATGTCCTTTGCAAATATTTTCTCTCAGTCTGTGACTTGCCTTTTCATTCTCTTAGTAGTGTCTTTTTCAGGGTAGAAGTTTTAAATTTTAATATAGTCCAACTTACCAATTTTTCTTTCCTGTGTTGGTGTTGTATCTAAAAACTGATTATAAACCCAAAGTTACCTAGATTTTTCTCCTACCATTTCTTCTGAAAGTTTTATCATTTTCATTTTATATTTAGGTCTATGATCCATTCTGAATTAGCTTTATGAAACACATAAAGTCTGTATCTAGATTTATTTTTTGTTTGCATGTGGATGTCCAGTTGTACCAACACTGTTTGTTAGAAAGATTGTCCTTTCTCAACTGAATTGCCTTTGCTCCTTTGACAAAGACCAGCTAAATACTTTGGTGCAGAGCTATTTATGGGCATTTTATTCTGCTTCATTGATCTATCTGTCTATTCTTTGTCCAATACTAATGCTGTTTTGATCACTGTAGCTTTATAGTAAGTATTGAAACTAAGTAATGTTAGTTCTCTAACTTTGTTCTTCAGCATGCATTGGTCATTCTTGGTTTTTGGCTTTCTATAAAACTTTAGAATCAGTTTGTTGATAGCCATGAAATATTTTCCTGGAATTTTGATTAAAATTACATTAAATCGATAGGCCAATTTGGGAAGAACTTATATCTTAACAATATTGAGTATCCAAATACATGAATATGAAATATTTCTCCATTTATTTAGATATTCTTTGATTTTTTTCATCAGAGTTTATAATTCTTCACATATAGATCCTCTGCATATTTTGTTAGATTTATAGTTAAGATTTTATTTTGGTGTTGATATAAATGCTATTATATTTTTAATTTCAAATTCCAGTTGTTCATTGCTGATATACTAGAGAGCATTTGACTTTTTGTATACTGACCTTGTATTCTGTTGAGATAATTACTTATTAGTTATAGGAACTTTGTTAATATTTTTGTTTATTCTTTGGAATTTTCTACATTTTCAGTTATGTTATCTGTGAACATGGACAGTATTATTTCTTTCTGCAAAAGATGTACACTTTTTATTTACTTTTCTTGTATTATTACAAAGCTATGGTTTCCAATAAAATATTAAATAAGAGTGATGACTGGGGAGATCCTTTCCTAGTTCTGGATTGTAAAGAAAAAGCATGCAATTTCTTACCATTAAGGACTTGGTCATGGTGTATAATCCTTTTCATGTTTTGCTGAATTCAGTTTGGTAGTTTTGGTTGAGAATTATTACATCTGTATATGAAATGGATATTGGCTTGTAGTTTTCTAGTAATATCTCAGTTTGATTTTGTTTCAAGATAACACTGACCTCATTGAATGATTTGGAAACTATTCCCTTCTCTTTTATTTTTTGTAAGAATTTTGAAGGCTCGGTGTTAATTCTTCCTTAAACATTTCCTTCACTTTACCAGTGAAGCAATTTACTCCTAGGCTTAGTCTTGTGGAAAAAAAATGATTGCTATTACAATATCATTATTTGTTATATATCTTTTCTGATTTTCTGCTTGTTCCTTTTTTTAGTTTTGTTGAGGTATAATTGACAAATATAAATATCTTACTATTTTAGTAATTTTTTACAGTGCAGTGTGATGATTTGATGTACATATACACTACAAAAGGATTCCCCTATCAAGTTAATTAACACATCCATCACCTCACAAGATGAATAAGGTCTGAGGATCTGATGTATAATGTGGTGGCTATAGTTTTAATTCTTCATGAGTCAGCTATGGTACTTTACATTTTTCTAGAAATTTGTGCCTTTCGTCTAAGTTGTCTGATTTGGTGGCATACGATTGCTCAAAGTATTCCTTATAATCCCTTTAATTTCTGTGATAGCAGTATTAATGTCTTCTCTTTTATTCGCGATTTTAGTAAATAGATTGTTCTCTCTTTATCTTGGTCAATCTACCTAAAGGTTGCCAATTTTGATGGTCGTTTCAAAGAAGCAACTTTTGATTTTGCTCAAATTGTATCTTATATAATTTTTCTACCTATATTATTTTAATTTTGCTCTAATCTCTATTATATATTTGTTTCTGCTTGCTTTGGGGTAATTTGCCCTTTTGTTCTAGTTTGTTAATGTGAAAGGTTAGGGAATGATTTGAAATCAATCATCTTTTTTTATTTTAAAAATTTATTTATTTATTCTTTTTAAGAGAGTGATAGAATGGAAAGAGAGCCCTAACACAGGGCTCAATCTTATGACCCTGAGATCATGACCTGAGCTGAAATCAAGAGTTACATGGTTAACTGACTAAGCCACCCAGGTGCTTTGAGATCATCTTTTAACACAGGCTTTTATAGTCATAATTTTCCTTCTAAGCACTGCTAGAGCTGAATCTCATAGATTTTGTTATATTATACTTCCCTTTTCATTTATCTCAATGTATTTTCTTATTTGCTTTGTGATTTCTTCTCTGACCATTGATTATTTAGGAGTTATTGTCTAACCTCTAAATATCTGTGAGTTTCCTAAATTTTCTTCTGTTACTGATTTCTATTTTCATACTTTTTATGAATTGAACACTTGTAATATATATTAACATTTCATATGGTATGTCCTGGAGAATGTTTTGTGTATAGTTGAGAAGAATGTGTATTCTATGGTTTTGGGTGAATTATTCTATAGATACCCTTTAGGCCTAGTCAGCTTATTGTGTTATTCAATCTTATATTTCCTTATTGATTTTCTCTGTAGTTGTTCTATCACTTATTGAACATGGGATGTTGTAGTCTACAATTATTATTGTTGAATATATGTTCCTTCAGTCTGTCAATTTGCTTCATGTATTTTGAGGTTCTGTAGTTAGTTATATAAAAGAATAAATTACTTACAAACAACATCCATTGTGGTTTTTTTTTTGTTGTTAAATATTGAGTTTTGAGAGCTCTTTATATATTGTAGAAATAATACCTTTATCAGATATATGCTTTAAAAATATATTCTTCTAATCTGTAACTCATCATTTTATTCTTTTAACTGTGCCTTTGAAAGCACAAAAGTTTTAGTTTCGATAATATCTAATTACATTTATCCTTTTATGGATCATGGTTTTGATGTTTTATCTCAGAAATCCTTGTGCAATACAACCTCTTATTTTTTCAAATGAGAATTTTCATATTTTTAGTTATGGTTGAGATAGAAGATTCAGAAGACTAAGCTCAACCTTTTATCTCAAATGAGTAAAGTGAATGAATGAATGAGTGAATCTACCTAGCCCCTCCTTCAAGACAGCATTGCATTATTTATAAAACCTTACACATTGAAATTTAATTTGCACTGAACCAAATGGGTAACCATTAGTTAGAACATGTACACAAGTTGTCATTAATTAATTTTTTATGCTTATGGTTCAAGCTTAACTAGTGATGAAATTGGTATTAAAACTTTAGGGGGGCACCTGGGTGGCTCAGTGGGTTAAGCCTCTGCCTTCGGCTCAGGTCATGATCCCAGGGTCCTGGGATCAAGCCCCGCTTTGGGCTCTCTGCTCAGCGGGGAACCTGCTTCCCCCTCTCTCTCTGCCTGCTGCTCTGCCTACTTGTCATCTCTGTCAAATAAATAAATGAAATCTTTAAAAAAAAAGAAACTTTAGGAATTTGTGAAACACATGCTTAATACATATATGCATAGATACATGCATACATACATAACACTTAATTGAACAGGGATAATAAAAAATCAATTATACTTGGTTAATCTCTGCTCAACTATGTTGAACATGTGTGGGTAAGTTACTGGTATCAGTTAATAATAGTTCTTGGATGTTTAACTTAACTGATTAATGCATTCTACATCTTCCACTTGAGATTCTTTGTGAAATGATTTGCTATGTTTGAGATTATCATTTAACATAAATAGAATATTAACCTGATTGGAGTCCTCTTACATTGCTTGTAGTTAAATATTTCTAGCTTCTTTAAAGCTCTGAGTGGTTTATATATTACTTGTTTTCTCAAGGTCCTAAAGACAAAATATGTTAGAATTATTAAACTAGAGGCAAGGAAGTTGGTAGTAAAGTGGATAATTATAAAAGCACTGTGTAGTAAAAGGACCGTGGTAAAGTCACAGAATCTTTACCAATGCTGCTTGCTATATCTGACAAATTGCTTTTCAATTATTATTTAAATTGTGCCATTTTTAAATATAGTCACATATACTGATTAAACACCATCTGGAAATTTGGGGGGAAGTAACTACCAATCTTCTTTATATTTTTTAATTAGCATTTAGTCTGAGTGATACTTAGTACTTCATTTGTATTAAATATTTATAGATCACAGCTATTACTGAATATTTACAGCATTGGACATCATAAATTGGATTTCAAATGGAAAGGACAAAATTGCCTGTCCTTTCTTTGACACTAATACAATTTTAGAATTGCTTTATGGGGAGAGATATTAACTATTTTTCTTGTCTCAATAACTAATCCCAAAGTCATATTTGATCTTTTTGTATGTTTCTGTTTCCTTGGTTTCCTATATTCTCTTGTACACATCTTCTTTAATAGCATTACTCAAAGGGCAATATACATAGCATGTAAGATCACGTCTAAAGAATCAGCTTCCTGGGGGCGCCTGGGTGGCTCAGTGGTTAAAGCCTCTGCCTTCGGCTCAGGTCATGATCTCAGGGTCCTGGGATCGAGTTCCACATCAGGCTCTCTGCTCAGCCAGGAGCCTGCCTCCTTCTCCTCTCTCTCTCTCTGCCTGCCTCTCTGCCTACTTGTGATCTGTCAGTCAAATAAATTAAAAAAAAAAAAAATCTAAAAAAAAAAAAAAAAAAGAATCCGCTTCCTGGTTTTGCACCCAGCTCTAAATCAATGATGGGTAGTTAGTGAATATCTCTATACTTTAATTTCCTTACTCTGAAGTGGGAATAATAGGATTGCTATCAGGGATAGTACACAAACTCCTGCACACATACATAAACAAGGCTGTAGCATGGTCTGACTTATGGTTAAGTACTACATAGATATTTGCTACTAATAATTCCTCCTTCTTTTATCGTGCACTCATTCTTTTCCCTTGATTCTGACTTCTTGCTAATTTATATTTACAGCTGTTTTACTCCATATTTCATCAGATTTCTATTAGAAAAATCATTTTTTATTCTATTAACTATGAATTCTTATTTTCTGTAATGTAAATTTTCCCTTTCAGACTAAAATACAAGAATATTCTATGAAATCTAAAATGTCTAAAGTAATAAATAGTAAATATTATTAGCTATCATTTACTTTTATACTGCATTGATTTGTCCTTATTCTGTACAATAAAAATATCAAGACTTTGGCACATAATCAAGTAGTGCACATGGCTATGAATATAAATGATTGAGCAGTCATCATTTTCTTGATTTTGTCTAAGTCTTTTTTATTTCCTTACCATGAGGAGAGCTTTATAAGCAAACTTTCCTGATGACTAGTTCTGATTGTATTGCAATACACAACATGATGTACAAGAAAGTATCCAGAAATCTATTGGAACCTGTTGCTCATGGCAGTCCTAGTCCATATATTTGTTAGTGCTAGGATATTCATCCTCATATTTTGAGCAGTGTGGTTATTTTAGTAGTAAAATAAGGAAAATTCCTTTGTGGAATGTAAGTACATATTTTTTTTTCTTTTTACACTTACCACAATCTTACTCTTTTGGTATATAAATGCATACTATTTTATTTCTTATTTCTACAAAATATGACATTAAATGGGCTTTTAAAAATTTCCAACCCATAGCAACATTTTATCCCTTGGAAACTTATGCAGTGATATGGTTTGAATGCAGTGAGTATCAATAACCTGAGAAAACAGTCTTGAGATTGTCTGGATATGATCTTTTGGTGTTGTGTTTTTACTCTGAGATACTGTACCGATGAAATTAAGGTAATATTCAAAGATATTTAGATTATCTTGGTGACCTTCTTCACAACTCATTTAATCTAACAAAACAATGTCTTTTTTCCTGTTAAAAAAAATTATGTTTGCCTGCTTTGAACTGGATCTTGTGTTTCTGGATGGCAGAGCCTCCTTTCAGGACAGTGTATTTATATTGCTACTCTTTTGCATTGTGTTCAGATCATCTGCCTATCTCTGCCTTCATTGTTCAGTAATTCAGTTAATCCTAATCGGTCTTGTCTTTATTATCACCTTCTCCCATGGGAAGGTTCCTATTGTAATAATATATTGAATGATTTAAATTTTTTCATTGACTCTATAGTAGGATCAATTTAAAGTATTTTATTGAAATGCAAATTTTATACATTTAAAATTTTATGTACTTGAATATTTATGTTTAATTAAAAGGTATAGGTAGGAGGAGGAAGGGATTTGGAGACAATTATACTATCTTTTTTTAAAAATCATTTTCAGAAGATAGGGCCTTCTAAATAAGCAAATATAGTCTCATTATATTAATTAAAAAAAAAAAAACAAACAGAAAAAAACAAAACCCAAGATAAACTGGAAACTGGAAATCCAAAACTCCTTACTGCAATTGTTTAAGGGACAAACTAGAATTCTTTCTGTTTTTTTTAATCCTTCCCTCTTTATTACTTTTTGCATATCCACAACCAAGAATGCAGGATACAGTATTTATATGGAATTCACAAGATAATCTCAGATAGCTTGGATTTCATTTCTAAGGATTTGCAGATCATTTAAAAATTCAAGCATTACTTGCACTTCTACTAATGATGTGATAATTTGAGGGATGCTGAGATACTTTTTGTGAATTCTAGACAGTGAACATAATTTGATCCTGTTCTAAAACTCTGTAGAACATTTCCTCTACAATGTAAATAATATTAGCACATCAGTCATTTTAAAGACTCAGAGAGAATGAAAGATTGGCCAGGTATTCTTTTGATGTACAGAATTAAAGGAGTCAGAAGGTGAGAATGTATGGAAGGGGTTGGAAGCAGCAGCACTAGTTGGTGCTGTCACAGTAGTATATATGGAGGGAAACAAAAGACAAAAAAGGATTTAAGATAATTAGAAGGAGATAAGGATACCCGTAACTTTTTTCCAGAAGGCCAGCTTTGAGGGCTTTTTTCTTGATGGTAACACTGGCTTCTGAACATGGTAATATATTTACAGAACAGTAGTAGGCCTAGATTCACACAAAGGATAACTCTTCTGTGAGTGTAGAAAAGTAGAAAACTTGCCATAATGTTTAATTTGTAAATTCTCATGTGTCTCTTTTCATTTTCATTTTATGCCTAGTCTAGTGAATTACTGTTGGGTAATAAGCACATTTGCTTAAAAAAAATACACTAAAATGGTTTCAAATGATAATCATGTTTTTCCCTCCTTGGAAATAAGAGAACAGATGCACACTTTAACTGTTACACAAAAATTACAGGTTCCCAAACCAAAAATAGTTCTCTTAATATGCATGTGTTATATCTTCATTGCCATTTTTCTCTAAAATGTTAAGACTGACAGCTGTTATTAATAGGTAGGTTGATTGTGGATATCTTTTTTTCATTCAGTTGAAAGATCTCCTGCTGCTTTTAAAAGAGTGAGATAATTCTCCACATTGGGAACCCGTAGCCTTTATAATTCACACTCGAGCTTTGGGTACATTTTCTTTTACCTATTCATGTTATTTTTGAGTTGTCCCTGTGTCTCAGTGTTTCTTTCTTTCTTTTTTTTTTTAAAGATTTTATTTATTTATTTGACAGACAGAGATCACAAGTAGGCAGAGAGGCAGGCAGAGAGGAGAGAGGAGGAAGCAGGCTCCCTGCTGAGCAAAGAGGCCCAATGCGGGGCTTGATCCCAGGACCCTGGGATCATGACCTGAGCTGAAGGTAGAGGTTTTAATCCACTGAGCCACCCAGGCACCCCTCAGTGTTTCTTGAATGTAAAATCATTCGTCCTTATGGCAAAATGAAATGAAGAAACAATGGATACAAATAATTCTAGTCTCCTCCCTCAAATATAATTTTCTTAACTGTGAAGAGGAAAAATGATTGTTAATTTACATAGAGTAAATCAGTTTACAAAGAGCAATCATGTTAGCCTTAAAATAAATATTTCTGCCTATATCATAAATAATTCCTGGAGGGTTTGGATTAAAAATAAAAATGACTAGGGGTGCCTGGGTAGCTCAAGTGTTAGTTGAGTGACTGACTATTGATCTCAACTCAACGTCTTAATCTCAAGGCCAAGGATTTGGGCCCTGCATTGGGGTCCACACTATGCATGGAGCCTACTTAAAAATACGTTAATAAAATGAAATAAAATAAAATGACTAAAAATACCTTTTTTTCACCTGAGCAAAAGTTTTATTACAGTTTGCTTTTAAATTGAATACTAATAATAACTAAACAAAACACTATATGTCTGGGGAGAATAATGAAAATGTTGTTGGTGTTAAAACTGCTTTCTTAATATAAAGGGCAAGTAGAAATTAATAGTGGAGACTTGACTATAAGCTTTAAGAAGGAGGGGAATTGTTCTCAAGCACTGGTGAATTCCTAGTTGTGTAGAGAAGTGTCTAGTTCAGAGTGGTTGACAATTATCAATAAATTGATTTTTAATTGTCAATTATCAATAAATTGACAATAAATCAATAAGCTGTTATCACTTAAAATTATTTTGTATTAGTTCTGTATCATATTGTTTATTCTATTGGGAGGAATAAGAGATATTTGCTCAAAGAGATAAAATATATACCTGAGACAAAAATTTGTTATTCCATTTAGCTGTTAAAATCATATCCACATTTTCACACAATTGGTTCAATTGTGATTTAATACTCAAAAAGTGATTTGGAGGTATTCTAAGTGCAGCTTAAGATGTTGATTTTATCTGTCCTCCCATGTCTTTCACTGAAGTGATATATTTGAAATCACCTTATTAAAATGTTTCAAAATTATGTTTGTGTTTAAAGTATCTTGTGAAAAGAAGCTTAGAGTGGATATTGTTTCTGAAATCCATAAAATCTTTTTTTAAACTTAAAAATAACAGTACAAGTTTGTTACAATTTCCATACATTCTTTTTCACATTAACAATATAAAAGTAATCAGTATTTTTTTACTGTAAATATGAGAACATTTTTTCCAGTTCCTCTGTTTATTTCCAAAAATTATCAATTTCTTCCTTCTAAATTTTTCTACAAAATGTGCATGTCATGGTTGAGTATAAAGTAGTTGTTGATGAGCCTACTGAATTGGAAGCATCTCTCTTTGTGCTTCTTTAGGTACATTAAGATTTTTGTACTTTATATATATATATATATATATATATTTATATATATAACATATATATAAATATATATATGTTTAAATATTTATATATTGCACAATATCCTTTAACCATTTGTTTTAATTTTTACCTGCATATGTTAAATTCATTTAACATTGCAATTCATTAATCATTGAAATTAATATTGAAAACCCTTTTTACATTTTTATTCATATCCTTTTTCTTGCAAAGTAAATAGTTTTTCAGTCTGATAAAATTATATTAAATTCAAATGTATACATTTTTATTAAAAGAAATGTAGCCTGTGTTTCTTTAGGGTACATTTTCATGATTATCACCTATATTTTTGTTTTTCAGAATGCTGTCTGAACTCCAGTGTGTGTGTTTTTTTTTTTAATGCAAATAAGTGATTTTCTTTCATGAGCTATGTTGAAATTTCTGCTAACACATCTGGTTTAGAAGCCACAGCTTGAATTTTAATGAGACAATATTATTTACTGTACTTATATTCCTGCAAGTGTTCCAGTGTTTGCTCTGTCTTGGTGATTCTGTTTGTGAATGGGTCAAATTATCTTGGCCTGTCTGAAAAACTTGGAAATAAGTGTTAGCACTCAATCAGTGAGGCTCAGGATTGTGAAAGCTTAATGTTTACAAATCCAAAGTGACACACTCTAGATTTTAAACAAGGAACCCAATTGATTTAGTCCATCAGAATACCTTTAGGATATAGTGTAGATAAGCTTCCTCTGAAGTTCTCTTACTTCTTTCAAGGTCCTGGAGATTGTTATATATAAAGAAGAAGAAATAAAGAAATAAATAGCACACTTATGGGCTTTACAGAGTTAATCCAATAACAATGTTACTATGAAATATGTTTACTTGGTACACATTAGCTGAACTCAGCTCTTTTACATGTGTCCTCTTTGGTTAGAACAGTTTAAATTAGGAGAAAATTATAATCTAGATATTTAAGATTGATATTTTTCCCTGAAAAATAGGAGCTGATAGAATGTTTTCTAACCTGTAAGAATAATGACACTGTTTTTGGTTAAATGTTTATTTTGAGAGGCAGAAAGGTTAGAAATTGACTGGAGCGTATCATTAGATGAGTGTTTCAGATGGGTGGCCACCAAGTTCTCTGTTGCCCTTAGAGATTTCCTTTCATAATCACACAAAGTTCAAATCATTAAGTGAAAAGAGTGAATTTACAGAATGATATAGATTTTCAGAAGTCTTAATTAAAGCTCAAAGAACTTTAGAAAATTGAGAAATGCCCTCTCTTGACACTTCATCTCCTATGTTATTTGATTATCTGATTTAAATATGTTTAATTAATTAGTATTAGTATGAGATGGCCTAATAGAATTCGAGTGAATGTCCTCTGGTTGTGAGGCAATTTTGCAGTTTTAGAGCAAGGGAAATAAAAGATTATTGACTACAGGGCTCTGGCCTTTTTAAAGCTTCTCATCCCTTATGATACTCCCAGGACTTCACCATTCCTTGGAACCACTGAGATCAGAGAAAGCAGAAATCACATATTCCTTTCCTAGGAGTTAGCAGCTCTCTAATATACTATAAATTACCGTAAATATTTTGTCTAGTTTTCTGTAAGTAACACATCTAGTTCTAAGTGAATTTCCTAAAGCAGGGATGAACATGAAATTGTCACTTAGGAGTTGAGTGTGAAAGGTAGTGAGTAAACCAGTAGAGAAATCAGGTTTCTATCTTTAGGTCAAGTCTCTGACAGCCCTTCTTTGCTTATAAAGGTGAAGCTTCTTCTAGTAGCACATCTTCCAAACCAAGATGAAACCCACATCTTTTTTTTTTTTTTTCCTATTTAGGAAGTGTTACTGGTTCCTCAAGGTATTTGGGATAAAAATGAACAATGTCAGTAGAACTACTTAGTTAAGGAGTATGAACAAACAAATTTGGATGAGGTACCTGCTTAATGAGCCCCTTGGCTCCAAACACTAAAAAAAAAATGCTGTATATTTCATTTATATAGGGCTAAGAATCTGGAAACATTTTTTATAGAAGTCTTGTACTATTCTTGAAATTAAGACTGTTCTTTGAAGTATGTACTGTAACACTGGCATTTGGAATCAATAATATACCATCTCATAGAAAAGGGCTCATTTGATCTGTTCCTATGGGGAAAGATTACTTTGGGGTTTAAATTTCCTGCTTGATTTTCTTTTCTTTTCTTTTTTTTCCCTCAACAGAACTTCCTTAAGTTGTGACTCAGGATTTCCCTGCTGGTGTTTTAAAAGTCCGACAATTAAAGTTCTTACTCATAAGCTCAGTAGGTTTTTACAAGTTATAGGTCAACGGATATACACAGAGACACGCATAATGAGAACTCACCCTCATATACAGTAGTGGTAAATCCCTTTCTCCTTTCTTTGCCAAAGTTGCAGAAAGCAAGATTCTATTCTCTAAATACTTTGAGTCGAATTGTGTTTTGGGGTGGTCAGGATAATTAGGACTCAAACAGAAGCACAATAACCTAGCGAGTTTTTTGCCAAAATCAAGCCACGCTCAGCTCAATCTCAGCTTCAATCTTACAAGAATATAAATATATGAGTAATGATGTTTTTTCCTCCTAGGAATATAGTTTATGTAAGAGAAGGAGCTTTATTTTAAATCTCTAGCCATGATGACTGGAGAGGACCTTATCAAAACCCTTTTCTTTGTCTTATTAGCAACTACCAGAAAGCATATAGAATTCAGTTTCCTGAGTGCATTCTGTGAGAAAGATAACTAGTTGTGCAAATACAAGTCACTTAATTTGGGAAGAATATTTAAATTGGGCCCCAAATTATCTGTGAAATGTATTTCCTCATTAAAGGGAACAGCCAATCATGGAAAGCATTTACTGATTGTTAATGAAAACATGTACTAGGAAAAATTAATCATTCAATTTTGAATTAAGAGGAAGGAACTTTGATCTCTCTTGTGACTATAAACAGTTACATCTGGCTTTGTGTGAGAATTTGCTTTTTACTATTGCTCAAGTTTTAGGCAGACAGACACAGATTACTGGTTCTTTTTCATTCTAGCTTATACATTATTGGGCAAAAAAAAGAGAGGCACAGCTGGAGTAAGATGAGGCACAACAAAGTACAGTGAATAGACCATGTGTTCAAAAGTGTGAAATATTTATTAATTACTTCATAAGCATATACAGATATCCTGTATGATCTAAAACTCCTTTATTTTCAGAAGCCCCCCAGCTAGACCATAATTCCAATAACTCAAACTCAAAATTTAACTGTTTTGAATCTAAGTGAAATTAACTCTGTTCTTCCTCTCTGGTTACAACATCTAGAACACTAGGCACAAAATATTTAATAATTTTCCTTGTGGGTTCAATAGAGTCCAGTTTTATTTGTCTTGGGACATCTACCTCATCCTAAATTCTAATTAGGGAGATTTGTAGTTAATATAAAATGTTGTAGGAGGAAGTAACTTAAAATTACTTTGGGGGTGCCTGGGTGCCTCAGTTGCTTAAGCTTTTGTCTTCCACTCGGGTCATGATCCCAGGATCCGCTTCTCAGCAGGGAGCCTGCTTCTTTCTCTGCCTCTTCTGCTTCTCCTGCTTGTGCTCTCTCTACCAAATAAATAAATAAATAAATAAATAAATAAATAAATAAATCTTTAAATAAAATAAAAAGAAGTCTTTGTTCCAGTATTAAGCAAGTTAAACAACTCTCTTGGCCTCAGTTTTATATTTAAAATAATCTCTTCTACTGCAATTATTTTATGGGAAATATGAAATTTCTTGATGGTTATCACTTTTTCTTTCTTTCTTTCTTTTAAAAGATTTTATTTATTTATTCGAGAGAGAGGCAGTGAGAGAGAGCATGAGAGAGGAGAAGGTCAGAAGGAGAAGCAGACTCCCCGTGGAGCTGGGAGCCTGATGTAGGACTCGATCTCAAGACTCCAGGATCATGACCTGAGCTGAAAGCAGTCGTCCCACCAACTGAGCCACCCAGGCGTCCCGGTTATCACCTTTTCAATCAATTCTTTTTTTTCCCTTCGTCTTAAAAGTAAGCAAAAAATGGGGAAGAATCACTAGGAAAAACATCAGTAATGATGTTAAGAATTGTGCATGAATTATTATATGCCTTTAGTAATTTAACAATTAAAAGTCTTCAGACTATAATTCCAATTTCTGAAAAATTAATCCAAAATGAACAGTAGTAGCCTCAAATGGAATGCTGATGGAATTTTTTTTTGGCAATGGAAAACAAATTTATAGCATTTCTATTCATTTCTATTGTATAAATTTTATATTGTATAAATAAGCTAAAATTTGCAACATTGTTTTAAAGTGGAGACTCCCTTACTGACTCACTTTTCTGTTTTACAAAAGACAATATCCTAAATGCATTAAGCATATGGTTTGCTTACAAAATTCCCTATGGAACCAGTGAATCCTAATAATGCCTTTGTTTGTGGAAAAACTAGTTTAAAAGAGGTAGATGACCATCCCAGAAGTAAGATGGTTTTCAAAGACAGTGCATCAAGGATGGTTGGGTATAGATGACATTTTTATTTTTTATTTTAGAATCCATAAAATAATTCTTGAAGAATCATAGGTAGAGCTATTTCATTAACTTTTTGTGAGAACGAAGAGAATTCTTTTGTAGACACCCCACAACATCATTGATATAAAATGTCATTACCACTAATTGGAATGAATTCTTACCTTCCCAATTGTAAGTCAGTGCTGTTCAAGATTTCTTTCTGATAATGTGGCAAGAGTAGCCTCACTTTCATCTATTAATGTCATCTCTTGTGTGCCTGCAAAATTTGCCAGAACTGATTAGAGCAGATATTAAATGATAATTGGACATTTAGTGCTCGTCAAACAGAAAGTGACAGATGGGGCACTAATTAAATTATAGTTCTGACATTATTCACAATAGTTTATGACTCTTCAGTGATGACCTTCATGCATCTCTTCTCCATATTTTTTCCCTTTGGTGGGGAAAGAAGGATAGAAGGCTGATTGTTAGAAAGGAAAACTATCTCTAAAAACACTGAGCAAACCTAGAGATATTTAAAATGCCTTGTTTTTAAAGCTATCTATCAAGATAAAAAATTTTTCTGTAGTGAAATGAATAATTATAAAACAATAGGGAAACTTACTATGAAGCTAATGAACTATGAAGAAAATATCTAGGTAATCCTAAAGAATATACAAAGACAGATTATAATGACTCTATTTCTGGAAAGGGTAAACGACCTTTGTTCTTATTTAAATAAAGAAAAAAATATAATTCTGATATCAGAAGTGAGGATGCAATGCTTTTTTATTAATGCCTTTTTTGTTTGTTAACTCAAGCTTGCATTACTAGTTATCTCCACCAGCTAAATGAAGAACCTTGTTGAAAAGAAAGGGGTAGAAGAGGAATTAAAAGAAATTCTAAGCCACAGTTGCTGAACCAGAACTGCATTTTCTTTTTCAATTAAAAGAGAAAACACAATGTTGATTACTTTCTAACTTTAGTTTTTAATTTTACTCCAGTATTTAGTAGTCTTAAGAAAAAAAAAAAAAAAGACCTGAGAGTAAAACCTCAAAGACTGATAAGTAGTGAACAATCCTCTGAACCCTCTGTCTAGTGATTGACCACAATTTAAATTTTAAATTATTTTATGTCATGTCTCTTTCCCATAATTTTTAGACTTTTTTTCTGCTGACATATATGTACAGCTTTAGTTACCATTAGAGATGAAAGTATTGACTAATTAGAATATGCACATTGTAAGATGAGTAGAATACGAGGGAAGATTATCTGTTTTTACTGATATAGTCTTTTCAATGTGTAAAGGTATGAAAAAGAGAACAAATGAATGAAGAATTTATTTTGATTCTTTTATCTAAGCATGTAGTTTAGATGTGATAATGAACTAGCAAATTCAATGTAAGGGATTAAATGGAGAACACGTAGAGATGGAGTTCCATGGGATCCATGGGATCTGGCTATCCCTGGGAACTTGGAGAATTTTCTTTACCCTGTAAAGCCTTACTTTCTTCAGTGTTACAATAACGTGGATTTATTAAATGTTTTGTAAATCTTTTCATACCTTCAAGTCTTATATTTGTTATGGATGACTTTTATGTTTTAAGTCAATAAAATCAATGTATGTCACTAGCAGCTTATTCTTAAAGGAATTTTAATACAATGTATTACCAATAGCAAAATAGTTTCTGTATTATCAAAGAAATGCACATGTATTCACAAATATAATGGAAGAGCAGTTTTTAAAAATTTTTCTGGTTAATAACAGGTTAGTCAGCTTTTCAAGACCTTATGGTGTTTCTTGTTTTCATGTTTGTTGTTGAACATTCAGGTTACAGTTGTGGGTGTTGGAGATGTTTGTGTATATTTCTATAGGCCTTTTAGTTAAGCATTCTTTTGCTGTTAAGGTATTTATCTATATTGTTCTGAATATAATCAACATGTCATTTGCTCTCCTGTTCTGATAACACCATTGAAGTAGAATATGAGGTTATTTGACCGTAACATATTTTTTTGCAAATTTAGGCATTATATATTCTTTATCCTTCCTAAGTGCACATTGAAATACAGAATACAGGGGTGACTGGATAGCACAGTTGGTTTAGCATCCAACTCTTGATTTCAGTTCAGGTCATGATTTCAGGGTTGTGGGTTCAAGTCCCACATGAGCTCTGGGATCAACATGGAGTCTGCTTGAGATTCTCTCCCTCTTCCCCTCCCCCCACTTGAGCATGGGCTCTCTTCTCTCTCTCAAAATAAATAAATAAAACCTATTAAAAAAAAAGAAATACAGAATGGAAACACAGAGTTTCCTCTGTAATTCAATCATTCATTCATTTTACATTTTGACAGGGAGAAGCAGCTAACTCTCTGATCAACAAGTTCTAGAATTTTCTTATTTTTTCTTGCAAATCAAAACATTTAAACTTTTCACATCTTCTGTCTCCTTTCTATCTCCTTTCTATTTTTATGCTTTGTGAGAAATCACCATTGCCAAAGAATATTCTGTGGTTCCTCCTGGAACTTACCCCAGTATCTTAAATGTCAATAACTGGACTCACGTTAAATTAAAGTGCTAGGTACTTTCTCTCCATTGTTCCACTTATTGTGGTTTCATCTTCCCTACAAACATTCCAGTTTTGGTTTAAATATCATTCTTTGCAGAAAACATGAAGATAAAATCATGCCTACAGAGTTTCCAGTTTTCTATTTCTTAACATTTTTAACAATGATGTGCTTCAGATGATATCAGTGTTCTTTTCTTACTCTTGCCCTCTATTCTAAATATGATTGAGAGAGCTTTTGTTCTCTTGTTTCAGAAGACTCACTTATTTTGCCTACTAACTTACCAAATGCCATTTGGCTTGAACTGATCCAGAGCGAGGGTGATAATCTGAAATAAATCTAAACAGTAGACATGCCAAATCTTTGTTTTAACCTGCAACAGTATTTGAATAAAGTGCAGCTGAGCTGCAGAAAGCATAGGAATACAGCTGTGATCAACATGTTTTTAAGATTAAGCTAATTATAGAATATTAGAATTTTAGCATTATGTATTTAGCTCATTGGTATTGTAAACTTTAATGAATAATTTAAGTGTCAGTAGTTTGCATTATGAAATTTTCATTTATGAATACATTCTTCAATATCCAAAAGACTCAGGAAGCAAAGAATTAAGACACTATCAGTGGAGTCAAGAGTACTAGCAATCTCCATCAGAGAATCAAATGTTTTAGTGAGTCTATTTTCAGGTTAGAAGGGACTGTAGAAATTATTTAATCAACATATGCAATTTGATGAAACCGAAGACTCAGATGTGAGAAGGCTTTCCAATTGTCACAATCAGTTAATGGTAGACCTGGCTCAAGAGTCTGTCTTTTGACTATCAATGTAGCAATCTTTGGATTTTCTTAAGTGACAGCAATAACTTATTTACTTAAGACTAAGGGTAGGCAAGTTTTGTTGTTTTGTTTTGTTTTTAGTTAAGAGCCAGATATTAAAAATTCTTGGCTTTCCAGCTTATATGACCTCTGTTGCAAATTCTTGACTCTGTTGCTATATAAAATATATTAACAATAAGCATGAAGATATTTCAATGAAGATATATTTTCAAGAACAGATGACTGGCTGGATTTGGTTAATGGGCTATAGTTAGCCAACTCCTGATCTAGACAATTTCAAAGCAATTTATCATTTTTTTTTTCAAAGATTTTATTTATTTAACACAGAGAGAAGGAAAGAATGAGCACATGCGGGGGAAACAGCAGAGGGAGATAGAGATGGAGAAGCAGGCTCTCCACTGAGCAGGGAGTCTGATGCAGGGCTTGATCCGAGGACTCCAGGATCATGACCTGAGCTAAAGGCAGATGTTCAACGAACTGAGCTACTCAGGTGCCCCTCAAAGCAATTTATCAATTTTTAAAATCCTAAACTGTACATATAAAAATGGTTAAAAGCATACAATTTGTTCTATGTATTATGTACATAGTAAACAAAACAAAACTCTTAGGTAGATCATCTTAATAATTCACATATCCATACTGTAACAGAGGGTTCAGTAATTGGGCACTACTTTTAAAATGATAGGGGCACCTGGGTGGCTCAGTGGGTTAAGCCTCTGTCTTTGGCTCAGGTCATGATCTCAGGGTCCTGGGATAGAGCCCCACATTGGGCTCTCTGCTCAGCAGGGAGCCAGCTTCCTGTTCTCCACCCCGACCTCCGCCTGCCTCTTTGCCTACTTGTGATCTCCGTCTGTCAAATAAATAAATAAAAATCTTTAAAAAAATAAAATGATAGTGAACAATGGCCAGTATTAATGAAGTTATTTGTCAGATAATTAGAATATGATAATGAGAAGTCAAGAAAAACCAAATGATTATAGTAGAGATTTTTGGAGAGTATCACTTAGAAGTCTGAACTCTGTGCCTGAAGAATGCTGTAATGAGGCATACCTATTTTAACAAGGCAGAGCTTAATAGGGAAACACAATTACTAAAGAGCTTTATATTAATATGTGGTCTAGTTTATACAGTTCAAAATAAAATACCTTTAATATTTATAGCATAGAGGTATTTTTGGTGGGAAGAATTAAGATTCTGAAAGAAACCCAGTGTTTTCCCTTGTTGATTTTGATTTTTTTTTTTTTCCATTTTTTAAGAGAAGTCCTCAAAAGTTTTTTTTCTCGGTGAATCTATCCAGATGGTTTCTTAGGAAGTTGATCATACTCACTTTTCTTTTTTTCTTCCTTTCCCCACATCCTTTAAAATTTGGTGAGCGCTGGTTAGATATGAGTTCCCATCTCAAAATTCCCTTTTCTTTTGCTGTATAATCATAATCTTCCACAAGTCAAATGATATGATAGCAATTTCAAATGATATATGATAAGTGGAGTCTACTGAGAACACTCAGACCATTCCGATATCCATCTAAGATAATCAGTCTAGAAAAAGGTAGATAGAGGGGATGCCTGGGTGGCTCAGTCAGTTAAGAAGCTGCCTTTGGCTCAAGTCATGATTCCAGGGTCTTGGGATTGAGTCCCCCATCAGGCTCCCTGCTCAGAGGAGAGCCTACTTCTCCCTCACCCTCTGCTTGCCACTCAGCCTGTGTTCTCTCTCTTTGTGTCAAATAAACAAATAAAATCTTAAAAATAGATTGAAACAAAGAGGTAAATTTCAGTAAATTTAGTTTTTCCCAATATATTTTTTAGGTCTTTAATGAAGCATAAGTAACATATGATAATCTTCACATATTTAAAATATATAAAAATTTTAACAGATTTATACACCCATGAAACGATCACCACAATTAAAATAATGAACATGTCCATTGTCTCCAAATTTTCCTTGTGCCTTTCTGAAATCCCTCCCTCTTGATCCTTCCTGTCTTTCTCATCCTATCCACAGTGACCCACTGATCTAGTTTATATCATTAGAAGTTAATTTGCATTTTCTAGTATTTTATATAAATGTACCCACACTGTATGTACTGTTTTTGACTGGTTCTTTTAACAAAGAATAGCTATCTTGAGATTAATCCATGCTGGTGGGTATAGCAGTAGGCCATTTATTTTGATTATTTTATATTCCATAAATTGTTTATCTTTTTACCTATTTATGAACATTTGGATATTTTTCTATGTTTAGTGTCTTACAAACAAAACTGCTATGAACATTCATGTGCAAGTCTGTGTGTGAGCATATACTTCATTTCTCATGAGTAAATGTCTACAAGTGAATTGACAAGGTCATACCCTATGACCCATATTAGGTAAATTTTGTCATCTCCTTGTTTTTTTCTGACTCAAGTTATTCAGTAAAGAAAGATATTATTGTTTCCCTTCTTATTTTCACTTTATTTGAGAAATCCCACTGAATAGGAAAAAAAAAAAAACTGGAAACATACTCTCAGGCAACTATGGGCTTTTCTTTTCTTTTCACTTTCTTTCTTCTTCTTCTTCTTTTTAAAAAAAAAATTATTTATTTATTTATTTCAGTGTTCCAAGATTCATTATTTATGCACCATACCCAGTGCTCCATGCAATACATGCCCTCCTTAATACCCACCACCAGGCTTACCCTCACTCCCCGACCCCTCCTCTCCAAAACCCTCAGTTTGTTTCTCAGAGTCCACAGCCTTTCATGGTTTGTCTCCCCCTCCAATTTCCCCCATCTCACTTATCCTCTCCATCTCCCAATGTCCACTGTGTTATTCCTTATGCTGCTCAAGTAAGTGAAACCATATGATACTTGACTGTCTCTGCTTGACTTATTTCACTCAGCATAATCTCCTCCAGTCCCATCCATGTTAACACAAAAGTTGGGTATTCATCCTTTCTGATGGAGGCATAATACTCCATAGTGTATATGGACCACATCTTCCTTATCCATTCGTCCATTGAAGGGCATCTTGGTTCTTTCCACAGTTTGGCGACCGTGGCCATTGCTGCTATAAACATTGGAGTACAGATGGCCCTTCTTTTCACTACATCTGTATCTTTGGGGTAAATACCCAGTAGTGCAATGGCAGGGTCATAGGGAAGCTCTATTTTTAATTTCTTGAGGAATCTCCACACTGTTCTCCAAAGTGGCTGCACCAACTTGCATTCCCACCAAGAGTGTAAGAGGGTTCCCCTTTCTCCACATCCTCTCCAACATACGTTGTTTCCTGTCTTGCTAATTTTGTCCATTCTAACTGATGTAAGGTGGTATCTCAATGTGGTTTTGATTTGAATCTCCCTAATGGCTAATGATGATGAACATTCTTTCATGTGTCTGTTGTCCATTTGTATGTCTTCTTTGTAGAAGTGTCTGTTCATATCTTCGGCCCATTTCCACTACTTTGTTGAAGATTATTTGACCATAGAGTTAAGGGTCCATATAATGAGCTCTCTACTTTGTTCCACTGGTATATGTGTCTGTTTTTGTGCCAGTACCATGCTATCTTGGTGATCACAGCTTTCTAGTAGAGTTTGAAATCAGGCAACGTGATGCCCCCAATTTTGTTTTTCTTTTCCAATTCCCTTAGAAAGTCAGGGTCTCTTCTGGTTCCATACAAATTTTAGGATTGTTTGTTCCAGCTTTGAAAAATGCCAGTGGAATTTTGATCGGGATGGCATTGAAAGTATAGATGGCTCTAGGCAGTATAGACATTTTAACAATGTTTATTCTTCTGATCCATGAGCATGGAATGCTCTTCCATCTTTTTGTGTCTTTTTCAGTTCCTTTCATGAGTGTTCTGTTGTTCCTCTAGTACAGATCCTTTACCTCTTTGGTTAGGTTTCTTCCCAGGTATCTTATGGTTCTTGGTGCTATAGTAAATGGAATCAATTCTCTAATTCCCCTTTCTATATTTTCATTGTTAGTGTATAAAAAATCAACTGATTTCTATGCATTGATTCTGTACCCTGCCGCATTACTGAGTTTCTGTATGAGTTCTAGTAGTTTGGGGGTGGAGTGTTTTGGGTTTTCCGTATAAAGTAGGATGTCATCTATGAAGAGAGAGAATTTAAATTCTTTGCCAATTTGAATACATTTTCTTTCTTTTTGTTGTCTGATTGCTGTTGCTAGCACTTTTAGTACTATGTTGAACAACAGTGGCAAGAGTGGACATCCTTGTTATGTTCCTAATCTCAATGGGAAGACTGTCAGTGTTTCCCCATTGAGAATGATATTCACTGTGGGTTTTTCATAGATGGATTTTATGAAGTTGAGGAATGTTCCCTCTATCCCTATACTTTGAAGCATTTTAAACAGGAACGGATGCTGTATCTCGTCAAATGCTTTTTCTGCATCAATTGAGAGGACCATGTGGTTCTTCTCTATTCTCTTATTGATTTGTTCTATCACATTGATTGATTTGTGAGTGTCAAACCACCCTTGCATCCCAGGGATCAGTTCCACCTGGTCATGGTGGATAATGTTTTTAATGTACTGTTGGATCCTATTAGTTAGGATCTTGTTGAGAATCTTGGCATCCATATTCATCAGGGATATTGGTCTGAAATTATCCTTTTTGATGGGGTCTTTGCATGGTTTGGGGATCAGGGTAATGCTGCCTTCATAAAAATAGTATGGAAGTTTTCCTTCTGTTTCTATTTTTTGAAACAGCTTCAGGAGAATAGGTATTATTTCTTCTGTGAATGTTTGGTAGAATACTCCAGGGAATCCATCAGATCCTGGGCTCTTGTTTTTTGGGAGGTTTTTGATCACTGCTTCAATTTCATTACTAGATATTGGTCTATTCAGATTATCAATTTCTTCCTGATTCAGTTTTGGAAGTTTATAGGTTTCCAAGTATGCATCCATTTTGTCTATGTTGCTTAACTTATTGGTATATAACTGTTGATAATAATTTTTGATTATTGTTTCTATTTCCTTGGTGTTATTCATGATCTTTTCCCTTTCATAATTATTTTATTAATTTGGGTCCTCTCTCTTTTCTTTTGGATTAGTTTGGCCAGTGGTTTATTGATCTTACTGATTCTTTCAAAAAACCACTTCTAGTTTCGTTGGTGTGTTCTACTGTATCTCTAGTTTCTCTCTCTCTTTGATCTCTGCTCTAATCTTGACTATTTCCCTTCTTGTGAGTGGGTTTGGCTTAATTTGTTGTTGATTTTCAAGTTCTTTGAGGTGTAAAGAGAACTGGTGTATTTTGGATTTTTTCAGTTTTTTTGAGTGAGGCTTGGATGATTATGTATTTCCCCCTCAGGACCACCTTTGCTGTATCCCATAGCTTTAGGACCAATGTGTCTTCATTCTCATTGTTTTCCATGAATTGTTTAGTTCTTCTTTGATTTCCTGGTTGACCCAAACATTCTTGAGCAGGATGGTCTTTAGCTTCCAAGTGATTGAATTCCTTCCATACTTTTTGTTGTGGTTGAGTTCTGGTTTCAAAGCATTGTGGTCTGAGAATATGCAGGGGATAATCTCAATCATTTGGTATCAGTTGTGCCCTGACTTGTGACCCAGTATGTGTTCTATTCTGGAGAAAGTTCCATGTGTGCTCTAGAAGAATGATTATTCTGTTGTTTTAGGGTGGGATGTTCTTTATATATCCATGAGGTCCATCTGGTCCAGTGTGTCATTCAAAGCTTTGTTTCTTTATTGATTTTCTGCTTGGATGATCTGTCTGTTACTGAGAATGGCGTGTTAAGATCCCCTATAATTAATGTATTCATATCAGTATGACTCTTTATCTTGACTAACAGTTGACCTATGTAGTTGGCTGCTCCCATATTGGGGGTTTAAATATTTATAATTGTTAGATCTTCTTGGTGGATAGACCCTTTCAGAATGATGTAGTGTCCTTCCTTATCTCTGACTACAACCTTTAGTTTAAAATCTAATTTATCTGAGATGAGAATCGCTACCCCAGCCTTCTTTTGAGGCCCATTGGCATGAAAGATGCTTCTCTATCCCTTCACTTTTAGTCTAGATGTATATTTAGGTTCCAAATGGGTCTCTTGTAGACAGCATATGGATTGGTCCTGTCGTTTTATCCAGTCTGCAGCCCTATACTGTTTTATGGGAGCGTTTAGGTCATTCATATTGAGAGTGATTATTGAAAGATATGTTTTTATTGACATCATGTTGCCCGTGAAGTCCTTGTTTCTATAGATTGTCTTTGTAAATTTCTGCTCTATGTCATTGTTGGGTTCTTTTTTCTTTTATAGAAGCCCTTTAATATTTCTTGTAGTGCCAGCTTGATGGTCACATACTCTTTTAAATCTTGCTGGTCTTGGAAGCTCATTATTTCTCCATCCATTTTGAATGTCAACCTTGCTGGATAAAGTATTCTTGGCTGCATGTTTTTCTCTTTTAGTGCCCTGAATATGTCTTGCCAACCCTTTCTGGCTTATCGGGTTTCTGTGGATAGGTCTGACATTATTCTGATGGACCTTCCTCTGTACATAAGGAATCTCTTCCCCCTAGCTTCCCTCAGAAGCTCTTGTCTAAAATTATGACTCATCAGTTTCACAATGAAGTGCCTGGAGGTCTTTCTAGATTCATTGATCTGTGGGGTGGGGCTTTTATTTTTTATTATAAAGTTTCTTTTCCAAACAAAAGAGCTTTAAAAGCTAAACAAACAAACAAACAAACAAAAACACCTTATGAGATTGAAAGTGTGAGTCTCCATAGAGCACTTGTGAGATTTAAGTGCTAAAAGTCATTTCCTCAAAGTAGAAGTCTAGTAATACAACTGCATTCAATTCATTTATCAATTTGGTGCAATTTACAACATTGCAGGTAAGAAAAAAAGGCAAGCACCTGGTTTAAGAAGTTGAGTCTTGACAATGTGAAAACCTTTATTATTCTCAGAAACGAGGCATAACAAAACAAGACAAAAATATTAGAAGCTCAAGATATAAAACTTATAACTTTTTAAAATTCTGGCTATAAAAAATAATGTTTATTAACTCCATGTATACATAATTGAGTAGATTAGGTTGAGAGATTTTACTGACTGATGGTCAGACTAACCATTTCTGCTATATTAACAACTTTCACTATTTATTGTGACTGAATTAAACTGGTTTAATGACTCAAATGACCAAGAAAAGAAGATTGTTGTTCAGTCATTTCCAGTCATATACGGAACATATATGATATGTTCCAGTCATATCCAGTTGTAGATTGTTTTTATAAATTCCAAACCACAGCTCTTGTTTAATCTAGAATAATAAACATGTCAAAATATGAAAGGCATTTCTTAATGCAAATACTGTATCAAGTATTTAAAATAATGAGTTTATATTTTTAAAAGGTAAACTGCATTTTATTAATAAAACATGTTTTGATTTCCTTAGGAACAGGCCTATATTGATTGCTCAGTGTTTATAATTGGGAAAAAAAGCGTATTAAAGTTGACTGGGGCCAATGACTAGCCTATTTGCTTTATAAATCAATTGACTTAACACTCATGAGAACTCTTTGAGATTAGTACTTTTATTAGTCCCATTTTATTGAGAATGTCCCTGAGGCAGAGATTGGTTAAGCATCTTTCACAAAGGCATACAGCCAGCAAGTGGCAGAAACAGGCTTGGAATCCAGGCTCTAATTACTGAGTGGAGCTCTTAAGGACTACACTATATAAATTACCTCCCTAGCTTAACTCTTATACATAAATGCAACAATTGGTACTAGCTTTTTTTTTTTTTTCTATTTTTAATGAAGGTGAGAGTACTTAAGGTTTAACTAAAGTCACTGTGGAATTTTTAAAAATCTGTACTGAAAGCAACAGCATGGCAAAGTCATTCCTTCCCCAATAACAGGGATATGAGCTAAACTTCTAGTTAGTTAGGTTTTCATTTAACATCTTTTTAAAATCTAATCATCACAGCAGGATAAGAACAAGCGTATTACATGTGAACATGAGGCATATCCATACACTCATTGTGAAATAATTCTTGATATGTCACAAAGATATCATTCTGTTCAGTAATGGCTTATGTCCCATTAAAGAATATCTTTCACAATATAGCAGATATTCCCATTAAAGAATACCTTTCACAATATAACCCCATCCATGGTTATACTTTTTATGGTCTCAATTACCTGAAACAACTGTGGTCCACAAGCATATGATCTTTCTGATGTATCAGAAAGCTAATGTAGCCTAATGCTACAATACAGTGCCTATCTCGTTCACTTGATTTCACCTCATCATGTAGACGTTTTCTGTCTCACATTATCACTAGAAGAGTGAGTACAGTGCAGCAAGATTTTTGAGAAGAGAGACCACATTTATAGAACTTTTATCATAATATATTGTTTAAATTGTTCTATTCTTATTATTAATTTCTTACTGTGTCTAATTTATAAATGAAACTTAATCATAGGTGTGTATGTTTAGGAAAAAACACATAATGTATGGATGTATGGATGTCTGGTGTGGTACTACCTGTGGTTTCAAGGCATCTACTGGGTGTCTTGGAAAGGGAGACTACTGAACCTCCCAAGTTAGATTAAGTTGAGCCATCAAACCCCACAAGAAAAATCACTTCTAGTAGTCATGGATTCTCTCTTCATAAATAAATTTTGATTTCTCCTTCAGGCCTCAATCTCTGTTTTGAATTCCAAACATTTATTTATGTTTTCCCTTTCATCATTATTGACAGATTTCATGGCATAACTGGCATATTTTAATCAGTTTATGGTTTAGTTGGTTCCCTTAATGAGGAAGGGCAAGTGGTTAACCTATATAACTTTCTGAAATAGATTAAAAACTTAAAAAGCATCTTGATCCTTTCCCTTCAAGTAAAATAAAAGAAAGACTTAAAAAATTCTACAATAATAATAATGCATTTATTTAAAAACAAAGTAGCATTAAATGTAGCAACAATAAAAACTTTATGTATCTTACCCTTGTGATGCTTTGTCACTAAATGAAAAGATGGTTTCCAGTAGCTGGTGAGTGAGATATTATCATCAGTTATGAAGTTATCTATGACAACTAATGACTACTTCAAGGGTAGTGTAACATTGCAAACATGTTGAAATGATACAACAACTGGTTCCTAGTGAACATGCAATTAGTATATGAAAATTATACATGGGTTTTACTAAAACTTCAACAGGGTAAAGTCATTAACAATTGCACATGACATAATAGTTGGTCTTTGACATATTGTTGTGTTCAATCTTCACAACTCTTCTGCAGGTTAAATGCAATTATTCCCATTTGTAGAAGCAACTAGGGTTTCAGAAGGCCTTAAGTAAAATTGCTTTATATCACAGAGTTCATAAGAAGCAGAACCTCATATCTGGTTTAGTGGATTGGGACAGGGAAGAAAAAGAGGGTGATTTGCCCTATGTCTATACATGTTTAAGTTGTGTATGTATGTTTTTTTTTTTTTTTGTTTTATTTATTTATTTATTTGACAGACAGAGATCACAAGTAGGCAGAAAGGCAGGCAGAGAGAGAGAGGGAAGCAGGCTATCTGCCGAGCAGAGAGCCCGATGTGGGGCTCGCTCCCAGGACCCTGGGATCATGACCTGAGCCGAAGGCAGAGGCTTTAACCCACTGAGCCACCTGGGCGCCCCTGTGTATGTATGTTTTGACACTGTTCCTTTGATGGGAAGTTATCTGCAGACCAATCCTTTCATCTCTTAGTCTTCATATCTTTCACAATTTTGTTTTCTCTTCCTCTTTCCCCAAGGGTCATATACGTGGTCCTCGTTAAAAAACAGACAAACAAACAACAACAACAAAAAGCCTTTTTCAACCTACCATAGGACTAAATGTATGCAGTTATTTATTAAAAATTCTCTGATAATAATGACAACAAAAGCCAGAGATTGGAGATAGCAACTAACATGTGAATATATAAACTGAAGCTTGACTTGGAGAGTGTTTTATATAGGAGAAAGATTTATTTCTTTTCAAAATATCTGGAAGGCTGAGTGGATGTATGATTTTCCATTTTAAAGATTCTGTGGGAATTGTAGCTGGAAGAAAGTTTCAAGTTAATTTAGTCCCCATGATGGACTGAATCATGTCCCCCCAACATTCATATACTGAAACTTTAACCACTAAGCTGACTGTATGTGGTGATAGGTATTTAAAGAGGTAATTGAGGTTAAATGAGTTCATAATGGCAGTGTAGTAATCCAATGTGACTGGTCCTTACAGGAAGAAAATAAAGGGATACCACGTGTGTGTGTGCACAGAGAAGACTGTATGAGAACACAGAGAGAAGGTAGCCATCTGCAAGCCAAGGAGAGAACCAATCCTACTGGCAACTTCATCTTCAGTTCCAGCCTTCAGAACTGTGAGAAAATAAATTTCCTTTTTTAAGTCACTCAGTTTATGGTATTTTGTTAGGGCAGTCCTAGCTAACTAAAACAGTTTATTTTTATTTTACGAAAGTTAGAATTATGGCCCAAGTAAAAATAACTTGCTCAAGGACTATAAGTTAATTTAAAAAATTAAAAATAATGTGCACTGGGTATACTATATATCATGTGTCATGCTGGTGCATTTATATGTATTTTCTTATTTTAGCCTCTGCAAGACTCTCATTGAGGTAAGTTGATGAAATACATTAATCTTAAAGTTCAAATACATTTATTCATTCTTTTCTTCAGCAATATTTGTATATCCCAGGGATCACATATGAGGAAGGTGAACATAGCATATGTGCTTATATATCTAGCAAAAAAAAAAAAAAAAAAAAAGAAAAAGAAAGAAGGAAAAAAGGAAAAAACTTTTGTAATGTAACCCCTGTTTACTTTTCCAATCACATTTTTTTGGGCACTCAGTAGTGTGCAATCCTATAATAATGGGTGGAAACAGATACAGCCTGGTTTTGTCTAGTCATTTGTTCTGGGTAGAATTCATCCTGGATTTGCTTTTCATGGGAGTCAAGTGTTGAAAAACAAAGAATTGTTGTGCTGGAAGAGATTTAGAGAGATTTTGAAGTCCTTTAAGTCATTCTTAGGTAGGTCATTTCCTTCTGGATATATAGAATAAGGCTGAAAGGTGTTGAGCAGACATTTTCCCCCACAATATCCTTTAATTTTAATTTTCTAATTATGATATATAAGAGAAAAAAGGAAAGCACAAATAAAAAAGATATATAACTTAATTTATCTTAAAACATGCACCAATATAAATTTCAGTTGGTGAAGAAATCAGATATTACCTTTTCTCAATAACTAGAGGGTTTCTCCCTTGCAAAAGAACCACATTCTTATTTTATGGTAATTATTTCCTTGTCTTAAATTATTTTTTACAGTTTTACATATATAATTTGTTATAATTTTACATATATTTTGAAGGACTAATTTTTTTAAATTTTGTGTAAAGAAAACCATGCCATTTGTGTTCTTTTTTTCTCTAGTTTTATTCATTCAGTGTTATGATTTTTGAGATTTAATCAGGTTTATTTATGTAGATAGGTATTATTGATTCATTTGGTTGTTATATAATATTCCATTGTATGAATATGCCATAGTTCATTATTAATGAACATTTGGTTGGAAACTATGAATAATGCTGCAATGGCATTCTTAACACAGAGCAAATGTGCATAAATTTAGTTAGGAGTACAATTAATAAATCCTAAGAAATTCATTGACTTTACTTGATTAGTGCCAACATAATTTCTAAAGTGGACTAGTGATCTAGTCCTAGTTTACTAGTAACTAGTGAACTAGTAGCAGTGTGCAAGAGTTCTGGTGCTTCTATATCCTTAGTATGGTCAGTCAATATGTATATATTTTATCTATCCTGATGGACATGTAGCTATCTCATTGTGGTTCGAATTTTTATTTTCCTGATCTTTAATAAGCTCAAACAACTTTCCAGGAGCTTTTAGGTCACTTGAAAACCCTTTCTTGTACAGTGTGTGTTTTCAAAGCTAATGCTTATTTTTTGGTATTGACTCTTCTAAACATGAACAATTTTTAGTTAGATGCATCATAAGTATCTTCCCTGTGAATGTGACTTGCCTTTAACCCCCATAATTAATGTCTTTTCATGAACATGATTTCTTTGCTTGAGTGTTGTGAAATTTATCAAGCTTTTGCCATTAAGGTTATTTCCTGTATCTTGTTTAAGGAATCTCTCCTTAACATGGAAATATGAATATATTGTCTTTTGTTATATGTTGGAAACTATGTTGCTTTGCCATTCTGATCTATAATCTACCTGGAATTGATTATGTCTGGTTATGTGTAAGATTCAAGTTCTATATTTTTCCATATGGGTATTCAATTGAGCCACCACCAGTTAATAAAGTAGCTCCCTTTTCTCCATCATATATAGTATCACTGTTACCATAAATTATGTGCAGATATATCTGTTTCTAGGCACTCCATTCTATCCCCTTGATATATTTGTATATCCTTGTATTAATATTATACTGTCCTAATTAGTGACTTAGAAGTCCTGAAATCTGGTAAAAGAAGTCCTTCCAATTTTGTTTCCTTTTTCAGGAGTGCTAGTTTACTCCTGATTGTCACATTTACATACAAATGTTATAATCACACCAAGCTAAAAGCTTAATGAGATATTGTTAATGATCAGTTTATAGAGAATTTACATACATACAATATTAAGTTTCCCGAATGATAAGTATGTCATATGCCTCAATTTATATAGGCTTCTAAAATTTTTTTAATAATATGTTTTCTACATAGAAGTGCTATACACTTCTTGTTAGATTTATTCAGTGATATTTCTAATGTGATTTTTAAATGGAAATTTTATTTTTTAAATCACTGTGTTCTTGTTTGTACTCATTGAGTTTATATCCAACAACCCTACTAAAATTAACCCTTAATTTTAATACCTTATATGTGGATATTTTTTATATTTTCCTGTAGATACAAATATTATTTGTTTTTTTTTTAATATTTTATTTATTTATTTGAGAGAGACACAGTGAGAGAGAGCATGAGCGAGGAGAAGGTCAGAGAGAGAAGCAGACTCCCCGTGGAGCTGGGAGCCCGATGCGGGACTCGATCCCGGGACTCCGGGGTCATGACCTGAGCCAAAGGCTGTCGTCCAACCAACTGAGTCACCCAGGCGTCCCAATACAAATATTATTTGAAACATAGAAGTATTATTTTCCTCCCAGTCTCTTTGTTTTTAGCCTTTTAACATTTTTCTTGCTTTACTACATTTGCTAGGTCATATACTAGATCATATAATCACAATGTGTAATAGAAATGGTGATATCAGTTGTCCTTGTCTCACTTCTGTTAGAATTAAAATAAACCATTAATTGTGTTTTTAATTACAGTTATTCATATTCAGTTTTAAGCCTTTGTTTCTTACGTATAATACTGTTTTTTGCTGAAATTCTCAACATTAAATTTTTTCTTCTTCAAATATTTTAAATACAGCCTTTTAAAAGTTAGCTAATAGCAGTAGTTTGAGCCTCTGTGTATCTCTTTCTGTTGTCTGTTGTAGCTCTTTAATTTTGCCATGTTTTCCTCTTTCTTTGTTTATCTACTTATTTCTTAATTGTTTTTCTAGATGTATTTTGGGGAGTAATTTAATAGTTAGGATGGTACTACCTTTCTTGAGAAAAGTTTTGCGTGTGATTCTAGAAGGGCATTAAGGCAGTGGCCATCTGATGTTGCCTTATCTTAATTTGAATGAGATGATTTGGAATTGAGCTGCACTTGACTATTTGCTTTTAGCTTACCCTTATTTTTACTGTACAGTCTTTTAAGGCCCTTATCCAAAGTAAGCATTTAAGCAGAGCTACTTTCTCTTACTAAGCTTTGGATTCCAGTATCCATTATACTAGTCCCATAAGGCAGTTGAAAGTGTTGCTCAAACCAATAATCTTCAAAAATCTGGCTGATTCTAAAGCTGGAATAAACACAGGATGAGCCTGCAATATTTTGTTGTGCAGAAAAGTAAGGAATTGCTAAAAAAGTGATGGGGACATGTAAAATAGATAAAGAAGCCACCTCAGAGAGGCTCCTGCTGGCCAAATATTGAGCAATTTGATCACCAAAGTAATGAAATACAATAATGAATTATAAACCATTGCAAATATAAGGATTCATGTATCTATAACAACAATAAATACAAGTAAATAACCATTAATGCATTAAGTTAACAGGCATAAAGTTGGTCTGTTGCTTATAGTAGAATGCCAAGTGCTATTTGCTAAATGCACACTTTGTATTTTTCAAGTATCAGATAAAGATTGGGTTAGGCAAGGATCATCTACAGATTTTAAGTTTAGGAGGAAAATTTGATAAGAAACAGGATATTTGGCCTTTAAAATGTCAGGTTGCGTATTAGTTGCAAGGGAATATAATCATTATACACTGGAGGAGTCATGCAACACTTAGAGTGAGGAAAACTCGTGTTACCAGTGAAGGACACATAAATGGGACAACATCATTTCCAGATATGATACCCTGTGAAGGAAACTAAGATGCTTATATTATATTTTGACTAAGAATATAAGGAGGAAACACCAGGAAAAGAAATGAGGATAGGACTATTTTAAAAGGCTGGGAGGTTACCCTACTTTTCAAAGATGTTAATATCATAGTAGATAAAGAAAGACTGTGAAAGTGTTCCATATTAAAGGGGACTATCAAGACTTGGCAAATACTTGACATAGCTGACCATAGATGAGATGCTGTATCAGAGGGAGCAGTGTTATTCGTGATAATATTTGGTCAATGGATAAAATTAATTGAAATATTGTGTTGCTGTTAAATGTACTGAAATTATTAACTGTACTGCCATTATCTAGAAGAATGTCCATATTCTTAGATATGTTAAAGTATTTAGGGATAAAGCACCATAATATATTGACCTATATGCAAACATCTCAAAAAATAAAAATTAGCAGGTATATATGAAAATAGTATAAATTATTAATAATAACTAAATTGGTATAAAGTATATAGGAGTATGCATTGAATATTTTTATTCTTGAGACTTTTTTCTCAGTTTGAAATTATATCTATATAAAAATGTTAAAGATTAAAAAGTTCAAACTCTCAACTACCTTATCCATATCCACTGTATCGAAATCCACCCTATACATATCTTGAGGGAAAAAGCAAACTTTTTAACTTTTCTTGCCTAAGCTCTGCTATCTGCTGGATTTTGGCTAGCAATGTACACCCCTTTCCCTTCCTTTTTTTTTTTTTTTTTAAGTTCTCAAATGCCTTCAGAGATATTCAAGAGAGTTCCAAATGATCAGTCATTACTGGAATGGAAGTCAGTTTCATCCTTTATATGAATTTTTAATGAAAAAACTCAAGCATAAAGAAAAATTATATATACATAATATAGTTAATTCCTCAATACCCACAACTCAGGTTTTTCACTCTTTACAACTTAACATATTTTCCTCCTTTTTTAATTACTTAAAAAAAATACCACAGATTATTTTTCCCTTATTTCCAATTTATCCTTTTTAGATATAGCAACTATCCTAATTTTGATGATTATAAGCATGCTTTCATGTTTAAAGTATAGAAATGTATCTATACACAAGAGATAGAATTGTTGGCATGAGTTTAAATTTTATAAAAATGGTATAAACCTGTAACTTGATGAAATTCCTTTTTGTAATTCAAGTATAACTATTATTATAGTTTCATATATACAACATAGTGATTCCACAGTTATATACATTATGGACTGCTTACCATGATAAGCATAGTTACCATCTGTCACCATACAAAGTTATTACAATGTTATTGACTGTAGTCTCTACATTGTACTTTTCATCTCCATGAGTTATTTATTGTATAACTAGAAGTTTGTACCTCTTAAATCCCCTTTATCTCTTTTTCCTATTCCCCACTCCAATCCCAGTTGGCAACCAACAATTTGGCCTCTGTGTTTGAATCTGTTTCTGTTCAGTTTATTTGTTCATTTGTTTCATTGCTTACATTCTACATATAAGTGAAATCACATGATGTTTCTCTTTTTTGTCTGGCCTGTATCACTTAGCATAGTGCCCATTAGGTCTGTGTTGTCACCAGTGGCATAATTTCACTCGTTTTTATGGCTGAGTAATATTCTATTGAAAGTATGTCACTTCTATATCAGTCATCTCTCAGTAGACATTCAGGTTGTTTCCATACATTGACTATTATGAAATTTCTTTTTATGAACATTATATATTAATTTTTTAATGCTGATACTTTTACTTTATTCTTATTTACTTATATTTTATTATATGACTGTGCCACAAATAATTTACTGATTTTCTTATTTATGAAAATATGTTTCCTTATTATAGATGGTGTAACAATGAACATGCTTCTATTATGACTAATTATGCATATGGGCAAAATTTTCTTTACAACCAAGAGTATAGAAAGATATTTACTGAGGAGTAGGATTCATGGGGTGTAAGGAATATACACATTCATCTTAATGAGGTCTTTCCAAATTGCTCTTTAAATTCCTTGCTCCTAAAGAGTAATCCTTCCTTGAACATGTATGAGATTTACTGTTGCTCTACAGCACTCTGAAACTTGGCACTATTGGATTTTTAACTTTTGCTTATCTGATAACTATTAAATAGTATCTCATAATTGTTTAATTTACATTTCCCTGATAACTAGTAAGTTTTAAATGTGTACTTTCCATTTAAGTTCTGTGATTTGTTTGTTTTAACTTTGCCCATTTTTCTATTTTATTGATTTTCTTTTATTGATTAGTAGTAATCCTTAATATATAGTGGATATCACTCTGTGATTATATACATTAGGAATATAGTCTTACCTGTGGTGTGCTTTTTTGGTTTATAGCACTATTTTTAAATCAGAAATTTAAAATTTTACTGAAGCCAAATTGAACTTTTACTTGATAAGATGTGGCTTTTGTGTCATGCTAAGAAATTTAGAGCATTAACTTTACTGTATTTTCTTCTAAATACTTTAATGTTTTGATTTTCATATTTAAGCTTTTACTTTATTAGGGATGGTATATGCTCTAATAATCTTTTTCCTACATGGATAAACAATTATATCCAAACCATATATTGCAGTCAAAATTTCCCCCAGTGATTTGTTATACTACTCTGTTTTGTTTTGAATTTCAACTTCTCATAGATAGTTGATTGTGTTTCTGGACATTTTGCAATTTTCTGTTAGCATATTAATCAAATATAAACAGATACCATATTTTCTTAATTAAATACATTTTATAATATGTCTATCTCACTGTCTTAAAGAAAATGGTCTATTTTTCACTTTTGCTAGATTTGTATAGTGCTCATTACAATCACCACAGACCCAGACTGATGAGCAGCCATCACACAGTGTTACCTCATCGTTGTTTTGATCAAGGATCAATTGTCTTTCAAGGAATGTTAAATACTTACCATTAAAATAATATTAATAGATATAAATACATTCTTATTGCTGTGAAACATTCTTCTGGATCTCCCCTTTCTTAAGCTCTGTGTTTCTTTCTTCAGAGGCTTTTATCTCAAACCATTTTACTTCAGCCTAAAACTTATGTTGGTATATCTTGCTGTACAGGTCTCTTGGAGAAAATTAATTCCAGTGTTTGGTGATCTGAAATTTTTTGTTTTATACTCATGAAATAACTTGAGAAATGGTAAAGTAGAACCATCACTGATTTTTCTTCTTCAGAATTGTCCTGGGTATTTGTGAGTTTTTCATATGACATAGTTAAGTTTGACAAGTTGTTTGAAGAACTAGTTTCATGTTTAAATCTGGATGGAAATTTCATTGAAATTTCTATTAATTTAATAAAAATTAACATTGTTATACATTGAGACATCTAGAAGCCTGGCTAGAAATCTGTTCTTCATTTAAAAGCTAATATTTTTAAATTCTCATTAGAATTATTCACTAGGTACTATGTCATCAGTAATATATCACATTATTTAAAAAGACAATGGGATAAACAATCCTTTCTGTTAGAGTTAATTATTAATGCTATTAATAATATATAATTTAATATTTTTAAAGCTTGGATTTATAATTATATATTATTAAATGTCATCTGAGAGAATTGCTCTCAACTTGTACCAGTGAGCAGAATGGCCTTGAATTAAATGAAATCTTCAGTCTTCTATAGTGCTGTATGTTATGAAATTTGAACTATGGCAGTTGTAATTATTCTAGAGATAACATAAAGAAAAAAAAATCTCTTGACAGTTTGAGGCAAGTAGCCATTAAGTCATTAGTTTATGAAAACTCAATTGCTGTAGAGTGGAACGATAAAAACTAGAAAATTTTAGGCAGTTTTCTTAAGTTGGCTATCTGAAGGCAAGTGCATTCATTTGTGTACTTAGAGTGATACTGCTACTAAAGTTACAATAATAATTTTATACAAATTTCTTAAATATGCTGTACTCAAGTTTGCATCCCACTTACTTTTCTCCCATTGAACTTATTTTGAATCCTGTATTTACCCATCTCAATGGTTAAAAAGGAAAGGCCCAAAATGGCATCATTTAGGCCAAATCCCCAAATTGTGGCTTAATACCTAATGTAAAAATATAGTTTCAGTTTCTCCCAGAAAAGTGGTCTTAACCTATCAGTTAAGAATTTTCTGATTAGCACCAAAGAGTTCGAGTCTGTGGAGCCCTCTCTATCCTTCACAGAAAGATGAGTTAATCTACATAATAAGACACCCTGCTCTTTCCCTCTAAGAGAAAGAAACCTTGCCTGAAATATAATAATTTTCCTGCTCTATCCCCCTTGCTATAAAACCCTCCTCTTTGTACATCTCTTTGGAGCTCCCCTCTACTTACTAGATGGGATGTTGCAGGATTCATTAAATAGAGCCAATTAGACCTTCAAATTTAGTTGGTTGAATTTTGTTTCTTGAAGGATGTATTCTCTTGATTGCTAATCTATAGGCTCCTGTATTATTGCTGAACTCTAAACATTCGGGATAGAGATTTTCTCTCCCTATCTTTGATAAATATCTTACTCTCTGCTTAACTTCCTAATAACTGGATTTATTTATCTTTTGTATAGGCATATTCAACAATTAAAGTTTTCTGTTTTTCTTCTGTCATCTTTCTTTCTCAAGTTGTTCTTGCTCATGACGTTGAATTTTATATTGGCCTTAACAATAGCTCATTTAAAAAAATGGTGCATAATCTTTTTTTTTTTTTTTTAGTATCCTATTTCCTGTAGTCTTTACAGTTCTGTTTAACATTACCATTTTAAATACACCAAATTCCTTTTTATCTGTTTTGAACTCCTTTTGTGTATTTGTATTGTCAGGGAGCAAGAATTTCTGTCCCTTTCAAGGCCTTTCTAGCCAGACTAAGAATCAAATTGATCAGAGACTGATTAATAGGAGGAAATCAGATTTAATAGCATATATATGGTGAATCCACACAGACAGTGAAGCTAATAAGGTATATATGTCATCCTGAACTAAACAAAAGGGGATCAGGGAATGGGACTTCAGAGAAACAGAATGAAATTTACAGGAAGGTGGAAAAGAATAAACATTTGGTAAACAAATATTTGCTGGGCCATTCAGAAATAATGGGACAGAGAGAACTTTGATCAAAATGACCTTGCTGGATTCCTTGCTGCTTACCATATCTAGTTCATATCTTAATGTAGTTATCTATAGTGATAGCTCTCTTCCTGGAGCTCTCCTCTATCTGAATTCTTTTAGGCAATTATGGGAGAGGCCAAGAACTTTTCCTAAATCTGCTGGGTTTTGATTGATAATCTTCATGCTAAAGTAGCCCCCAGTAGTGTGCTTACACATGCAGTATTTTCCTGATTCTCATTTTTTTTTTTTTGCTTTTGGGATTTAATATTTACTCCCCCCCTCCCAGTATCCTTATGGTGGAATCCATTTCCATGTGAAAACAAAACAAGGTGTTAAACCTTTAACAAATACTTTTATGCAAGTTATCAACATGCATTCATTTCCTTTTGACAATGATTATTTTTGGTTGATTTCAGTTTAAATACATATTAAAAAATCAAGAAGATAATTATTTACTATTATTGATCTAGTTTACCCTCCTTTTTATGGGTCAGATACTTAAATTGTCATAAAAAGTTTCCTCTGGTTTCTCTGGTGGAGAATAATGTCTCAACAGAACCATAAATCTTATCAATATGAATAAAGTATAAGAAGATGGCACAAGAAATTACAGTCTTAATTTACTTAACCCTTCCATTTTATTTATTTGACTATTCAATTTGGTGAAGGATGGTTTGAAGACAGGCAGGGACAAGGGGCCCCCAGCCTAAGAGAAAACCACCCTTAAAGGATTTTATACCACCATGGAAGGAGCCCTTTATTCCTCCCCATGTGATTGATAGATAACAAAAACCTAATTGAATGACAGGCACAGGGATGGTTAATCAGATTGAAACAGCCATCTAACAAGCCCATAAAGACCCCTAGACTTGGAAACTCAGGGGCAACCCTCTCAGGTCCCCTCCCTCCCTGGGAGATTTGTTCTATCACTTGGCTATCACTCAGTAAACTTTGTTTTTACTTCATTCTTGGAAGTGGGGTGACCAAGAACTGCAGGCACCAAAGGAGAAAATCCTGTAACAAAATGTTTGAAATTTTTTCTTCCATTAAAATGTAAACAAAAGTTTTATTGTAGGATTCATATCCACTTGCGTGTTTTTGATACCATTGTGTTTCCTTTTGTTTCTCATTCTTATGGAAATGTACTTTATTGCATTTTTATTTGTACCTTATTTGAGTAGGTATACATTATAACTCTGGTCAGATTGATGGTATTCAGAAAGCTGTGACTTGATTCCTCTTGACCATTTACATCATTTACCCTGTGGCATTCAATATAATGTACAGTATTTTATTAGCCTGTCTTTGAAGATAATTTTTTTAAAAGATATGTAAATAGTCCTTATTGAACACTGGCGAGAGCTAATCACATTGGATATAATCTCTTCACATATTTTGGTAATATATATATAATTACATATCTGTGATAAATAATCATTTTCTAAGAAATCTAAACTCTTGTCTTTATTCAAACATGCTATTCTATCGAAATTCTTTCTCTAATGTCTAGTCTTTCCCTTTCATTTTAATGTTTCCTGACCAGTTCACGGACAGGAGTGTGCCTTATTTACCATATCGCAGGTTCTTTTCAAATTCTACAATGATGACTTGGGAAAAAAATACTATCATTTTTAGTGCTTGGTAAGGTGATCATCTGATTTCTTTCTAGTACATGTCTCCTACTGTGTGTCCTTAATTCTTTTGGTTGGTAATTTACTTTCCACTATAGTGTCACTAAAATAGATTTTAAATTTTACTTAGCCAAGGTCAGAAACAACATGCAAGAGACAATAATGTCAAACGTCCATTATGTACAATTTCTTGTTAGTATTTTAAATTTCATGACTTCTACTAAATCAAAATCTGTACCATCTAATTGATGTATTCTTTATTTTCATATGTGCTTTTTATTTTTATTTATTTTTATAATTTGAAGTCAGGCTTTAAAGACTATTCTGTTACTGTAATTCATTCTTCAAAAGTCGCGTAATATGTATATTTTGAATTCAGTGTTACTTGGCTTCAAGTTTAAATTGCAACCATGAAGTAACAAGTAGCAGTCAATGGAGTTTTCTTCCTCCTTAAACAATAAAGTGACTGGATGAAATATATGAGAGAAATACTTTCAAGCACTGGACAATAAGCAATTGAAACTATGATTCTTGAGTGAAGGAAATACATGAGGTGAGAGTCCCATTCCCTGTAGCTTGTTTGGGGGAGCAATTTACAGTTCCTGGTGCAGAGAGATGGAACACAAACGAGGCTTCAGGATGGAGAGGAGGTAGGGTTCAGAGCTGAGGCTGCCTAAATGACTAGAATCTGTGGTACAGGATATTGGAAAAGATGGAGCTCTGTAGGGAGGGTTCATTAGTTAATGTTAGCATACTTGTAGGTTCCTAACTGAGGGCTGGGCTATATAAGTACTGGGCAATACTCTGTGATGTATTACAGAGCAGGTGATTGAAGACTGAGCACTGAAGGGCAGTGGTTGTGTGACTAAGAGGTCTTGGAGTTTTGGCCTAATCATAATACATGGGCTTTGTAATAACCTTAGACATTTAATGGATACCCCAGAAAAACCATGTCATAGAGATAAGGCACAATTCCTAAATCGTATGTAAGACTGAGATTTAAACCAACATAGACTAACACTATGAGAAAAATAAATAAAGCCAGACAGGATCAAGAGGATTCTCTAATACTTTAGCTGCTCATAAGAACAAAAGTCAAAATTCATAAAACGAAGTTCAAATAATCCAGACCCTAAATAACATATCATTGTGAAGTCCAGCATACAATAAAAACTTTATAGTCAAGATTAGAAGCAAGATCATAAATTTTAAAGACCGGCAGTTAATAAACACAGATGGCAAGATGTCCCAGATGTTGGAGTTAATAAATAAGATCTTAAAATAGCTATGCAAACATATTCAAGGATTCAACATAAAGTTGGTTATGATGAATAAGTAGATAGAAATCTTAGCAGAAAAGATAAAGCCTATTAAAAAAGATACAAATAGGAATCTTAGAATGAAAAAAGTTCAGTATTCAAAATAAAAACATCAGTGAGTATACTTATGGCAGATTGGACATTACAGAAATAAAGGTACATAAAATACAATAAAATTATTCAATCTAAAAAATGGAAAAGATTGGGAAAAACCTGATCAGTTTCAGTTACCTGTGGAATAATAGAAAGTGATCTAATACACCTACTAATAGCATCATGAAAAGAAGAAAGAGAATGGAACAGAAAAAGAGAAGTTGTTTGAATAAACAATAGGTAAATATTTCCCACATTTTGTGAAAAATATCAGTGTGTTACCAAAACCCAAGTTCTGCTACCTGCCCCTGGAAAGGTCCATACTCAAGAGATGAATTTGATTGGAAAGGAACTTGAACTTTATTCAGGAAGTCAGCCACCTGGGGAGAACAAACTCTTATTCAAAGGCCAACTCCATGGGGTGCCTGGGGGGCTCAGTGGCTTAAAGCCTCTGCCTTTGGCTTAGGTCATGATCCCAGGATCCTGGGATCGAGCCCTGCATCTGGTTCTCTGTTCAGCAGAGAGCCTGCTTCCCTTCCTTTCTCTCTGCCTGCCTCTCTGCCTACTTGTGATCTCTGTCAAATAAATAAGTAAAATCTTTAAAACCAAACAAACAAACAGACAAACAAAAACAAAGGCCAACTCCAAGCTTTCTGCTTAGCAGGGATTTTTAAAGGAGTTTAGGGCAGTCAGTCAGTAAAGGATGTACAATGGTCCTAACATTTCTTGATTATGTGCAGAGTTGATGTTTCCAACTACAGACATTATCTCAGTGCTCAGAAGTAGTACAAGAGGGTCTGGTTCCTTAGGGCCCTGGGGGTTGCATAAAAGGGTCTGGTTTCAGTTATATGACCTGCGGAAGTGCTCTGTTCTTTCTAGGAAAGAATGCATGATCTACAGATATACAAAACAAACAAACAAACAAAAATTAATTAATCAATCACATGGGCTAAGGGTGCTTGCTTAAGCTTAAAGACTATGAGGTTGGCCAGAGGAGCCAAGGCAGCCTCAAATGTGCGAGATACAACCTGAAGCCTCAAGGAGATAAGAAAAAACAAACAAACACACACACATGATGCTGAAAAGCAAAAACAAATCAAAACCAAACAAATCTTAAAAGCCACCAGAGAAAAAAGATGCATTATCTACAGGGAAATAACTAACAATATTAAGAGTGGCTAATATCTCATCAGAAACAGTGGATTCAGGGGAATGATCGAATAACATCTTTAAAATGAAAGAACAAAAAAGAAAACCTAGTCATCTAGTTTCTTCAGAAATGAAAGTGAACTAAAAAAAAAATAAATAAACAAATAAACGACAGAGATAAATGAGAGCTGAGAGAATTTCTGTCAGACCAGCAGAGGAAGAAATGTTAAAGTTCTTTAGGATAAAGAAAATTGATACCAAGAAGAAAACTGAATTTTTATAAATGAATGAAGAACATTGGAAATGGTAAATAGGTAGGTAAATATAAGAGGCTACATTGTATTTCCTATCTTAATTTCTTTAATAAGGAACTGGCAAATAAAATCCTTCTGTAGGGGCACCTGGGTGGCTCAGTGGGTTAACTCTGCCTTCGGCTCGGGTCATGATCTCAGGGTCTTGGGATGGAGCCCCACATTGGGCTCTCTGCTCAGCAGGAAGCCTGCTTCCTCCTCTCTCTCTCTGTCTGCCTCTCTGCCTACTTGTGATTTCTCTCTCTGTCAAATAAATAAATAAAATCTTAAAAAAAAAACTAAAAAAATCCTTTTGTGGTTTATAACAGAGAAGTAAAATAATTGACAACAAAAACAATGAGAGGTTTAATGAAATTATACTTTTAAAAATTGCTTATTACCATTTACCTCAAATATTAGAATATAAATTGTGTATGGACAGTGACATTGTAAGAATGTATATTATAATCTCTAAAAAAAGTACTCAAAGAACATAAAAAAGTGTACCTAAAAAGACAAAGAGGAATGAAATAGAATATGAAAAAAATATTTGACCTGAAGGAAAATAAAAACAGAAGAACAGAAGAAAGGTATAAAAGTAAATAAAAATAGATATGGAAATCAAACAGCAAGGTAATAAAAATTTCCAGTTAAAAGGGAGAAATATCACATTGGTAGGGAAGGGCATGAATATTCTATCAATCAGAGATGTACTTTGGATAGAAATACAGAAGCAGATTGAATGTAAAAATTGGAAGAAAGTATTCTGATAAAAATACAAAAATAAGAAATTTAATAGAGGTATGAAAATGTAAGAAATAGGTCTCAGGACAACAAATATAGAGACAAGGTGGAAAATTTCATAAGGACAAGTGTCAAATTATGAGAGAGAAATAAAAATCAAACATGTGCAGACAACTCATAGTGGAACAAAATATATGAAGGAAAAACTGGCAGAACTAAGGGAAGATTAGACAAATACATAATTATAGTGGGAGATTTTCACACCCATCTCTGAGATGTAACTCTGGGTGCAAGTTGATATCCTGTCCTCTAAGTAACACAGATCTACTCATCTTTACATTCTGCAGTTCAGACAACAACCTGTCAGCTATTTCTACTGAAACAGATATTCCATTAGCCTTTAACGCAGATGGCCCTCTTCCTATACCTACTCCTTCACTACTGAAAAGCCTCTCTGAGGCTTTAGCTCTGGCCCAGTGAGCAGAATCATCTCTATTTGCTTGACGCTCTGAGAATCAAATGCTGCTACATGGACTGAATATTGTGGAGATTTGAGATATTGAACATATATATCCTTTTTCTAGAGTACTATAAAAATACCCTAGGATATGTTTGTGTGTGCCTATGTCTTGAAAGGATCTATAAAAGACCCTCATATTACAGATTTTGGCATGAAATAAGGGAAAAATCTTAACCTGGTTTCAAAGTTTTCCCACTCAAGCCCAGTAGTGTTCAGAATTTTGTTTCATCAGCAAAGGTAAAAATTACAATCTCACAGGGAAAGTAAATTTTTGTGTTGGGTAGAACACATAAAATGTAAAAACAATTGGTAATGCTTTCCCTGACAGATACAGTAACAGTCATGAAGACTGTAGAACACTGCTGAAGTATTTATTTGACATTTATTAAACAGAGTTTAATGGTAGTGACATTTTAATCGAATTCATCAATTTAATAGTTTTCAGGAAAATGCTCCATTTATTTAGACGCTCTATGTATCTTTCCTATTCTCACTGATCATTTTTGTTCATTTGCTATTGAAGTAGGTTGTCTTGAAAACAGTGTATTAGAATCAGAAGAATATAGCTTCATAAGGCACTATCATTAAAAACCTATCTAAATTAATAAGTAGTAAGTAATTATAATTTTATAAGATTATTTTTTCATTTTTCTCAATGACAGTAAATCATTAGACCTGAGAAACCATCCGTATGGATCTATAGATACATGCCAGAGGTCATCTTTGGAAACATAATCATACATTATTATGAGGCTTCAATTTATAATGAGTTTTCTTCTAAAAAAATCTTTAGTAGTAATCTTTTCTAATGAACATGATAAATCTGATAGTCATCAAGGGAATTTAGCTTCAAATTTCTTTAACAAATCAGTAGAACCCCTAGGATGAAATAATAAATAGACAAATGATGTTGTTCTGCCCCTTTAGGGTAAGTAGTTTGTATCTAAGATATTTCTAGGGCTGATCTTGTAAACTCAAATGTCTAGATTTAAAAGGAATGAATCAATAAGGTTCTGGCCCTTTGAAGATTTGAGTTTGTATGGATTTGGCTTTCTGCTCTGTTTCTCCTGGCAGGGGGTAGAGTGGTTGAAATCCTATACCTTTGTCCCTTTGCCCGAAAGTACCTCAAGAATAGCCATAAAGAGAGGAGATGACTGTGGTGCCTGGGTGGCTCAGTAAGTTAAGCATCTGCCTTTGGCTCAGGTCATGATCTTGGGGTGCTGGGATTGAACCCCACATCAAGCCCTGCTTCGGACTCTCTGCTCCGTGGGGAGTCCTGCTTTTCCCTCTTCCTCTGCCCCTTCCCTCCCTCTTGTGTTCTCTCTTGCCTTCTCTTTCAAATAAAAGAAAAAATAAAAAACAAAAAGAGGAGATGACTTTTAAATATGAACTGATGTGAATATTATATGGTAAAAGAAAAAAATGTGGCATTATGAAGTTCTAGCAACTTTTTATAAAGTTGGCCTGGCACAGTTCTTCTAGTTTGAGGAAATACTGCTGTCTCTAATCATCCTAGGTGGATGGCTTCTGAAGGAAGTTACACTGAGGCTGTGTGTCTTCAGAGAAGGCCTACAGGTTATAAGCTACCATTATATGACAGTCTTGACCACTGAGTCACTCTGTTGAAACTTAATATTGTCAGTATGCAGGATTTCTTGGATTTAAATTAATAATAACGGGGACACCTGGGTGGCTTATTTGGTTAAGTGTCCGCCTTCTGCTCAGGTCATGATCCCAGGGTCCTTGGATCGAGTTCTGTATCAGGGCAGGGTCCTTGCGCAGTGGGGAGCCCACTTCTCCCTCTGCCTGCCTCTCCCCCACTTGTGCACATTCTCTCGCTCTCTCTCTCTGACAAATAAATACATAAAATCTTAAAAAATAATAAAAAATAAAAAATTAATGGGTGAGCCTGGTGGTGGGTATTAAGGAGGGCATGTATTGCATGGAGCACTGGGTATGGTGCATAAACAATGAATCTTGAAACACTGAAAAAAAATAAAATAAAATTATAGAAACAAAATTAATAATAATGATTATTAAATTATCACTGTAGAATAAATTAGAATAGAAGCTTACTTATTTACACTGAGGAATATTGCCATCAGATAGAACAGATATCAGGTGGCCCAGTGTAACTCTGCTTTAGTGAAATTGAATTACTGGAGTTTGAAAACAGGAAGAAGAATTCTTTTAGGGTATGAATATTGAAGATTTTCACTTTTATATGTAAATTTGTATCTGTGTCCGCAATAAGAATAGATGTGTTAGGTAGATATAATTTTTCTATCCTGCCTGTTGGGGATGTTTCTTTACTTCATCATATTTGGTGGGTTTTCTTAGTATCTAGTGTGCTCATAAATGTTTAACAAATCAGCTCTAAAGGAAAAACCATCTAAATTTGAGTGTTTGCTAATGTCTGTGGTGTATATATTATCACCATGGCCAAGTTCAAGCTACCAGTGTCACTAAGTACACAGATGGGAAGAGATGTACACAACCCAAGCTCTCACAAGCCAACACCAGCAGGCTCTGTCACTCTAATGGTCTGCAGGCCTTCCAGATAGTACTTTATAAGCATTCACTATTGAAAAATTATTATTCTTCTGGGAGATATTTTCTTTAAATATATCAGATTATAATCATATCTTAATTTTTTGAAATTTGACATGAATTTTTATATATTTTCATTCTTTTCAATTATACTCTGATTTTGTGGTTTATTTTCCAGAAGTACTTTTTTTGAGTTCTTGGCGGGGGGTGGGGTTCTTGTTGGTTGTTTCCCTGTGTTTTTCTAGTCCAGATTTTCTGGTGTGTTTTCCTAATACCAGCTGGCTTGGAATCTCTGAGAAAGGACCATTGAAATTAGCATATTAATACATTCCTCTGGAGAAAGATAGTCAAACTTTAAGAATTTCTGATTTAAAGGACATACCTTTTCTTCAAGTGTGTTTTAACATGATACTCTGCAATAGTGTGAAGTCCATTTTAAGAGCATATGAAAATATAATCTTGATAGGCTTGACTTGAAATTAGGACTCATTTCTGGAAGTTTTTCTTTTCTCTGGTTTTGTCATTTAGTAAGTATACTGTTTATGGTGGTAGTTCTCAGTCACCAGATATAGCAGGATCCCCTGGTGAGGTTAAATGTGCATGTAATTATTCCATGTGATATTAATAAGCAACCAGGATTGAGAATCACTTCCAGAGGGATCCCAAGTTTTCTTGGTTCATGATACCCACAGTATCTTTATCCTAGAACCCCTAGGTCAATAAACAAAACAAAACAAACACCTGAGTTCTGTCTATTAGTTCCAAGCATCTTAATACATTTCTATGTCTTAACAACTTTGGCAATGGCTTGAAAAATTAATATACATAAATTGAAAGAAGAAAATTTGCTATTGCTTTCTTAAATAACCAAAATTATTTAGTGATGGAGTGTGTGCATCTGTGGGCAATGCACAACTCTCAGAACTTGGATTCAGGTTGAAGACTTCATCCACATGAATTTTCTCACTGTACTTGCCTTTTAAGAGAGTGACTGGTAAAATGAGCTTTGAAAAAGATATGGTGCCCTTGAAAGGTTATCGTATGGTCATGAGCTGGTAGTTTCTATTTCTCTTGAAAAATTTAGGTATCTCAGAGAGCCCCTGTGACACCTTGGCACACAGTTTGGGAACCACAGACTCATAGAACAAATTTTATGTGAATGGGAAAAGGATGGAAAAAAAAAAAGAATCTCAAAGAGGAGAGATAAAGAGTAAGAAGAATTTGATGGAAGCTAGCTTTGCTTGTTAAATTTGGATTTTCTCAATTTTTCACTGTTAATGATTTAAGTAATGATGATAAAAATAACTGACATTTGATGGGAACTATGTACTTATCACTACATTTTACACATTATCTCAATTAATTTTTAGTAAAAAATCTAAGAGGTAAGTACTACTATTGTTAGCTTTTAGGTATGGAAAGTGGAGGCTTAGAGCTTTAGCTACTTTCCCAGATAGTAAATGGCACAGCTAGGTACAGAATGTGTTTTGGTTGAATATAGAATCTATAAATTCTCAATAGAAATATACCCCAGTCAGGAAGAATAGAATTGATAGAGTCTGTGGTCTCAGCGCAAGCAGGCAGATCAAAAAGGTAGAGGAGTGAGATGATGAAGAATTCCTGGTATAGACACAGGTGTTATAGAACTGGATAAGAAAACCAGTTGTAAAATGCCAGTAGTTTGAAGGTGTGGTACCTGGTCGTATGTGTGTGCATATGCATGTGCATGTGCACATGTGTGTGTATGTTTGTGTATATGCAAATACACACACATTTATAATTCCCAGATATTATTTGGCTAGGGTTATGTCCAATTGCAAGTGAGAATTAGGAGAGGGGGTAAAAAATGTAAAACTAAATATTAGAGGTGAAAGGATAGATAACTTCAGTAAAAGGGAAGAGAAGGAAGAGGACAGAATAATAACAACAACTCCTGTCATCTTGTACCTTCCCGAGCCTATCTATCACCATTGCCTTTTACTTGCAATTTAAAACTTTTTAAAGTTTGCACTTTCAAGATGTAACTCTGTATTTCTCTTACAATAACCCCTGTGGTCAAGAAAACTGTTAAATTTAAACACAAAGACTTCAGACTAAGGACTTTTTCTTTAAAATATTCCTTTCTTCTTGGGGGCTGTATTTAATTCATCCATGTTAGGTTGGGTTCCAGAGGTTACTGGGACAAAAAGGACAGAGTTCTTGAATTACCTATGTACTGCTGGAAGCTTGTAATGATGAGTGCTAACTTGTACTTATGAAGGAATACTAAGAAATTGAAAAGGCATGTAATGTCAGAAATATCAGTATACTTTAAATCAGTAATCCTCCTCCAGGGCCTTTGTTTTAAAGCTTTTCTGTCACCAGGCTAAAAGGAATAAGAAGAAATTACATGTTGTTAACTTTCTCTTTCATTTTTTTTCTTCTCTCTTCTCCCCTCCCCTGTCCTCAGTTAGACCTTACCTTAGCCATTAGGCTTTTGGGACCTATACCATTGGGCTGCACCTGTAAAGGAAACTGACCCATGTCTAAGAAGCACGAGATTTATCTTGGGACACTTCTCTGTATTCATTATGATGCTTTATCCTGTTTTTACTGCTTGACTGGGTAGTCTTTTACACTTCTATACCTTTGATTTGTTTAGCATAATCCCTGGCACATGACAATGATTAAATACCTATGTTTTGGATGAATTAATAAAATCCATCCCATGTAGATTTAAATTGTTGTCTAAATAGTTTCCTTAATGTATCTTAATTTACAACTCTTTAATTGAGCCTCTTTGGGTTGAATTTGCTTTGCTCAGAGAGGATTATCCAATGGCTTTTGAAACACTAAAATCGTCTAACCTTTAATATATTAGTGTCTATGATCTTCCTGCCTCTATTAACTACCTCCAGTGACAAGTGTCAAAACTCTGAGTTGGCTCTGCAGTACAGTTGCAACTGACTACTTTCTCTGCTTAGTTTTCTTAGTCTAGGAGCCTCTGCTCACTTCTGTCCTTCTTCCCCTCTTAGCTTCATGTGACCACCTGTCAAATCCCTCCGCCTTCTGGAAGGTCAGTGGAGACATGCTTTTAGTGGGGAGGAAAAATAATTGTCCTTCTACCCTTCTAGATTCTTGACTGAGACCTCCCTGTAATACAAGATTAATTGGGGAAAAAAAAAAAACCCAAAGAAGTTTAAAAACATGTGTACCTCCTGTGTACATGGGAAAGTCGCAGGAAAACTGTGTAACTCCCTGAAATGGCCTAAGCATCACCTTATATAATATTCTCAGTTAATGGCAAAAAAAGATGTTGAGTGTTGGACGGGGAGTGGTGGAGGAAGCCAGTTATGGAAGATTACCAGATAAGGCACAGTAAGCAAGGGAGTTTGTTATGTTTTTAATTTAATCCTGTTTTGAATTTAAGTCCTTGCCTTCTCCTGAGAAGAGTTTCTGGAATTTTAGTCGTCCTCCTCTTCCTGGTACAGAGAGGGAGACACCCTTATAAATGGAGATTTCTCATATAAATAATATAATTGTCTCTTATAGAAGGGTAACATTTATTTGGTTTTCAGAGCTTCTCTTGCACCTGCTGGCTTTTTTAAAAAAATCAACTCAAAATGATCCTTATGCCAAAGAGGCATGTTTTGGGGTGGCATATCCTGCTCTCTGTTATTGTCTCTCTTAGCCTGCACTGATTTATGTGTTTTTTTTTTTTAATTTTTAAAAATATTTTATTAGAGCAGAGAGAGATCACAGGTAGGCAGAGCAGCAGACAGAGAGAGGGGGAAGCAGGCTCCCTGCTGAACAGAGCGGTGGGTGGGTGCAGGGGGGAGCCTCGATCCCAGGACCCTGGGATCATGACCTGAGCCGAAGGCAGAGGATTAACCCCCTGAACCACCCAGGTGCCCCTGATTTATGTGGATTTAATCATGTCCTCCTTTTTCTATCAGGAGACTTTTGCTTTGATATTTCACATGCCATTTGTTTTGCCTTTTGCTGTAGATGTGTTTTTGCATGAGAGTCAAAATGTTTGTTAAATAAGTGAGTGAATGTTCTATTGCTCACTCTTAAGCAGAATATAATTCATCATGTAATGCTCAACTGTTTTGCTTAATAGTGTGTAGATAAATACCTGCTTTAAGTTGTTACTGTTTGAGGTAACTCTCTGTGGTCTAACTGGAGAAAAATTATGAGAGCATGTTTGCCACAGTGCTAGATTTTACTTTTTTCTCAAGGACCAATGAAAGATAAGTTGTTTTGAAGGGTAATGTTATCCACTTCTTTTTTGTTTTGTTTTTCATACATATATATATTTTTCATATATATAAATATAAATATATTTTCATATATAAAATATATATAAAAAAACAAAACAAAAAATCAGTGGAGATATATATGTGTGTGTGTGTGTGTGTGTGTGTGTGTATTGTTTTTAATGTAAGTGAACTCTCCAATTCCTTTTTTTTCTCTTTCCTATTCTCCTTTTCTTCTTCAATATAATCCCTGTTCCTAGAACCATGTACATTGTTCAAATGCTGTTTCTTACGTCAGATGATGTTTGTGAAATCACAAAGCTAACTGAGCTTCTTGAATATACAGAGTCTCTCTCTTTTTTAGATGTAGTTTTAGAGATAGTACTTTGTAAATAAGAGAAAATTGGAAGAGGAAGTTCAATATATTGCTCTATGAGGCCCACATGGTAAAATATGTTTTAATGTAGATCGAAGTCAATTGTATCACTTGACTTGTCTTTCTACAAATTTCTATTGTGTATGACAATGCCACTCTTTGGTTGTGGAGGCATAGAGGGGACCTGAATAGGTAATGATGGTAATTTGCCTCATGCAGGAACAGGGCAAAAGTGCCTTTCTTTATTTACCACATTAGAGGAGGAAAGTGATGTGGAGTTTGCTTTAGAAATGCATGGTAAAAAGGAAAATTGATCTTTGTCTATGTTTGTCCTCTTTTGTTGATGTGGGAGCAATATTGAATGGTTTCTGGCAACTACTAATCAATTGCTGTCTTCCTCCTGATATCCTTTCTGTCATTGTTTGATACTCTTTTATCTCTTTTCTCAGTACATGCTATATTAGTACTATACACTCAAACATTTATTGACTGCTTACTTGTAGTCCACACTGCACTAGGTGTTCTGGGGAGTAAATATAAGTACAGAAGGAAAAAATATAGTTTCTGTTTTTAAGAAATTAGTCTTCCAACACTTCCAGCAAATAATAATGTTATAAATCCAACAACATGACTGTTCAAAGCACTTTAACATTACTATGAGGAATGAAATTAATATATGTATGGTCATCTAAATAGAAATACACATAATGTCTCTAAAAGTCTACTATAAACTTATCTTCCATAATTTTCCCACTTTTTGGTCATTTTTTTCATGATTTCTTTAAAATATAACATATTTTATAAAATATATAAAAATATATATAATTAGGGCACCTGGGTGGCTCAGTTGGTTGAGCGAGTGCTTTCGGCTCAGGTCATGGTCCTGGAGTCCTGGGATCAGTCCCACTCCCTGCTCAGCGGGGAGTCTGCTTCTCCCTCTGACCCTCCACTTCTCATGCTCTCTTGTTCTGTCTCACTCTCTCTCTTTCTCAAATAAATAAATTTTTAAAAATATTTAAAAAATATATATAATTATATATCATACATAATATATATAACAAAATATAACACATTCTTTAAGATAATGTAATGTTAACACATCAATTCTGTTATCATTAATCCATCTTAAAATAATGTGTTACATTACAATAAGGCTCTTATTCTCTTTTGAAAATATCAGTTTTGTTAAGAATGGCATTTATATTTGTGATAGAGTTAAAGTAGCTATATCTTTTCACTCCTCATACTTCCAGAACCTAAGGTTTTGAGGTTTTCCTATTCTCCTCTGATTCTTAAGAAGCAATAAGGGAGTCTGACAGTAACTCATCTAACAAAGACCTGAACCAGTAGGAAAAGGGCAGTGCAAAAAGCTTGGGTTGACAAGATTTTGAGAATTTATGAAATAAGAATATTACAAATAGAGAAAGGAGGTAGTTGAAGTCAGCTCTTGTACAAACTTTGAGGAGATAAATGGGTTAAGAGGAATTTGGGGGTATGTGTGGAATATATGCAGTATATTGAACTTGTTCCTTCTCTTGCAGTCTATCACAACATTTTTCAAAGGCATCAATAAATAAATACATATTTAAGTTATTTTTAATACATTTCAGATAAAAATAAATAGTTACAAGGTAGAACAAAGCATTAAGGTTATTTGGATGCAGAAAAAGGGAAAGCATTTCCTCGTATAATTTAAGTAAATGTCAGTAGCTTATATAATTTAAATAGTAATATAATTTCCTTGTATAATTCAACTAAATGTCTGTAGATTTCATTACTGTAATGAAGAGATGTCCTTTTTAACTTCTCTAAAAATTCTAAAGAAAACTTTGGTCAACTCTCATGAAAATACTTTTATTTTAGGGGTCCCTGGGTGGCTCAGTTTTTAAGTGTCTGCTTTTGGCTCAGGTCATGATCCCAGGGTCCTGGGATCGAGCCCCACATCCAGTTCCCTGTTCAGCGAGAAGCCTGCTTCTACTTCTCCCACTCCCCCTGCCTCTGTTCTCTCTCACTGTGCCTCTCTGTCAAATAAACAAATAAAATCTTAAAAAAAAAAGAAAATACTTTTATTTTAGATGACTATAAAAGATATCTACATTTTACCTCTAGAGATTCCAATGGAGTAGTCGGCACAAGGCACAAAAAGCTATTTTCTGAAAGCTCCAAAAGGTGATTTTAATGAGCATCTGGTAACTGGAACCACTGCTGAATACTCTGCTGGTTTTCAAGTCATGGAGAATCACCCACAGAGGTGATGATGTGACATGGAGTGACTGTGCTGGATTGACGTGGCAGTGGAAGAAGTTTGCCCATTTTAAGTAATAGTGCATTCTAACAAATATTGAAACTAATATTTGAGTGAATTTTCATTTGTGGTTTAGGTCAACCTGGGTGGCACAGTTGGTTAAGCATCCAGCTCTTGGATTCTGCTCAGGTTGTGATAACAGGGTCGTGAAATCAAGCCTCATATAGTGCTCTGCACTCAGCATGGAGTCTGCTTGAAATTCTCTCTCTCCCTCCCTTTCCTGCCCCTCCTGCTTGTGTGCTCTTTTTCTTTCTTTCTCTAAAATAAATAAATAAATAAATAAATAACCTTTTTTTTTTTTTATTGTTTCATTGGTAACAACACAGATTTTGTAGAGTTCTTTTTTTTTTTTTTAAAGATTTTGTTTATTTATTGACAGAGATCACAAATAGGCAGAGAGGCAGGCATTGAGAGAGAGGAGGAAGCAGGCTCCCCTCGGAGCAGAGAGCCGGATGCGGAGCTCGATCCCAGGACCCTAGGATCAGGACCTGAGCCGAAGGCAGAGGCTTTAACCCACTGAGCCACCCAGGTGCCCCTAAAGAAAGCTTTTAAAAAAAAGAGAGAAATTTTAAATAGTTTCTATATTCCTAGATATTTTAAAAAATCCCTTTCTCCTTCTCCAAAATTATGTGACTTTAACCAATTCCTCTTCTTGTATTTCCCATGTAGTATCAGTCTGTAGCTTTGTGTGAGAACTGGGAGAAGGAGATAGGGTGAAGGAATCAATTCTAATTGTCATTACATTTGATATTAGCAATATGCTAGCTTTATGAAATGAACTGATATGCTTTCTACATATATCTGTTTGCTAAAATGTTTTAAAGAACATAAATTTTGTCTGTGTTTTTGTTTTTCCTTTCTGAAAGTTTTTTTTTTTTTTTTAAGATTTTTTTTTTTTCCCCCTTAGGGACACCTGGGTGTCTCAGTCGATTAGGTGTCTGCCTTTAGCTCAGTCATGATTCCAGAGTCCTGGGATCAGGTTCTACATCAGGCCCTTTGCTCACTGGGAAGCTTGCTTCTCCTTCTACTTGCTACTCCTCCTGCAAAGGAATGTATATTATAAATAAAGAAAACCTGAGCAGGGAGCCTGATGTGAGAATGAATCCTGGGACTCCAGGATCATGACCTGAGCCCAAGGCAGACACTTAATGGACTGAGCAACCCAGGCACCCCTCTTCTTGAAAGTTTGAAAGAATTCTCTAGTAAGCCAACTGGATGGGACTTTTTGCTATAACCATTTTCAAATTTTGATTCTCTTGATGTTCAAATATTCTTTTTAATTAATCAGTTTTAATGAACTATATCTTAAAATTATCCATTTCACACATATTTTCAAAACACTGATTGTGTATATTTTCTTATTACATATTTATTTCTAATACATATTCCTTTGCATTTTTAATGTTATGTAGTCTTGTGTTTATTTTCTTTTCCCCTAATTTATGAATTTTTAAGTAGGACAGTGAAATTTTTATGTATGATGAGATTATTATAGTCCTTGTCAAATTTGATTTATGTCAAATTATCCTCAGATTCTGTTTGTCTGCTATTGTCTTGTAATTTCATTGCCTTTTGTTTTCTGTGTTTGATACCTTGAGATGTAATTTTTATTCAGTTGATAGTTTTATTGACCAACCAGAGCATCTTCTTAAAATTTTGATATTTCATCAACAATCTGAAAATATCACAGCTTTATATATAGCATGTCCTCAGCCTCTATCAGTGTTACTTAGACTCAGTTATACATGTGGAATTGGTTTCCTTAGGTATAGAAGTTCCAAGTGAGACCATATGAGAATATGTTAGAAAATATGTGTGTCAGGGGAAGCCTGGTTGGCTCAGTCAGTTAGGCGACTAACTCTTGATTTTAGCTTGGGTTTTGATCTATGGGTGGTGAAATCAAGCCCTGCATCATGCTCCACACTTAGTGAGAAGTCTTCTTAAAGATTCTATCTCCCTCTGCCCCTCTGGCTCACATCTGTCTCTCTCTCTCTCTCTCAAAAAAATAAAGAAGAAAAGGAAGGGAGAGAGGGATAGAAAGAAGGAAGGAAGGAAAGGAAAGAAGAAAGAAAAGAAAAGAAAAAAGGAAAGGGAAGGAAAGGAGGAAGGAAGAAAGAAAGAAAAGGAAAGAAAAGGAAAGAAAAAGAAAATAGGTATATATGTGCATCTGTATATAAAACATAACAGAATTTTTAAATGTCACTAGCTGTGTCTGTGTGTCTTTTAAGATTGACTGATCTATCAGTTAAGTATGCCATCATTCCTTTATCTGGAAGAGATTTTATAAAATATATTTAATAACACTTACTATTACTTGCATTTAATTAAAGTCTCTTGAATTGAAATTTACTCATAAAATATAGTCTTAATTTCCTGGATAACTTCTACAATTCTTTTTTGCTCTCATTGTTTCTGTCTCTCCTTCTCCCTCTCTTTACCTTTTGGGTATTTAAGCTTCCTTCAGAAATTCTCACGAGAAGAAGTTATTCTTTCTGGATTAATCATTGAAGCTCCATAGTATATGTAGAACATATAAGAGGAGGAACAAGTGTGAAGACAAAGTCTACAGTATCCCTTTTTGACATCACTGAATGGTCAGCTGTATTGATATTTTCCAGAATGTTGGAATTGGTTCTAATTAAGCTGCACATGAAGTAAGAGTTGTCTAATGTTCATATAGTTTTCAGTATTACTCTCAAAGTTTTTAGCAATAATTTATCAAGTCAGAGTTTTCATCACTATAGCAAAGTATTAGATGTTGAGATGGCCAAGCCATGAATGTGACTTGTTCTTTGTCAGATTATCTGAGAGCCAAAAAAGGGTTCTGTAGTCACATTGCTAGTTTTCAAAATGAAAAAAAAAATGCACATAGATATACACGTCGATTGGAAATGATAGACTATGTATCCAAGCTACCAAGTTATTTACAGTTAACAGACTGACACAAATGCAGATTAACTAGAAGCGCTAACAACATTCAGTTTCACAAAGTCACTTTTTCCTGATTCTCAGCCAGTTAGTAGTCATATAAAACCTACTTTGTCCAAAAATAACAGATTTGAATAGGGCTATGATGAGGAGAGTTAAACTTGGTAATTGCAAAATTGCATTAAGTGCATTAAGAGCATCAGGTCTGAATGCTTGCCATAATTTGGGGGGGATTCAGAATTATCTTTTGATTCATCATTTTTCAAATGCAAAATGATTGTAGGATTCCAAACTTTTGACCTTTACAAAATGTCAAAAGAGAAGAAAATGCTTTCTATAATGCCAATAGGTGGTTTCTCTACAAATTATGTAGTGATTTTTTTCTTTACTGTAGTTCCAACCACTTTTGATAACTAACTAGATTTTCTTAAAAATAAAGCAAAAACAAAAACAACTCTTTTCTCAATTGGATTATTTTGATAGCTCTGGGAGGGTAAGATTTATTTTACTTAAGGGAACCCTTTATCATGGTTTACCTGGCAAAGGTCTGGTTTATGCCAGTTTCCTGGCATTATTATTAATAACACCTGTTTCACACTCAAAAGCATACCAGTTTGGATGATAGATTATATGATCACTCTATTACCAATTCTCTCAGTCAAGGTTCTCCAGAGTAACAGAGCCAGTGGGATATATAGATATATAGGGATAGAAATCAAGATTTATTTCAAAGAAATGGCTCAAGCTATTATGGGAGCTGGCAAATTTGAAATCTGTAGATAAATAGTCTGGAAACTGGGGTAGGAGCTGAAGCTGCGCTCTTAAGGAAGAATGTCTTCTTTCTCAGGGAAACCTAAGCTTTGTTCTGCACTGATTATATGAGGCCCACCAGTATTATCAACGACAATTTCCTTTACTTGAAGTCAACTAATTGTAGATGTTAACCTCATCTACAAAGTACCTTCACAGTGGTAAGTGACAAAATTCAACCATGTAATTTGAAGATTGAATTGGATTTATTAAATGATTCATGAATGGAGCTGAAGCTCATCTGCATATAGAAAGGCACTTAGAAGAGTTCTACAAAATGGAAGGTATTTATAGATGGTAGGTGGGTGCAAGAAAGTTAGTACCAAAGAAAAGGATTGTTTCAGAGGAGGCTGTTTACTAGGGGAAAATGCAAGGGATTTTGTTATACAGATTATCTCACATTTCTTTTGGGAGTGGAGAGGACCCATGTAATACTCATTGGCAGTGATGGAAAGAAAAATTTCCTAACTGACCAGTTAAAGCCACATCTCTTTTTCTTTTACTTTTTAAAAATTTATTTGACAGAGAGAGATCACAAGTAGTCAGAGATGCAGGCAGAGAGGCAGGCAGAGAGAGGGGGGGAAGCAGGCTCCCTGCTGAGCAGACAGCCTGATGCAGGGCTCGATCCCAGAACCCTGGGATCATGACCTGAGCCGAAGGAAGAGGCTTAACCCACTGAGCCACCCAGGGGTGGTTGAAACTGCAATTAAATTGGGTATTAAGTCCTGGTTTGGGAACTTAATCTAAAATACACCATTTTGGGCCTGTGGGTTTTGTTCTGTTTTGTTTTGTTTTTGTTTTCAACAATGGGAACACCTATAATAATGTTTGATTGAATATGTGGGTACTATTGCCCAGCCAGACTTACATGTAAAATTAACCATCACACAAACCATCCATCTGGCCTAGGAAAATTTTTTTCTGTTTGCTAACAGCAAATGATCAGAGAGAGAAATTAAGAAAATAATGCCATTTACAATAGCATCATAAGAATAAAATATATAGGAATAAATTTGCCAAGGGGTGAAAGACATATACACTGTTGCCCATTTGGAACAGTGATGTACAAATTAAATTGGCTATGGAAGAGGAAAACCTTTGGTTCTTTTGTCTGTGTATTCCTTATATTATCATTGGAAAACCTGTATCATCTTTTAGAGTAACTCACAACTCCCTGAGGGAAACACCTTGGCCCTCTCCACTTATAATCTTTGTAAGTTAACTCTTGCTTGAGGTGGCCTGACAACAGAGAAGATTGGCAGGTTTTTGATGTAGTGCATTGATGATAAAGACAGAGGCATTCTCTCACTAGTGCAAATCTTTCAGTAGGCTCTGCATAACCTGTTTTGTAGTTTGTTTTGTCTTTTGTTGTTTTTATTAACGTTATAATCCAGACTAGGATGCCTGCCAGAAAAATTGTGTTCACAAATGTGTCTGACTTTGATGCTGGTGGACTAGCTGTTTTCCTTGGTCTATCTGTACCATGTATTGTAATTCCATTTGAGATGTGAATTGAAAAAAGATATAGGTGTAAAACTACTTGAAAAACCAGGTGTAAAGTCAGTGTAAGTGCCTGACCTCCTGGTTTCCTTGCATCTAAGGGTCACATGAAAGAATGCTTGAGATGGTGGATATTAAGTCTTACTCATACTTGCCCATTTGCAAGGACAGGAAATGTGGTTGTTGAAAGAAGTCATCGCTTTCCAGAAAAAAATGGTGCTATTCCTCTGGGTAAGGCCAATGTAAAACTGCTGTCTCATGTGTATACTGTTCTCTTAAAAAAATGGTATACATGGAAGAAGCCTGGCAGCCCTGAAACAAACATGTGAAGAGAGCATTGACAAGACCACATAGAGAAAATGGTGTAGTTGGCTATTCCTCGGGTAGGGTTAAAGACAACCAAAATAGGTCCGAAGGGAATGAAAGAATTAACATTAAGAGAGCTGATCGCTTTCTACTTATAATCTAAGCTGATCATAAGTTTTGATGAGTGTGACAGACTTTTGTTTTGTTTTGTTTTGTTTTGGTAAAGGATTGGAAACTATAGGAATATGTGCCTGACCTCTCCCTGTCTTTTGCTTACCTTTACATCCTAAGATTTCATGCCTTATTTGCACAATTTACTAAACTCCCTGGAAACTGGCTGACTAAACCAAATCATATTAGTTTATCAAAAAGGGGGAAACTGAAACAAATATTTTTTTTTGTTTCTGTCCTCTTTGAAAACATTTTAATTGGTTCAGGAAGACAGCATGTAAAGCATCTTTTGACCGTTCCATAGGAACAAGTATCTATATATTTGAACATAGTAGAATTTAAACAGGATATAAGTGAACACTAATAATTAGCTGTCTTATCCAGCTATTTCCTTTCTTTTCCGAAGTGGCCCTTTCTTTCCCATGGTTCAACCAAAAAGTGTCTAAAGAAAATCTTATGACTTATTTCAAAGTCTACTCTTATCGTGAGTGTGAAATAAAATTTGAGATGATCAGATTTAGACAATCCATAGTCACCCTCAACATTATGAGATTTTCCCACTTACAAATCCAGTACTTCTTCTTGAGCTGCCATTACTTTTTCTGTGCTCAACCATCCTGGCTTTGGATAGCCTTCTATTTTATTGACACAGCAATGAAAAATTGAGTCTTTCTTCCCCTGAGGGAAGTTTCTCAAACTTAAATAAATAAATTCCAAATAACACACTGCTTTTCCTGAAAGACATTATAGTTTGATATTTGTGCTTGAATTTTATGGAAAGCATAGAAAGAGCCATTACTACCTTAATCAGACAATGGAGTTTATTTCTATAATGAGGTACTCTGTGTTTTCTTTTCTTTCTTTTTTTTTTTTTTTTTTACCCCTGTGTTTTCTATACTTGTGCTGTAGCTCTTGCTGGGTGATACCTAATTCATATTTATTTTCAGTTGTCTCTGACATAAGTAACTCTTATAAATCTTAATTTCTTTGGTCACTTTTTGCTAAGAAAAATATCACAAGGGGGAAATTAAGGGTTTTCTCTGTCAGAATATAAACTCAGTAACTGATTCACATCACATCACAAGGATCTCAACAACTGATCCAGATATCTCAGATTACTGGACAAGATGAAGTTTCTAAGTACTTGGTCAGAAGAGTGAATACTGTGTTGCACTTTGAATTTACAAGGTAAAACAAAATGGGTTGTCACTTCTTTGAAACATAGTGTTTTGAAATTCCTTGAGAATCTTCCTACAGTGTAATCTAAAACATTTTTTTCCTTGGAGTTCAGTTTGCCCTTAAAATTACAATTGTTTTTTGATGAAAAAACCTATCTACTTGACAACCTAGAAAAAAGAAAGAAAGAAAGAAAGAAAGAAAGAAAGAAAGAAAGAAAGAAAGAAACTGGAAATGAGGATGACAAAGAAAGAGAAGCAAAAACAAAGTGACTAATGTAGAATTTAAGATTTGAAGTATTAGCTCAAGAACCCCAAGTGCCAATTAAGCCAGATAATATTTATAATTCAAACCACAGTTACAAACCAAAGTTTCATACTCTCCATTTGCATCAGCAGTCATTCCCAGCAAGATAAAAGGAATAGGCTAAGATTGTAACTTAAACAAGTTTAAGATACATTTGGATATGTTTCCTGCTGGAAAGATTCTTCTCTGGGAAATAGAATTACAGAATTTAAGACATAGAAAGGCTAAGAAAGGAGACAAAAGGTGTTTAGTAGTATAAATCTGCATTCCACACAACTACCTTCTAATTAAGTATTGAAGTATCTCCTCTTTAATTCTCAATTCTGGGATTCTGTTTCTCATGGGAATAACTTCTTTACCATGACATTTAATTTTCTAACTCGTCCTACATTGTTTCTATATTTTTTGCTATTAAATTATTTACCTAAATAAATTATGATAAATTATTTATCCCTATATTATTCTTCCTAAAGACTGTTTTAGTTCTATGTGGTCTTCTATTGTGAAAGCTGCAATGGCTCCACATTTCCTATAAAACAAAGTCTTTTCAGCCAACTCTCTTCCTTCATTTGAACCCCTACTTCCCAGACCTAACCTTCAACATGAGTCCTACTCTTTATTTCAGCGGTCCTCAAAACATCACTTGGAAACTTTTAAGGAATGGAAATTCTGATGACTCATTCCAGACCTACTGAGCCAGAAGCTCTGGCTATGGGGTCTCACAATCAGTATTTAACAAGTCATTCAGGTGATGCTGATTCACACTTCCATACACTAAAGTATGAGAACCATTGCTGGTCTAACTCCTGAGTGTGTGTCATGTGCTCTGACTAAAGTAATTTCCTCATCCTTATTAATTTATCATTTCCATGTTATCACTAATTGTAACATTTCCTAGATTTTATTGATTTCCTTTTTTAAAGATCTATGTATATTCTGTGCAAATTTATGTTAAATATATTTAAAAGTGAGACTACATCAGTACTTGTGACTATTAATAAAAGTTGGTTGTAAAAATAAATATGATAGCCAGGGCTTATGGTTGTGGGGGTAGGGGTGAGAAAGAGAGGTGAAAGTAGTTACCAAAGGGCAAAATGGACACTTGTTTTGAAAGAACCATTCTGTTTCCTGACAGTGGTGGTAGATACACAAATCTACACATGTGATGACATTGCATAAAACTAAATACACGTGTACACATGAGTACAAGTAAAACTGGGGAAAACATCTCAGGTTAGGTGGATTGAATCAATATAAGAATCCTAGTTATGAGATTGTATTATAATTTTTCAGGATGTTACCATTGGGAGAAACTAAGTAAAGGATACACAGGATTTCTGTATTATTGACATTGAAGTAACAGGCTATTTCAGAAACAATATTTCTATGCAATAATAGCAGTGTTATGTGAAAACACAGGGGCCAAATAATGATTGAACTTTCAATCTACAGAGACTGAAAAAACTTAGACGAGAAGGCATCTCTGGGTAGCCAAAAGCAGATTATATAGATGATTCCAACACATGCATATATATGCACATAACTCATCAGCATTTTTGTGGAGAGTGGAGAAAAATGATCAAATCTGATTAAGGGTGGATGATATACTTGATAATGAACATAAGTTTGCTAATTATCTTCTTCCTCCCTTGAGTACAGAGACCAGACACCAAGTGAACCAATATCTTGTGTCATATGGCTATAGGCTAATAGAAAGGGAAAAAGAAAGTCGTGTGTATTGTATTTTGCACACTGTAAATAGCAGGAAGACATTCCTTTGACTATTTAAAATCTGATAGGAAAACAATCATTGATCTCTGGCCTCTGGAAGGTTAATGGGTGTATGGAGTGTGGAGGGTTAGACAATGATGCAAAGCAAAGAATCTCTGCGTGTTTCCTGCACTTGGCTGCCTGTGGGAACTCTCCTGTGAGAGCCCCCACAAATGCTGCCAGGAAAGAAAGCACCATAGATTTTTCTAATTAAAAGAGCCCCTTGTTTTAGGAAGCATATCAATGAAGCCCTTGGTTTAAATTCTATTTGAACAGCTACCTTGTAATTTGGAATGCTCATCAGGAACTATGTGTCATTAAGCAGCACAATGTGACTTTGTAAAGGATCCATTTTAGAAATTACATTCCATTCTTTGCTTGCCTTTTCTGGGAGGAGAACCCAGTATTTAGGGGGAAGTTACTTTACTCCTTTGGATTCTGCTCTTGTGTTTATTATTAGGTGTGAGTACCAATTTCTTTTCTTGTTTTTGTCTTTTTAAGAAGACTTGGAAATATATTTTTAAAATTCTTAGATTCACTAATTAAAGTTTTAATTTTGTATTTTAAACCAACATTTGCTAATTGTTGGAGAGAGAACTGGTTTAAGTAGAGTCAGGAACTTAGAGAGAAGCAGTTTAATTCATTATATTTTTTAAAATCTAAGTATGATAAATATGATACCCTTACCTGGTTATTTTTGACACACACCCTTATAGTTACATAGTCAGGTCCATATCTATGCACATGTTCTCATCCTCAAGATCAGATACTTCATTTGTCTGTGTTTCTCTTTCTTCAGTCAAAGCTAACAAATAAATAATATTTTCCCATGCAGTCCTTTCCTAAGAGAACCTACAAAATTGACAGAACCACAGTTTTTAAGCCACAGTCATTTCTTACTCTTTCATTGACCTAGACAACCAACTCTATTTCTAATTATTTATCTCCATCCCTAATCCAATGTAGTCATGTGCTGAAAATTAGAATTTAAGATGTAAAGTCAATATTGAGTATATATTGTGCTTTCAAGACTTTGCTGAGACAGTAAGAATGGAATTACGTGGATATAGAAAAAAGTATAGTATTTGTCCCCAAAATACCCTTCAATCTTAAAAGCAGGTCAAACTACCCTATTGTAGCAATAGGTAAATAGTAAAGAGATGAAGTGGTAAGACACTCATGCCTCCTCTTTCCCTTGGCTATATTTTTAGTATAGTGACTTAATAAAACATAGGAACTAGCTCCTCCTCTGCTCAAATTATTAAATTCTTTATATCCCACAAATACAAAATAATGTTTAAATACTCCAAAGAAACTAGGTTTGTAAACATTTATTTTAATTCTGTAGGAAAAAAAATAATTCCACCTGAAACCTGAATCCCAAGAAACTATTTAAAGGTTTCTATTAATTAAATATATTTAAAAAATGATTTATATTTTTCTGATTCTATTTCAAATAGCTGCAAGTAATTTCTCCATTCGGAATAAAACTTTTTTGAAAATTCTCAAATTTATCTTTGGCATTTCTAGAACTAAGGTAACATATCATCTGTAGATAAAATAAGCAGAGCAGGGAAGAAGAGTAAGTCACTTGTTATATACTTTGAATATCTTGATAAAATTAAGAACTAATTTACTATCCCCTGACCTATATTCAAAGCCGTAAGCATAAACAAATGGAGTAGAAATGAGTATGTATCTTGATTACCTCAACAACATAAGCTATAAGAATATAATTATGAGGGGAGCCTGAGTGGCTTCGTCATTAAGTGTCTGCGTTTGGCTCAGGTCATGATCCCAGGGTCCTGGGACTGAGCCCCATATCAGGCTCCTTGCTCTGTGGGAAGCCTGCTTCTCCCTTTCCCACTCCCTCTGTTTGTGTTCCCTCTCTTGCTGCGTCTCTCTGTCAAATAAAAAATAAAATCTTAAAAAAAAAGAATATAATTATGATCTTATTTTATATTTTTACTCTAGTTATTTCTATTCCTTCTCATCCTTTCATTTCCAGGTTACCATTGGGAGAAACTAAGTAAAGGATTAAATGAACTTATTATATATTTGTATTATATGCTATATATTTATATATACATTTATATATTTATAGTTTCTGTACTAACAATGGTTATAGAGGTATTATGGACTTATCTCTCTTTGAGAGGTAAGGAGATGCTCAAATGTATGCATGACCTGCTTGAATAATAATTTATTCAATATAATTACTACATTTAAAAATACACATACAAACACACACACACACACACACACACACACATACACAGGAATATTATTCAACCACCAAAAAGAATGAACTCTTGCTATTTGCAAGGACATGGCTGGAACTGGAGTATATTATGTTAAGTAAAATAAGTCAGTCAGGGAAAGACAAATAGCATATGATTTCACTCATATATGGAATTTAAGAAACAGAAGAGATGAACAAAGGAGAAGGGAAAAAGGGAAGGAGGCAGGAGGCAAACCATAAGACACTCTTAATTATAGAGAACAATCTGAGGGTTGCTGGAGGGGAGATGGGCAGAGGAGGAGCTAAATGGGTGATGGGTATTAAGGAGGGCATGTGTTGTGATGAACACTGGATGTTAAATGTAGGTGAAGAATCATTAAATCCTGGGTGCCTGGGTGGCTCAGTTGGTTAAGTGACTGCCTTCAACTCAGGTCATGATCCTGGAGTCCCAGGATTGAATCCCACGTCAGGCTCCCTGCTCAGTGGGGAGTCTGCTTCTCCCTCTGACCCTCTCCCCTTTCATACTCTCTCTCTCTCGCTCTTATTCTCTCTCTCAAATAAATAAATGAAATCTAAAAAAAAAATGTAAAAAAAGAATCACTAAATCCTACTTCTGAAACCAATATTACACTATATGTTAACTAACTAGAATTTAAATAAAAACTTAAAAATACATATATTATAGTGGGACACAACAAAGGCAGTCCTGAGAGGAAAATATATAGCGGTACAAGCCTTTCTCAAGAAACAAGAAAGGTCTCAGGTACACAACCTAACCCTACACCTAAAGGAGCTGGAGAAAGAACAAGAAAGAAACCCTAAACCCAGCAGGAGAAGAGAAATCATAAAGATCAGAGCAGAAATCAATGAAATAGAAACCAAAAAAACAATAGAACAAATCAACGAAACTAGGAGCTGGTTCTTTGAAAGAATTAATAAGATTGATAAGCCCCTGGCCAGACTTATCAAAAAGAAAAGAGAAAGGACCCAAATAAATAAAATCATGAATGAAAGAGGAGAGATCACAACTAACACCAAAGAAATACAGACAATTATAAGAACATATTATGAGCAACTCTATGCCAACAAATTTGACAATCTGGAAGAAATGGATGCATTCCTAGAGACATATAAACTACCACAACTGAACCTGGAAGAAATAGAAAGCCTGAACAGACCCATAACCAGTAAGGAGATTGAAACAGTCATCAAAAATCTCCAAACAAACAAAAGCCCAGGGCCAGATGGCTTCCCGGGGGAATTCTACCAAACATTTAAAGAAGAACTAATTCCTATTCTCCTGAGACTGTTCCAAAAAATAGAAATGGAAGGAAAACTTCCAAACTCATTTTATGAGGCCAGCCTCACCTTGATCCCCAAACCAGACAAGGATCCCATCAAAAAAGAGAACTACAGACCAATATCCTTGATGAACACAGATGCAAAAATTCTCACCAAAATACTAGCCAATAGGATTCAACAGTACATTAAAAGGATTATTCACCACGACCAAGTGGGATTTATTCCAGGGCTGCAAGGTTGGTTCAACATCCGCAAATCAATCAATGTGATACAACACATTAATAAAAGAAAAAACAGGAACCATATGATACTCTCCATAGATGCTGAAAAAGCATTTGACAAAGTACAGCATCCCTTCCTGATCAAAACTCTTCAAAGTGTAGGGATAGAGGGCACATACCTCAATATTATCAAAGCCATCTATGAAAAACCCATCGCAAATATCATTCTCAATGGAGAAAAACTGAAAGCTTTTCCGCTAAGGTCAGGAACACGGCAGGGATGTCCGTTATCACCACTGCTATTCAACATAGTACTAGAAGTCCTAGCCTCAGCAATCAGACAACAAAAAGAAATTAAAGGCATCCAAATCGGCAAAGAAGAAGTCAAACTATCACTCTTCGCAGATGATATGATACTATATGTGGAAAACCCAAAAGACTCCACTCCAAAACTGCTAGAACTTGTACAGGAATTCAGTAATATGTCAGGATATAAAATCAATGCACAGAAATCAGTCGCATTTCTCTACACCAACAATAAGACAGAAGAAAGAGAAATTAAGGAGTCCATCCCATTTACAATTGCACCCAAAACTATAAGATACCTAGGAATAAACCTAACCAAAGAGACTAAGAATCTATACACAGAAAACTATAAAGTACTCATGAAAGAAATTGAGGAAGACACAAAGAAATGGAAAAATGTTCCATGCTCCTGGATTGGAAGAATAAATATTGTGAAAATGTCTATGCTACCTAAAGCAATCTACACATTTAATGCAATTCCTATCAAAGTACCATCCATTTTTTTCAAAGAAATGGAACAAATAATCCTAAAATTTATATGGAACCAGAAAAGACCGCGAATAGCCAAAGGAATATTGAAAAAGAAAGCCAGAGTTGGTGGCATCACAATTCCGGACTTCAAGCTCTATTACAAAGCTGTCATCATCAAGACAGCATGGTACTGGCACAAAAACAGACACATAGATCAATGGAACAGAATAGAGAGCCCAGAAATAGACCCTCAACTCTATGGTCAACTAATCTTCGACAAAGCAGGAAAGAATGTCCAATGGAAAAAAGACAGCCTCTTCAATAAATGGTGTTGGGAAAATTGGACAGCCACATGCAGAAAAATGAAATTGGATCATTTCCTTACACCACACACGAAAATAAACTCAAAATGGATGAAGGACCTCAATGTGAGAAAGGAATCCATCAACATCCTTGAGGAGAACACAGGCAGCAACCTCTTCGACCTCAGCCGCAGCAACATCTTCCTAGGAACATCGCCAAAGGCAAGGGAAGCAAGGGCAAAAATGAACTATTGGGATTTTATCAAGATCAAAAGCTTTTGCACAGCAAAGGAAACAGTTAACAAAACCAAAAGACAACTGACAGAATGGGAGAAGATATTTGCAAACGACATATCAGATAAAGGGCTAGTGTCCAGAATCTATAAAGAACTTAGCAAACTCAACACCCAAAGAACAAATAATCCCATCAAGAAATGGGCAGAAGACATGAACAGACATTTCTGCAAAGAAGACATCCAGATGGCCAACAGACACATGAAAAAGTGCTCCATATCACTCGGCATCAGGGAAATACAAATCAAAACCACAATGAGATACCACCTCACACCAGTCAGAATGGCTAAAATTAACAAGTCCGGAAATGACAGATGCTGGCGAGGATGCGGAGAGAGGGGAACCCTCCTACATTGTTGGTGGGAATGCAAGCTGGTGCAACCACTCTGGAAAACAGCATGGAGGTTCCTCAAAATGTTGAAAATAGAACTACCCTATGACCCAGCAATTGCACTGCTGGGTATTTACCCTAAAGATACAAACGTAGTGATCCGAAGGGGCACGTGCACCCGAATGTTTATAGCAGCAATGTCTACAATAGCCAAACTATGGAAAGAACCTAGATGTCCATCAACAGACGAATGGATAAAGAAGATGTGGTATATATATACAATGGAATACTATGCAGCCATCAAAAGAAATGAAATCTTGCCATTTGCGACAACATGGATGGAACTAGAGGGTATCATGCTTAGCGAAATAAGTCAATCGGAGAAAGACAACTATCATATGATCTCCCTGATATGAGGGAGAGGAGATGCAACATGGGCGGTTAATGTGGTAGGAGAAGAGTAAATGAAACAAGTTGGGATTGGGAGGGAGACAAACCATAAGTGACTCTTAATCTCACAAAACAAACTGAGGGTTGCTGGGCAGAGGGGGGTTGGGGGGGGTTATGGACATTGGGTAGGGTATGTGCTATGGTGAGTGCTGTGAAGTTTGTAAACGTGGAGATTCACAGACCTGTACCCCTGGGGGAAAAATATATATATATATATGTTTATAAAAAATAAAATTATTAAAAAAAAATACATATATTATAAATGACATGATCTAAAGGAGTCAGTGTGGGGAACAAGAATTCCTGTCCCCTCAAAGGTCCTTCTGGCTGGACTAAGAATCAAATTGACAGGAGACAATAAAATCTAATAATGTATATACAGGGAACCCACACAGACTTAGAAATTCTAAAGACAGTCAGGCAAAATGAGGTATATATCATTCTGAACTAAGGAGAAAGGGGTAGGGGTCTGGGACTTCAGAGGAAAGGAATGCACTTCACAGGTGGTAAGAACTGTTATTTGATAATTAGATGCTTGCCCTGTCATCCAGATGGGTCACTCATATAAAATTTATCTCTGCCAATAACCCTTATTTAGGGGAAAAATAAGACCCAATTTAGATTCTTCTGCATATTTAATGGAAGGTCAAAAGTTTCTCTTGAGCCCACAGAGGCTTCATTACCTTCAACTCAAAACAATCCACCTGCCAAAGTGGCATATTTTGGGGTGTGTTGGGGGGAAGGGGTCCCAAACCCTTTTACCAGTCAAAAGCAAATCTATACTATTGTTATGTATAAGGATATAGATGTGACAGTTATGTGTATTCATATGTATCACACCCAAGGTATATACTGTAGAAATAGTATATGTAATATATACTAAAATATATAATGTACTTGAGCAAAATGCTGGTAAATAAGAAGAAAGAATGTAAGATCCAGGTTAATAATGGTTCTGATCTAGAAAACCACTGAAAAGTAATCCTAGGATAATGGCTAGGTGGTACTATTCAGTGATAACCAACTGAGAGAGAAAGGGGGAAAAGAGAGTTCTAATATGAAGTTTTCCAAGACAACAATTCAAGATACTATTTTGTGTGACTCAGAGTTAGGAAAGACTGGAATACATTTAGGCACTATATCAAGCAAGAGAAGAAGGGATATTAGAAATTACAACACCACTTCCTCACTGCCTTTCACTCCAATAAAAGAAAGCCATGATCCAAACATGAAGCAAATGATACAAATTGAAATGTTAAGATAAGCAAGAAGTGGGCATTTACTCCTCCTTCAGTCTTAGGGTGCTTGAGATAAAATACCCATTACTTTAAACAGGGGGAGTGGTGCCCTCAGTGGAGTGCCAAATCTCAGAACAGGTCATCAAAATGAACATTCAAAAAAATGAATGAGAACGTTTTTGCTGTCAAGAGGTCATCAGTTCACAAATGCACAAAAGAAGTGTGGGAGTGCAAGAGATGTAAGACCAAGGAAGATTAGAGTATGAAAATTAGGTAGAAGAAGGGTCGTATGGGCAAATTTAGCTTCCTCTGTTGTAAGGCATGGTGGGGTGAATCACAGTCATTTTCAGACTGATTGTGATGCTGATGCTGTGAATGTTGAGCAGAAATGATGGAGTGGTCTGGCTAGAATAGATGCAATTCTTAGTCTTCCCATATGGTCTTCCTGATAGTGATGTTCCTGTTAAGGTTCCTCCTTCTCTCCTTCTATTCTTTTTTATTGTCATTCTCCTCCTCTTCCTCTACTGTACCCTCCTCCTCTGCCCCATTTTCCTCCTCCTCCTCCCTCTCTTTTCCTCCCCCTCCTCCCCTTTCTTCTCCTCCTCCTTTTCCTTCATCTTCCTCCTCCCCTCCTCTCTTAATCTTATATTAGTGGCATGACTTAAGTAGGAGAATTTTGGGCACAACTTCTTAGGCCAGGTGTTTATGCCAGTTGAAAACCTTCTGTCTCAGGCAAGTTGTTTCAGTGAATATTCGTGCCACAAACAAGAATTCTTCTGACCAGCTGCCAGAAAGTTTTTGGTCCTACAAAACTCTTGATGCTCCTGTTTCAGTACTGTTTGATAGCATCTCTACCCTGGCTCTGAATGCTTTTGGTTTCTACATATTCATTCTCACACTTGACATGTTTCTTTTGTTTTCAGTTTGACATTAGATTTTGTAGTAGGCAAATAATTGACCACTAAAGAGATTTACATCCTAATCCCCAGAACCTGTGACTATGTCACTTTATATAGTATACTAGTTGAATAATATTCTCCAAAATTCATATGTACCTGGAACCTTAGTATGTGGAAAAGAGGGTCTTTGCAGATGTAATTAAGTAACATGAGGTCCTACTGTATTTGTGTGTGCCTTAATCAGTGTCCTTTAAAAAAAGAGAAAACAGAGACATGGATGCATATAGGCAAAGGTAGCCATGTGAACATAGATATTAGAGTGAGTGGAAAGACTGTAAACCAAGGAAGACCAAGGATTGCTGGCGACCACCAGGACCTAGAGAGAGACATAGAACAGATATGTTTTTACAGATAGTTTCTTTCTCCAGAAAGAATGGACTCTGCCAATACCTTCATTTTAGACTCTGTCCTCTAGAACTGTGGGAGAATAGATGCTTTTGTTTTATGCTTTTATTTATGGTAATTTGTCATGACAACTCTTGGTAGCTAATTAATGTGATTTAAAGAGACTTTTCAGATGTGATTGATTTAAGGGTCTTGAAATGGTGAGATTATCCTAGATAATTTGAGCAGGCCGGTGTAATCATAAGAGTTTCTATAAGGAAAAAGGAAAGCAAGAGAGTCAGAGAAGATGTGGCGATGGTCTGAACAATGTGGCCATGAACCAAGCAATGCAGGGAACCTCTCAAAACTGGAAAAGGCAAGGGGCAAATTTTTCCGTGGAGCTTCTAGAAGGAATGCTGCTCTGAAGATACCATTATTTTGGCCTAGTAAGAGCCATTTTGGACTTTGTAAAATAATACATTCATATTGGTTTGAGCCACTAAGTTTGTGGTAATTTGTTACAGCAACAAAAGGAAATGAAAACAGACTTCTAGATTCTACTTTTTTGGCTTCATTCCTTCTATCACCACCTGAGACCTATTCAACTACTCTTATCCAAGAATTATTAAGTTAAATAATTAACAATTTGTGCATGGTATATTGAGTATGACATATAATTTCAACTCTGAATTTTATACACAGGGTTGCAGAGAATGCTAGAAACATAGGTTTTCTCTCAGGGTAATATCAGATAGAGGATCAAATGTGAAAATCAGACAGAACAATCTCTCCTTCCCTGTCTCTTTGTGAAACTAATTCTTTTTTTAAAATAAGTATGACTCCATTTTATTTTATTTTGTTTTACTTTATTTTGTTTTATTTATTTTATTATTTTTTTAATTATTGAAGTATAGTTGACATACAATATTATATTAGTTTAGGAGAACAGTGACTATGTAGTGATTCAACAATTCTATATATCACCCAGTGCTTACCACAGTTAGAATAGTTACCATATCATAGTATTAGAATATTATTGATTATATTCCCTATGCTGTAATTTTCATCTCCTTGACTTACTTATTTTATAACTGGAATTTTATACCTCTTGATCACCTTCTATTTTGCCTACCCCGACCTCCTCCCCCCAGCAACCACCAGTTCTCAGTATTTAAGAATCTGTTTGTGGGGCACCTGCGGGGCTCATTTGGTGTCTGCATTTGGTTCAAGTCATGATCTTGGGGGCCTGGAATCAAGTCCCAGGTCAGGCTTCCTGCTAAGTGAGGCATCTGCTTCTCTCTGTCCCTCTGCCCTGTCCCACCGAGGTCATGCTTGCTCTCTCTCTTTCTCTCTCTCAAATAAATAAATAAATAAATAAAATCTTAAAAAAAAAAAAAACCAACAACAAACAAAAATCTGTTCATTCACTGGTTCATTCATTTTGTTTTTTATATATATACATGAAATCATATGGTTTGTGTTTCCATGTCTAACTTATTTCATTTAGCATAATACTCTCTAGGTCCAATCATGTTCTCATAAATGACAAGATTTCATTCTCTCTTATGACTGAGTAATATTTTGTTGAGTCTACATATTCCATTTTCTTTAGCCATTCATTAGTTGATGGACACTTGAGCCGCTTTCCATATCTTGGCTATTGTAAATAATGCTGCAGTAAACATAGAGGTGAATTTATCTTTTTGAAGCACTGATTCTTTCTTAACCTTTCATCCAAACATGAATTAATTAATTAGAATGTCTACTATGTATCAGGTATGCTGGGAAGTATTGGGAAAACAAAGACAATTAATGTAAGATCAAGGAGTCCTAGTGTAATATGGGAAAAGGTGGTAGTCTGCAGAAAGATGAAACCACAAGTATAAAACGGTGCAATGATGTGCATGTAGAGAAAGTCATACGAGTGCTGAGAAGCCCAGGGGAAGTCCATTTAACCTAAATGCAGTGCAGAGTGTTTAAGAATTCTTACAAGAATATCTGGCACTTGTTCTGAAATGATAGACATCAGCTAAGAATAAAGTTAAGGAAGTAGCAATACTTGAGAGTATTGTCAGAAAAAAATCCTGGAATAGTGGGCAAACTATAAACAGTTTAGTGCAACTGAAGATTTGGAACCTGGAGGGACAAGATAAAAAGAACTTGGACACGTAGGAAACAGACATGAAGGCTTTTGCATGTCATGTTGAGAGTTTCTGAAGCAAATGAGAAACTTGACTGATTTAAAGCAGAGAAAAACTAAATTAGATTTATGTTTCAGGAACATAATTCAATTGCATTCTAATCTATATTGCCTGGTTTGTTCTAGCTCTGGCCTATCTCAGCACCCTCTTCTCATGGTAGTTTATTACCCCATCTCTAGTTTATGCTGTTCATTATTAAGCTCGTGGATTGCATCAGTCTCATTACTGCTCTAAGATTAATCCCATATTGTTTTCCCTTCTTAAGACACTCTAACCCCACCTCACCCTAACACCTTTACTTGAGTAAGTCTTACTCATCATTCATATTAAATGGTCCAAAAGCTGAGATTGTCTGGGTTTATGTATTTATTCAGCTGAAGTAATGGTGTGAGTCAGACACCATGCAGAACTTTGGGTTATGGTCCGGTATTAAAGGTAGGGGCATTGAATGAGTAAATACAAATTGTGATGTATTAACTACTCAAGATAAGTAGTCTGAATGAAAAGAACTATGTTAGGTATGGCCACTGTAAGGAAGTGATAATGTGAACAGATCCCGAAAGGATGAAAGGAAGCTGCCACTCACATGAAGGCTCCATGAAACCAGGTCCAGATGGTTTCTTTCTTAACTCTGTCAGAGCAAAAATTGCACCTGAGAAAATTAAAGGGCATGGAATGGTTCCTAAGACCTGGAGAAAGACATTCTTCAGTGGTGAAAATCACAAGAAGCTTTAAAAAGATTTACATCTCTAAAGGTCAGAATTTTCTAAAGTAAATACTCTGAGGAAAGGGAGGTCAGGGGCCTAGGTCCATAGGCCCCCTGGATTCTGTGAGGTCTCAGTGAAAGGAAATTGCACAACTAATAACCAAAGGACTCAATATTAAGATCCAGATCTACCTAGTACCACTTTTGATTTTTCTTACATCCACCTTTGTATTTACTTAGAAAATAATTGGTAACTAGTAAATCTCGTAAGGCTTGGATCATGTCTGCATCAACATATTATGAACTCTGTTAAAGTAGGGTTACTTTACAAACTCTTCTCCAAGTACGCACTCCCTAGCCCAGTACAGTGCTAATCCTATTGAAGATGATAAATAAATCCTCCACAAATAAAGTTACAAAATATTTATTTATGACTTATATATTTTAAAGGTTAATGGTGTTTTTACTCCCTGAAAAGAAGTTCCTTATGTATATCTTCTAAAATACTATGCAGACTTTTTAATTTGCTACATATTTTGAACTTGAAACTCAATATTTTTCTCAAATGGTTTCAAAAAAGGTCAAATTTGGCATCTGGCACAAGGTTATTTGGGAGGTAATTAAGTGAGGTTGTGAACTGTGCATACAGGGTAATCATTTTGCCAAAATATCAGTGTTCCCTAGAACTGCATTCCTGACTTTGCAAATATTCTTTTATTTTTGACTATTCATTTTTTTTTCTAGCTTAGAGCTATATAATGTTTCCAAGGGCAAAACACTGTGACTACATGGAAGTAATATGCAGATTAATTACTTCTCTTTCCTACTTATGAAATCTCTTTGTGAAATGGGATTCAAGGATTATTTTCATTTTTCAAGTAAACTAAACCCAAGTTATTTGCAACAACAGCCATGACAATAACACAGATCTCATTGTACTTAATATGAAATCTTAAAATCTCATCTTATTAATTGAAAACCAAAATCACTTGAAGAAGAGATTTAAGGATTAATTTTTAAATCAGTTTTTAATCTGCTTTTTCATTTTTCATTATAGTACAATGAAAATTTATAATGAATAACACAGTTCTTAACCTTTAATAATTTTTCTTATTTCAATATATTTAATCCTAAGAAATCAAAGTACTATATACCAAAGAAACAGATAGAAGCACAGAAATTCATTGCCAACTAGTTTTTAAACTGTACATGATACAGTGAAACTTTAAAAACATCAAATTCAGGATACTGTTATTTATACAAGTGATTGTGCAATGATGCATTATAGTGGAAACTGCACTAGATACAGAATGAGAGATTTTAGTTTGAAACTATACTTAGGCTAGACAGTTTGTGCATGTGTAAGATGTATGACTCAAACTACATATTTGATATTGATAATTCATAATCTCTAATTCCTATTATGTTACATAGAATATAAATACTTTTATTCTAAAGTTCCTAATTTATCCCTCTCTGGCTAGTACTGCTAGTATTTCACTATGTAGTAAGTAGATAGTAATCAATTAATGTAAATTCATCCACTGCCATAAACTTGATATGTCTAAATTACCTTAGAACCTGGTAACTTGAAGATACCACATTGGTAAAACCAACTACTTGCTTTTCTGAAGCCAATGTCCATATTACCAAAATGGTAGCATAAAAGAAGATACACGTGTTTCCCAAAGCTTTTCAACCATCCCCTGTTAAGATGATCTTTCAATCTGTGGGAACCAGACCACTAACAAAAGTCAAATTAAGGTTTTACTTTCCCCTTCAAGGCTATTGTTTCAAATGGCTTCATGGTGCCATCATTAACTTGAGAAGGAAATGAGTAGAGCAGAGGCCAGTAAGTAAAGGAATATAGTGTTCAAGTTTAAAACTATTTCTGAATGAAACATCTGATTGCTAGTATTTGCATGTGGGTGTGTGTGGGTGGATAGAGGTGGGGAAGAGAGAGATCTTACTTCCAAAGTGTTTTTGAAGAAATCCATGTTTAGCCCATGAAAGCCAATTCTATACATAAAGCTGTACCTTGGCCTTAAATTTGTTCTGTATTATTTGGTCTAAGAGAAATATGCAGGTCCATGAAGCTTAAACTCTCAAGAGCCAACTTCTGCTATATGTGCCATAGATAAGTGATATGGAAAAAACTTCCAGAGCTCCTGGGTGTCTCAGTCGTTAAGCATCTGCTTTCAGCTCAGATCATGATCCCAGGGTCCTGGAATTGAGCCCATCAGGCTCGCTGCTCAGCAAGGAGCCTGTTTCTCCCTCTCCCACTCTCTCTGCTTATGTTCCTGCTCTCGCTCTCTATCAAATAAATAAATAAAATCTTAAAAAAAAAAAAAAGAAAAAGTAAAAACTTCCAGAAGTGAAACCAAGGGTTACAGATGAAAATGGATAAGGCAATTCTATTACTCCCAAAGGATTGAACCAGGGACTGTCAGATAGCTCACCAAATACCTCATCTTATTCTCAGAAATTGGTCAACAACAGTCATTCCTGTTTTGACCATTTTTCCTTTTTATGAATGTGAATTTTTATTATGCTTATTTTATTTCTACTCCAGTGTTGTATCTGAGCATGTGGGGAAACAAAATGCTCTTATTTTATAATTTACTAGATCATAAAAGCCACATCCACACCTGATGGAGAAAATAGTGAATCACCCTGGACTTTGAAATAGGTACAGTCACGAAATGGGCTTGGATGGTAGACTCCTTGGCAAGATGGAGAGGAAATGTGTTCTGTTTGCCATAAAAGTACACATTTGAATATTTAGATAATCCAAGGATATACTGTAGCAGAGACACTGATCATGCCCCAATATTTTCTTTTTTTCTTGTTCTAATTCAAGAGAACTCATGATTTTTAGCTAGACACATGGTTGTCAAGAATAAAGACAACTTTTCCAGTGTGCTCTGCACCTGGAGGTAACTAATAACTTAAGTTCTTATGAATGGAATGTAAAGAAAATTGTGCTTATGAAAGCCAAGTAAAAAGAGGTTAAGTAACACTTCCTCCTTTTTCCTTTCTGTGGCAACACTGTAATATTGAGAGTTCTACAAGTTAGAAGTCTATTTCTGCAGATGACCTCAGAGACAAGGGTTTACATTACCAACTCTAAACCGGTATGATAATTTTCAGTCTTGTTTAACTTGATCTCTGTTTTGAGCTGTACTTGTTGATTACATCCCATTGAATGCTTTAGGTAAAGGGAGAGTGAGTTTAGTGAAAGAAATGTTGTATGAAGAAATGTTATATAGAGAAAAAATGGCAATTATGAAATTTTAGAAGCCAAAAAAATATAGTATAAATGTATATATGTATATGTATATATATATATATATATATATATGTATATGTATATTTATATATTATAACGCATTTGAGAATGTTTGGAGTGCCATGACTATATCAAGAAAATGAAAGCAAACCTAGTATGTTTAATTAGAGAGTACAAGGTATTTTGGAGTGTGGGGTCAAAGTGAGTCATAATTGCTTTAGGTCAGAGAACTAGTTCGGTTATTAGAACTTACCCTTAGAGTCAAGAAAAGAAACCAGATGCTTGATTGCAGAAGTAGATGGGGTCCCTGGGAACCTCAACAAATTTTTCTTTTACTTTGTTCTGTGAAACACCTTTCCAAGTATGTCCATGGATGTCTAAAATATTTGCTGTTTTATTTTCTATTCCTTTTACATAAATATCACTTGGATATTGGGAAGAGTGAATCCTCACACTTAATTTTTAGACTTTCTGAGGTCTTTGCTGCCTTATCTTCCTGGATTCACTCTTGACTTTTCAATTTCTCAGTCTCAGTGAACTCAAGCATTCATGCACATGGCTCACATATACTCATTCTTGAAAAATTAATTTTTCTTTCTGATGAACCACAGAGGTAGGTTTGTGAGAACCATGACAATACTTAAAACATTATATTGTATATTCTTGTCTAGGTTTCTACCTCTGTAAAATCCTAAAGGCAAAATAAAGCATTTAATTCTTTGCTGATTCAACACCACCTAAAAAATGCCAAGGATACAGTCATAGCAATTATATATTTTGGTTTTGTAGACCAATTTATATTCCCAAAATGATCTCATTATTCCCATAAATCTTCAGACTATTGCAGAAATGCAAACATTTGCTCATCCAGTAATACATCTCCCAAATTGACTCTGATATAGGTATTGACTCATAATATTAATTTTCAGAAAACATACCTCATTTTTGGTTGAGTAAATATAATTGTCATGCATATAGTATACACAACAGAGACATTTCTAAGTGTCACTGAATGAATGGGAAATTGACTATCAAAGTACTTCCTTGACCCTGATTTCCCTTAAGTTACCCTTCTCTAAGCTTTAAATATACTTCTTGAAATTGTACTTTACACAATGTTGCTTCAACTGTCCCACTGTTTATTTATTCTTTGAGTTGTTGTAATTTGGTGTCTACCATGACTATTCTACTGAAACCATTCTCCTGTAGGTCGGCCATAACTTGTCAAACACTATCATCATTAAACACATTTAAATATTTTATCATATTATGGAAATATTTTCTTTTAATTTTTGTGATGCATCTTCAAAGATCTTTCCATTTTTCTGACATATTCTTCTCCTCTTGTCTTGCTAATATTCTTCCTTTTCCTCCCTGTACCTTTATTCCAACTGTTCAGTACTGAGGATGTTATTTTCTTTTTACTTCTATCTCTACTTAAGTTTATGTCTCTCAAGGAATTTGTACATTCCATCCAAGTTGTCAAATCTATTGGCAAAAAGGTATGCATGATATTTTCTTACTATCTTTTTACTGTGTGATGTTTCCTCTCTCATTTCTGATGTTGATTATATTTATTTTCTCTCTCTTTTTTATTTTTTACTGGCTAAAATCCTGGCTAGAAATTCCCTCAACTAATGAGAGAACTTGTGGGTTAAATACCACTGCTTCCCCATTCTCAGTGAGATAGTACTGAAGCATGTTCTAAATAGTGACTCAGCTTCCTTCACAAAATGAGGCCCAGTTGCTTAATCCTCCTAGTGCATTTTTTATTGCCCTTTCAATCTTCTCTGTTTTACTTTTTCTGCTGTCTCACTGGTGCTTGTATCATGATTGGCTTCTAAGAAACTCGAAATAAGAGAAAGTTCAAAACCAATATCAATTCAGATATTAAATATTACTCAGTAAAAATGGGGAAAAAATATCATCCTCCAAAAATAACCAAAACCATGTTACTTATACAGTCCTTACCATGTTATGTACAGAAAGGCCTAAGGATGACAAAGTCATTTTCCCTAAGAATAATCTCTTTGTCCTACTTAAAAAAAGTTATTAGGCCGGGTGCCTGGGTGGCTCAGTTGGTTAAGCGACTGCCTTCAGCTCAGGTCATGATCCTGGAGTCCCGGGATTGAGTCCTGCATCAGGCTCCCAGCTCCACGGGGAGTCTGCTTCTCCCTCTGACCTTCTCCTCGCTCATGCTCTCTCTCACTGTCTCTCTCTCTCTCTCTCTCTCAAATAAATAAAAAATAAAATATTAAAAAAAGTTATTAGGCAATAATAATAGGACTCTTTTAGGCTTACAGACTTGGACTCTGTTAGGCATTAAAGTGTGGGAACTAATGATCTTGCTTAAAAAGTACTTACTAACTCCAGTGAGATTATCTTATCTCTAGAATGGATATATAAATATATATATATTTTTTATTTTTTTTATCTTTTTTTTAGATTTATTTATTTATTGTCAAGAGAGAGAGAGCGGGGGTTCAAGGCAGAGCAGGGAGAGGAAGACTGTCCAGCAGACTTCCTCTGAGCAAGGAGCTAGATGCAGGCCTTGATCCCATGAAGCCGACATCATGACCTGAGCCAAAATCAAAAGTTGGACACACAACCAGCTGTGCTACACAGGTGCCATATCATACAACATATAGGTCATATATTTTCTAAGTTTGATATATGGCATTTAATTATTATGTAATTTATAGTGTTTTAATCCTTGGTTCTTTCATTTTACTTTTGAGAACACTGTGACCCAGAGAACTTTTATAACTCATCCATATTTAGTTGTAACCCATCCATAAATGACATAAAACATTGGAAATACAACTAGGAATGGGATTCATAAATTCTAATTTACAAGTCAAATCATTCCTACATTATCATACAGTATTTCTTTTATAATGATCAAGATAGTTCAGTACTTTATATCACCCAGAGAACAAATCCGCATATAGTTTACTCTGAGACCTGGAGAATTTACACATAGGTTACATGTATACAGCACAGTGGTAAAAGCTAGGAATATTTTTGTAAGTTCAAAAGAATAACTCCACGTTAGTAGACATGGTGAGTTCGTTCATCTAAGCCTCTGCTTCTTCAGGTTTTTTTTTTTTTTTTTTCTGCTCAATGTAAATTTTTTCTGCTCAAATGTAAATTTCAGAATTTAAAGCACATCATGATTAAATGGATGAGATTAGGGAAAAGTGAATCAAATGATTGGGCAGCAAGCTGAGAAAAGTTTATTTGTATAAAACAATACCAAATGTCATGACAATTGTTGAAGAAACTATGTTGTGGCTCTTTGGGGAAACAGACATAAAACTAATTTTAAAAATAACCCATTAGATATCTTCATTTTTATTTTTAGCATATGTGTAATGCTAACTCCCTAAGGATATTGACCTCTACCAACTTCTGATTTTTTATTATGATGTTGGGGGGAAAAAAAGACTTCAATAAGTTCTATATTTTCCGGTGACTGTAGCTTACTATTAAAATAATTAAATTAATATTTATTTAAATTTTGCTTATAAATTATAGAAATTTATATTTTGCTTCATTCTATATTTAATTTTATTTTTTAGAGGGACAATGTTAGCTTTAAATTTAGCTCCAAAATAATTTAATAACTTATAAGAATTATTTATATGTTTTGCAGTGATATATTCTTAGTCATCAAAGATAAATCTCAAAAGGAAAAAAAAATACATGGTTATACAACAGAGTATGCTGTTCACATTTACTGTAGCCTGTTTTATTTACAGCAGAAACTCAACTTTTCTTCCCTCAGAATGCATTCAAAATCAAACAAAGCAGCTTAAAAGAACAAATTCATCTCCATAAACTGTGGTTTATAAGCAGGTCACAATCATCTATTCAGATGTTGTTGTATTTTTTAAATAAGCAAGGAGGGCAAGAATATAACCATATGAATTTGCTACTGTTGCAAATTAAAATTCCAGACCAAATGCATGAAGCAAGGGATAAACTGCTGATTTCTGCTACTTACAGAACATTTAATGGGATCATTCAATTCTGAATTTCTAAGGAAGAATGTACCCGATTGGCATTTGCTTATGTTTTCGAGACTTTTCAAAATGTATAATATTTTAAATATTCAAAGTCAGAATGGGTTTTAAGTATACACATACATACATGTATATGCATATATAAATAATACTTGTTTTTTAGCCCTTCTATTAAAATCAAATTGAAACACTGACAATCAAATAGTAATGGGGACACCAGATTCCTGAGTTTTCAGTCTCTAAATACAATTCTCTATTAAAATGTTTCAGGGCTCCTTGGAAGAAAAGTACCATATTGCAATGAAATAATAGTAAAATAAATTCTGAGATGAAACGTGTGCAGGATGAATCTGGGACATTTGGTTGTCACCAGAAAGAAAGCAAGCTACCAAAGACTAATAGCACTGTTCCAAAAGAACACAAAAGCCAATGTGAAGAAGAGACTCTCGTGGACCAATGATGGGACAATTTGATCATCAAAAAGAACAATGAATACAATTGATTTTCAAACCATTTATATATAAAATCAACACATTTGATTATTCTAAATATTAAAAAAAGGAAAAACAAGATGCTTTTGTTTGGTTACCATTGTAAGTAACTAGGTCTCCAAGTCCTCTCTCTGGAAATCATCAATTAAAAGGAAAATTTAATGGGGGTACCTGGGTGGCTTGGTCTTTTAAGCAACTAACTCTTGATTTCGGCTCAGGTCATAATCTCAGGGTTTGAGAGGTCTGCATGGGGCTCTGCTCTGGGCATGGAGCCTGGTTAAGATTTTCTCTCTCTTCCTGTGCACCACCCCCACTCCCCCCACAAAAAAGGAAATTTAATCTTTCATCTTTCAGTTTTCTCTATGAACTCCATTTCAATGTAGCCAAATAGTCCCAGTTGACAGGAATAGATATATAATCTGAGGAATTGAGTCCAAAGTGAAAATTTAGGACTCCTTGTTCAAAAACAGATTTCAAGCTAGCAACTTCAGTGAATTAAACAGAACATGGGATCCTTCAGAACATGGGGTTCTGTGTGACCTTAGGCTGCATGTCCATAAATCCAGCTCTGCTAGTTGATTAAAAAAATAAAAGATCAAAGTAAAAGAGAATATTTTCTGCTAATAAATCTGTAAACAATGACAGAATTAGATTTATTGTCATTAACAATAAAATAATAGATTCAGGCACTAGTAATAAGTTTAATCTACACACAAAAAAATAAGATGAAAAGTTTATAGGGAAGCCTAACAGAGAGATCAGGCTGTCATGAACTGTTTTAGCTGATTAACATTAGCATCTCCCAAGTAGGACACCCAAGCATCTTATGTATTCTGATGTGATGCAATAGCAGGGACAGAGCATGAATATGAATAGTTGACCTAAAAATACCTTCAAGGAGTGAAAGGACCAGTAAAAGAGAACACTGGGTTTTTGGCATGTTAGTATTCCAGCTCTGTATTTTATCTTCCAAGAATGAGAACATTCTGATTTAGGGATTCGTTTTAACCTACAATAAAATCAGAACTCAACGTTAAACTAGGCCTTAATAAACATTTCTTCTCCCAGCTATTAATATATAGAAATAAATTTATTGAAAATTTATTGAACATCTATATGCTCTCTGTGGTGGATTCTGTATCTGCAAAGATGGAAAAAAAACAGGTGGGGCGACAAGTCAAGAAAATAATGGCAATAAAATGTGAAGTTCTTCACAAAGAATAAAAAGTAGTAGACCATAGGTATCAATATTGTATTATATACCAGAAATTTGTTAAGAGGATAGGCCTTAAGTATTTCACAACACATACATACGAAGAAAAAGAAAAGACACATTGACTATGTGAGGTGGTGGGATGTTAATTAGCTTGATTGTGTTGATTATTTCACAATGTACATATATATATCAATATATCAAGTTATACACCTTAAATATATAAAATTTCATATACAATTATACTTCAGTATAATTGGGGGAAAAGCAATGCATTTTCTAATAAGAAGCTTCTGACCTTACTTCTTTTTAAGAATTTATAAGCCCGAGGGGTGAAGAATGGGCAGATTTTCCACAGCTGATTAATTTAATTGGAAGGATTATTTCTATGCCTCATTCTCTAATGCCTAATCTGATTCTTCATCCTTCATAGTAGCCATTCTGGGGTATGAGTAGGACTAAATGCTTTTGAAGGTGATTGTTGATGACACCCACAAAAATACATAGTTGTAAGCCTGTTTCTTTTCTGTTTTCCTTTCTCACTTCCTTTTTTTTCTTAGTCATTCCTTTCCCACTTTAATTGCTGGTAACTTAATCGTGTTGGTGGTATTTGCTACTAAAAAAGCTGTTTATTTTAAAAGTGAGGAATTTCTGTGACAGTATAAGATAGCAGTTGAGCCCTCAGACTCTAGTATGACTGCTGCTTTCCAGTCTGTAATGTTAGAAAAGTCACTGAAACTCTCTATACTTCAGTCTTCAGATATTGTCAATACTATCTAATTCATAAATTGTCCTGAGAAATAAATGATGCTTGTAAAAATCCTTGCATAGATTCTGGCATATAATAAGCATTTAATAAGTGTTAGCTGTTGCTGTTATCATTATTAAGTGAGGAAAATTAGATTCAGAATATAAGGAATACTTAGGAAGCTTGAGCTGTTACTGCTGTTGCTTTATAAGTCCTGAAGTAAAAAAAGTCACTTATGTTCTAACTGCATGTCTCAGATGCTTGAAAAAGTAAAGTACTATTCTGGAGGTTTACAACATCCCTTTCACTAGATAATGTCTGGGACTTACATGATTCCATGTCCAGCCCTGCATATAAGAATAATATATACTGACATTCCCCACCTATAAAGAGGGCTTCCTGTCCCCTGCTCCCCAGACTTCTTGTGGCAGGATCCTGAGTAGAGGCTGTGCATCAATTATTTGACATAGTTGGTACCATGAAATTTAATCTTTATGTCTTTTCTCCATCTTCTTATGTCTTATTATTTGGTAAGTATGTACCTTGAATGTTTTGAAAGAAAGCACAATATTATCTAGATACTTTATAAATATATGAGAGATGAATGAAAAATTGGAATGTGTTGGTGGTGGTTGAGGGGCCACATCTATATCCAAACAGCTAAGTAAAGCATGGAACATTACAATTACAATTAGTCAGTGTCAAAGCTAATGAAATCCCAGTCCGAATGTCTTTGGCATCAATAAGCTCACTCTACTTTTTTGGTGCCTCAGGTTAAATTTTACAGTGAGAAAGAGTGGACTTTGTTATAGATTGGTAGAGTTAAAAAAACATGCTATAGTATATATAAGAGTAATGTTATTGATGATAATAATTTTACATACTAAATATACTGATGCTAAATACTATGCAATGAGCTATTTAGGAGTTATTTTATGGAATTTCAATAACAAATTTATTTTCAATGATAAGTAAAATACTTTTTATTTTTCAAATTATGAAATGGGATGCAAAGAAATTTAGGAGATTAACAGTGGCCAATTTCTGTCAACAAGTGGTAGAACCAGGTTCCAGAGCCTGGAAGTATGACTTTACTAGAGCCAACACATGAACAGTATATGTATTTTATGTAATAAACCAATGTAATATACTATATTCCCTAAGTCAAGTTAGCATTGTTAACTGACCTGGAACTATCCATAAACATAACACACACACACACACACACACACACACACACGGCCAACATGCATATTTTAAGCAGGACATTGTATTTTGGATTACAAATTATATATAATTTCTGAAGCATAACTCCAATTGAATTCTCCTAAGAAAATTTAGTAAATAATATTTCTGATGTTCAAAATGGCCCATATTTGACATGGATATGTATGCACAGCATCTTTTAGCCTCAGAAGCAGTTTGGATTGGTTTTACATAGGCTCCTCTAGAATCTTTCATTTCGCTTTATTATCATTTTTTACTTTTTTGGTTCTTAAAAAAGTATTACAGGCCTAGAGGTCAGCAAAGCAAATCCATCCATTTGTCTGTAGCACACATCAACACATCAGTCTAGTTCCTTGATGTTTGAATGAAGACATTCTAATAGATACAGAAATTTGAATGTCTATTTTCTTTCTTTGGGTACATGAGACATCAAGAAGTGCAGAGTACAAATGTATTTGTAATATTTTGAACTCAGGAAAAAATTATTAGGAGATTATAGTTAATAATAAAATAGTATATTGCTCATTAACTTCTTTCTATTTATGATTGAACTTTTCTTTCCCCCAGAAATCTCTTAATCAAGTGGCTCTTCCATAAGTATTTAGGTCAAGCTCAGGTTCTTTTCCATGGATCAAAGAAAATAGGAGATTGAAGCATCACTATTATTTTTTTAAGACTACAAATTATTTTAAAAAAAGACTACAAGTTATTTTTCTTCACAATTTATCTTTCTGTGTAAATGGTATCATTATTCCAAAATTATTGTAAATAAGACATATCATTCAGCTACAGGAAAAAAATCTCAATTTGAAAAGATTAGCTGTCTCTACAATTGGTGAAAACTTATTTGAGGTAGGTCAATTTCCTCAGTTTTAGCAATGCTTAAATATTTCTGGAAGTTTTTCTAAAGCATTTCTCACAAAGGGTGATTAAGACACCCAAGATGGAGCCCAAGATGGTATCGTTCGTGTTAACATATATACATATACATATACATATATATATATATGGATATATATATATATCCATATATATATATATATTTTAATCTGTGTCTGTGAAAATAGTTTTTCAAGGGATCCGTTGAAACTATGGCTGGGCCAAATCCATGTGTAACTGAATTCCACACTGTAATTGTAAGTCATATGTAAAGAATTTGATAACTTTCCATAGAAATAATGGTATATAACATTATTAAGTCCCCAAGTCACCTTTAGTAAGGATAAGAGTGGGATTTGAGTCAGTTAAAAGAGCGAGGGAGAGGTGTGGTCAATTAGATAGTCTGGAAAACTCTTCTGATGTAAAATGCAAGATGCCAGACAAACCAGGAATCATCCTATAAACATTTAGCTGAATCTAAAAGAATGTAAAGGGTATTCCCAGGAGCACCCTCTCTCCCTTTGCAGAAAAAAGAATGAAAACCCAAATGGTATGGGTTTCCTAGGTGCTCAGTGGGTTAAGTGACTAATTCTTGATATGGTTTCAAGTCATGATATCAGGGTTGTGAGATCAGTTGGGTTTCATACTGGGTGAGGAGGCTGCTTAAGATTCTCCCTCTCCCCCTCTCTTTGCCCCTTACATCTCCCTGCAAAAATCTCCTAAAGTAAGCAAACTCAGAATATAAAACTGTCTTAGGACACTTAAAGACATGTAAGAGCTGATATTTGTAAGATGTGACTGCCTTGCCTAGATGACAGAAGTAGACCTTAGCTGAACAGGGTCCTGAAATTTCCTGAATGGGGCAGTTATGAGTGTCAAACCTGAGAACCCAGCCTGGCCAAGATGGCAGGAATACTTAGAGGTAGAAAAGCAATTCAGTGGAGAAAGTTAGTCCTGTCAACAAATGGTGCTGGAACATATGGGCATCATATGCAAAAAAGCAAATATTGATCTGTCTTAAATCATATACAAAAATTAACTCAAAACCAGACATAAATTTAAAAACCTAAAACTATTACATTTCTAGAATGAAACATAGGAAAAAAATCTTTGTGAACTTGAATTAAAGATTTTGTAGGTACAACAGCAAAAACACCATTCATAGAATAAAAAGTAGATAAATTTGACTTCCTCAAATTTAAAATTATTTTACAATACCATAAAACTTTTATATATAAAGACCTTTCTAAACCCAGTTATCTAAATGATGCTATTACCATATAGTATAAAAAGTTTTTAAATTTTAATATTTATCATTTTCAGCATGTTTTGAAGGACTGATGATTTTGTATTTATAGCAATAACCAAAATCTTTCATACTTCTTGAAGGAGTAAAAAATTTACAGACCCTTTTTAGTCAGTTAATTATTAGTTAGTGTAGGTAGTTTTTAATTTTTTTAATTGAATTTAATTTTTCCTCAACTTTCTTGAGGTATGTAAAATTGACAGATAAAAATTGTATATATTTAAGTTGTAGAACTTGATGATATTTGTATACATTGTGAAATGAATACAACTAAACTTATCAACATATCCATCGCTACACATAGTTATTCTTGTTTGTGTGTGTGTTTGTAGTTAGAACACTTAAGATTTACTCTCATAGAAAATTCCAGGTATACATTTCATTATTATTAATGAGAATTGCCATGTTGTACATTAGATCTCCAGAATTTATTCATCTTCTAGCTGAAAATTTATACCCTTTGACCATCTCCCTGTTTTCAAGAACTTCTAGCCCCTGCTAACTACCATTCTACTTTTTGTTTCTATGAGTTTGACTTTTTTAGATTCCACAAATAAGTGAGATCATTCAGTTTTTATCTTTCATTGTCTGGCTTATTTCACATAGCCTAATGTCTTCTAGATTCATACATGTTACAAATGACAGAATTTCCTTTTTTAAGGCTGAGTAAAAGTTCATTTTATAAGTATATATACAACATTTTTTAATCCACTTATCTGTTGAAGGACATTTATGTTGTTTTAATGTCTTGACTATTGCTTATAATGTTATGGTGAACATAGTGCAGAAATCTAACTCTTCAAGATATTGACTTCATTTCCTTTAATATATACACGGAAGTGGGATTATAGAATCATATGATAGTACTATTTTTAAGTTTTTTTGAGGGGCCTCCTGTGTTTTCCATAATGACTGTACCAATTTGCATTCCAACCAACAGTGAACAAAGGTTCTCTTTTTTTCCCACATCCTCACCAGTATTTGTTATCTCTTGTCTTTTTGATAATAGACATCCCGACAGGTATAAGATGATATCTCATTGTGGTTTTTATTTGCATTTCCCTGATGATTAGTAACATTGAGCACCTTTTAATACCCATTGGCCACTTTTATTGTCTTCTTTGGAAAATGTCTCTTCAGGTCCATTGGAAGTTTTTAAATTGAGTTTTTGTTTTGTTTTGATTTAGCTGCTGTTATGTGAATTTCTTATGTATTTTGGGTATTAACCCCATCTTGTATATATGGTGTGCAAATATTCTTTCCCATTCTGTAGATTGCCTTTTCTCTTGTCAGTTGTTTCCCTTGTGCAGATACTTTTGAGTTTGATGTAGTCCCACTTATTTTTTATTTGTTTGTCTTTGTTTTGTGAGGGTTTTGTTTTTAATTATTTTTTTGTTTTTTTTTTGTGAGTATTTTGACTTTTTGTTGTTGCTGTTATAGCTTTTGTTGCCTGTGCTTTTGGTGTCATATCCTAAAAAAGCATTGCTATGACTGATTTCGAGAACATTTTCTCTTACGTTTTCTTTTTGGCCTTTTTAGGCTTCAAGTTTTGTGGTTAAGTCTTTAATCCATTTTGATTTGATTTTTGTGTTTGGTGTAAAACAAGAGTCCAGTGTTATTCTTTTGTAGGTGAATATCCAGCTTTTCTAACACCATTTTTTGGAGAGACTGTGCTTTTGTCATTGTGTATTCTTGGCACCTCTGTTGAATATTAGTTGGCCATATATGTGTGGATTTATTTCTAGGCTTTCTTTCTATTTTATGGACCTGTGTGTCTGTTTCTATGCCAGTACCATAATGCTTTAGTTACTCTAGCTTTGTAATAGTTTTGTTATTGAACTTATGCAAATAATTATATTGCCATAAAAGTAAGAATACTAACTTGCAAGTTCTAAATTCTGGAGGGATAAGATAGAGAAAAAAAATAATTGCTTCGTCTTTGTTCACAAAGGTATACTTTATTAAATTGCTGATAGCTTAGGGTGCCTGGGTGGCTCAGTGGGTTAAAGCCTCTGCCTTCGGCTCAGGTCATGATCTCAGAGTCCTGGGATTGAGGCCCGCATCGGGCTCTCTGCTCAGCGGGGAGCCTGCTTCCTCCTCTCTCTGCCTACTTGTGATCTCTCTCTCTCTCTGTCAAATAAATAAATACGATCTTAAAAAAAATGCTGATAGCTTAAACAAAAAGAGAAAAAAATTTTTCATTAAATCTGGAAAAAACAAAACATTAAAAAGCCAACAGTGTCTCAAATAAAAGTCATAAAAATTATATTCCTCTCTATCTGTTATCTCTCTGTTATTTACTCCCAAAATATCTTGATCTTTTGTTAGTTTTATGAATCCAGTTTTACCCCTAGAGTCCTATACATTCTTACCCAGTTCAGTAATATGATCCAAAAGTTACCAGAAACCTGTACTTGTGAAAGTCCTTTCCGTGAATCTCCTTGATGATGAAACACTTGCAGGAATACTTTTGTAAAAGCATCAGCATGAAATAATAACCATCTGTAAATGTCAAGCATTGCAACTTTTACTTTTTGTGTGTGATGGATAATCTTGTTTTTTGTTTTGGTTAATATTCTTAAGCTTTTTTCTGTGGCACTTTTAAATTACTTTGAAACAGTTTGATCTTAATACTTGGAATAGACTGAGGAATTGAAATAAAGAGGGGTAGAAGATAGTTTATCCAGATAGCATTAGCCTTAAAAGAGAAATCTATATGCAAACAAAGGTAGAAGAATAATTGTGTAGGTGGTACTTGAGTATTACAGAGAATTTGATAACATGTCTCAAACCTGAGTGCATAGATCCTGGGGGACTGGAGTAGAATCTATTAGGAAATAATGTAATATAAGCATTGGGGCAGCCAAATTTTATTCAATGCAGGGAATAGAGGAAAAATTTGAAGAAGAGATGGACACTTTTTTTTCCCTTAAGATTTTATTTATTTATTTATTTGACAGAATGAGAGAGATCACAAGTAGGCAGAGAGGCAGTCAGAGAGAGAGGAGGAAGCAGGCTCCCTGCTGAGCAGAGAGCCCATGCAGGCTTCGATCCCAGGACCCTGGGACCATGACCTGAGCTGAAGGCAGAGGCTTTAACCCACTGAGCCACCCAGGCGCCCAAGATTGACACTTTTGAAATCTTCAAGTATGAATATAATGTAAATCAGTCAGATATATTAACATAAGAAATATGAAAAACTAGAACTAAAAGGAAATAGAAAAATCAAATTACATTCTCTTTAGCTAATTTTTCTTTTTCCAGTATTTTAGAACTATTAAAATAAAATTTGTCTACATTTATATTCCTATTCTATCAATATTTTATACCCTTTCATTTATTTTATAGAATCATCTTTTAATAGATGACTTTAATAGATCTTTAAATAGAACTTAAACATGCATATTACATATTTTTTACTTTTTTTTTTACCATATGTTATACAAGCAATGATATACATGTCATATAAATACACTAATATGTAATTATTCTTTTTGGAAACAGAATCAAGTATTATACATAATATGTATAGTTTTGAATTCTCAGATCTTCCCAATAAATTTTGGGTTAAGGTAGTGTAGACAAGAAGGAAAATCTTAAACCCCAAATGTTAGATTTGGTGTAATACATTTGTATCAGCTAAACCCAAGGAGATGCATATATCTCAAATTTGAGGAGTGAAGGTAAAGTAAGAACAAAAGAATGTGAAAAAAAGGATCCATTTTAACTATTTAAAAGATAAAAAGACTATTAAGAATAATTCTCTTTTAAAGGACCAGATCTACATTTGTCAAAATTGCTGTGAACACAGATCCTTTAAGCTTTATTTCTCAATAAAGAATTTCCCAAGGGAATGTGCTACAGGGCCCTCAGTAGCAACTTTGCCCAGAAGTGTTCTAATTAACTGTACCAGAGGGTCTGTTGTGCTGTCTAGTTAATGCTTTCTATCTGGTTCTTTGCTGGCCATCATGTATCATTGTTCAGCGAGTGACAGCAGTCAGGTTATTAAAGGTGTAGATATTAAATTAACAACAGTAGTAAACATTGTAGCTGTACTTCACATCTCAGCAGAACCAATGAAGTGGATGACACTGAATCCATGCTGATATGCTGCAATGACAGATGGGCGTCATTTAACACAATACATCAGTGGGCAACCCACGTACCACAGCTGTCCTCCACTAAATGAATTAGATCAGGGTAATTAATCTAAGGCAGAAAGTATTACTAAAGTGGATCCTAAGCAGAATTAGAGAAGGAAATCTCCTGCTCAAAAATGGAAAAGGATTTATGCATTATGTTTTAGTGCTGACAAGAAGGTTTCCAAAAGTTATTTTACTTCTTAAAAAAACTTATAAAATTATTCAGTTTTGTTTAGAAGCAAACTCACCATTTGTGGCTAACGTGGACTATGCTCATTCCTTTATTCTTGTGCTTAAAGTAGAAATTCAACATGGTATATAGGGATATGTTCTTTAAAACAAATCTAATTATCTTTTGTGACATATGTTTGCTCCAGGTATAAGAATGTGAGGACTAGAAGTTAAACTGGTAATGATTTTCATGTTAAATTTTCATTTTATTTTATTTTATTTAAGATTTATTTATTTTTGAGAGAGAAAGAGAGAGAGAGAGATGCACATGCATGGGAGATTGGAAGACGCAGAGGGAGAGGGAGAGAGAAACATAAGCAGACTCCACCCTGAGTGTGGAGCCCCTCAGAGCTCTATCTCACAACCCTGAGATCACCACCTGAGCTGAAACCAAGAGTTGGTCTCAACCAACTGGGCCATCCAGGCGCTCCAAATTTTCATTTTAGGTGGATTTGAGAGAGAGAGAGAGAGAGATAACTTTTTTCCTTTCTGATTTCATTTTCCTGCCAAACTAAAGATAATTTCAGTTTACAAAGGAGTCTTGCATGAAACAAGGTACATATTCTTAACAAACTGGAGGAATTTCTTAAATATCTTATTTTAAGAATCTACTTAAGGTATATTAAAATATATTTAATACTTGAGTTATTAACACCTCTACTCATTTATAATAATTTACATTTAAGACCCAAATACTTATAATTTAATATAAAGAGTTGCTTTTTAAACTAGCTTTAGTCTTTTTATGACCTTAAAGTACTGATTTGTGATGTGTATTTTTTAAAAAGAAAATGTTCTGATGTTGTATTTTAAAACTGCCAGTAGGGCATCTGGCTGGCTCAGTTGGTTGAGCAGCTGCCTTTAGCTCATGAGGGTCATGATCCCGGAGTATTGGGATTGAGTCCTGCATCAGGCTCCCAGCTCCTTGGGGAGTCTGCTTCTCCCTCTGACCTTCTCCTCTCTCATGCTCCCTCTCACTGTCTGTCTTTCAAATAAATAAATAAATAAATAATCTTAAAAAAATAAAATAAAATAAAATAAAAACTGCCAATAGATCAAAGTCAGAAACTATATTTAAAATCATCAAATAAGCCAATTCCTTCTTTCATGTTTAGCACTAAATCAATGTGTGCCTAATTGTACTTACATTTCTTTAAACCAAAAGATCTCAGTGCTGAGAAATTATTTTCTAATTCATGAATATCTTACGGAGTTAATTTCTAATGTTTCTCTGGTATCTTCCTATGAAACATATTTATAACAATTGTGTCCATTGATCAGGCAGCATGTCCTCTGCTCAATTATGACAGTTCTCCTCTAGTTTTTGCTTTCTTTCTATTCTCCTTTCAAGTGGTTCCTTTCTTCTACCTCTCATGTGAAGATGGGAAAACCTGCTGCTAATTACTTCAGTTAAAATTTTTAACACAGCAGGAAATATCCAAACACAGATCTTTCTTTTTTAAAGAATTTGCTAGCTTCTTGTTAAGTTAGCAACTCTTAGTTGGAGGTCTGCAACAATCACGTCAAAGTATTGTGTGTTTATTGTAGAAGCATAGCTAGCTGCAGCTGCAAGAAGCTACCACATGCACGGTATCTGATTTTTAAACTTATTATCTTGATCATCCATGATTGGAGTAAATTGTAGACTAACTGCTGATCACATTCAAGTATTAAAATTGAAAATATTTTTGAAGGGCAGGAAAATACAAACACACCTCAGTGTGCAAGGATGTTTAGTCTCTCTCCCTAAATCCTCACAAATTTAAAAGTGCACTTGTACATCAAATTACATAATTATCATAAACAATCTCATCTATATTTTAAACTGAAAATAAAAGATTAAATGCAAAAGCAAAAGGACTATAATATTTAATTTAGTTCCATTGACTAAGAACTGTGTTAACTCTTAAGTTTAACCTGCAGGGGCCCCTCTCTCTTGGCCAAAAGAATAGTTTGTGTTATTTTAGAATACTAGTAAGACTAAATTTAGTGGATTCAAATTTTTTTCTGATGTGGACAGCTGTCTACAATAGTGTGAGCTGAATGGCCATTGAGCCGAACAATTCAAAACCAGTTTTTGTTGCTGCTTACCCAGAGATATTTTGCATTATGTTCAGAAGTTCTTTGCTTATAATATCCTCTTGTATCACCATATAGTTTAAACTCTATACTCTGATATATGAGCAGCAATCAAATACTACTATAAACTAATTTTATAGCTATAACCTATGATATGATAATTTAGAGTGACAGCAATATACTGTCCTTTGCATATAAAGCTGACATGACTGAGTCACCAATATTATGATGTATTTTCAGTCATATTCATATCCTGACTTTTCTATTTTTTTTATCTTGAGTGTATTATTTTAACTACCTGAACTTGAGAGCTCATCTCTAAAATGGGAAGAATGACCTTTTGCATTGTTTTGAGACCCAGATGAGAGAAAGAAATATTTTCATATTCAGTTCCTTTGCTGTTTATGGCACAGCAGTCTCACAAATATTTTGCACTGCCAGTGTACAAGGACTGATAGAACATTATTTATGAAATTGGCTTGGCATGGAAAAGTAACAGGCATGATTTATAAGAGAAGAATTTCTTATACAAAGCTGTTTTACTTGATGTTCCAAAATGTAGCCTTAAAAGATGCTCTCACCAACTTAATCAACCAAATCTCCATCTATACAAAACAAAACCAAAACTAAATCTACTTGGAAATGATTATTACCTATTTTGGTACCATTTCAAGAACAAGTGGTTGGATTTCAGATTCTAATAATGCAGATACACTCTTTCTTTATGGATAATAGTCATTGAAAAGGTACCTAAGCATAAAGATTGATGAATGGAAGCTCATTATGATATGATTTTCTATAGAATAGAGTTAATAATTCAACTTCAAGTTACTGGGGTATTTAAAAAAAAAAAGACATTTTAAACTGGTCCCCTACAGTTTAATTTTCTTCAAACTAAATAAGAATAAGCTGCCAGTTTCAGGCATTTGAAGTCTTCGTATTATTACTCTTAGAGTCTACAAGTGGCATAGGTATTATAGAGATAAGACTATCTTTAGAAGCAAACAGATTTGTATTATGGGCAAGATACTTAGCTATACTTGTTTTTTTTTCCTCATCCAGGGAATGGGAGTATCCAAACTTGCAAATTCATTGCCAGAATTATATACAAGTATGTCCGTGGAACATGGTAAGGATGCCTCACACATAACACAAGCTCAGTAGTCGTTTATCATTACCTTTAAATACAAAGCCAAAGCAAGGGTAAAGTTAGCAAGTAGGAAAGGCTTCTGAATTTCTTTGTCCCTACATCATCAATGAGTTATTTTCCCGTTCCAGAGACCCAAACTACAAACAAACAAACAAACAAAAGAAACAGCCCTAGGGAACCTTGTCCATTACATAATGTGGAGAGAGATACTCTCTGGGGCGATTGCTACTACATGGGCTAAAGGACTAGATATCTAGGATGGTATCATTATTAACTGAGATAAAGAATGCAAAAAAAAAATCTGATTTGGAAGGGTTCAGAGAAGGAGTCTACTTTTCATAATGTAAAATATAGGGCATTTAGATAGAATTATTAGACATTTGTGAATGAAGTTATGGATATTTACATACCAGTGGAAGCTTTTATGTTTTAAGAATAGAATAAATCACTGAAGGAACCTACAGAGCATATAGGAATAAGGGCCAAATACAAAATCTGGAATATTAGATTAATAAAGATAAAAATAATTGTGTGTGTGTGTGTGTGCATGTGTGTGCATGCACACAATTAAAATTGGAGTCATGAAGAAGAGGAATAACTCGTCTTCTGTCGAAGTAAGTAGAACAGTAGCATTGATAAAAATACAGTAATGTTTAAGTTAGAGATCAAAATTTCAGAATTTCTGAGGGAATTAAAGGACAACTGAGTCTAAGAGTCTGAGGGGTTGTTATTGATATTGGAGGCTAAAAAATTGGAAAGAATGAGATCAGGATGTTAAACAAGTGCCCAGGGCACACATCAACCACTTCGTTCCAGGGGGAAAGGAGAGAGTGAGCTGAAGTACAGTATAATGGACTTAATTTATTGGTGGAGGTAAGACAATAACCTACATGTTGTCTAATCATTTTATTTTTGTCCAGTCATTTTAATGGGAAAATGGAAACTATAGAAAAAATAGTGTTATCTATCAAAACTAAGATATGTGCCATGCCTTTGATAGTTACTCAATGTAGTCCTGAATTAAAAGATCTAATTACTGGGGCACCTGGGTGGCTCAGTGGGTTAAGCCGCTGCTTTCAGCTCAGGTCATGATCTCAGGGTCCTGGGATCGAGTCCCACATGGGGCTCTCTGCTCCGCAGGGAGCCTGTTTCCTCCTCTCTCTCTGCTTGCCTCTCTGTCCACTGTGATCTCTCTGTGTCAAATAAATAAAATCTTTAAAAAAAAAAAAAGATCTAATTACTTAACTTGTCAGTTTATGAGTTCCTGAGAGATTTTTGAAGGGAAATTTCTTTTTTGAAGATACAGTTCATTAATTTCTAAATCTTCTAAAACATAATCTTTAATGACTATAAACATCCTTAATAACTATGAAAGAAATAATATCCTTATAATTTTAATAAAAGTTAAAAAGATAACAGGTACATTTTATTAGCATAATGCATGTGAAGATTAAAAGCACAATACTTGGGCTTTGCTATATATGCAGTCATTTTTGCTTATATGCTTATTTGGTCTTGTTGAGAAAAGGCAATAGGTTATGAAGGGCAGATGTTTGGTGAAGGCAGATGGAGTGACCAGTGCCCAACATCTCCTTCTGCACACAACACATCTCTCACCTGTGATCCACTGCTTCTGAATCATCAACAATTCTCTCATGATTATTGACAACAAAAGAGTGATCTATTGGTATTGAAATCAGCGGCCCGTGGGTCTTGCTCTGGCCCTTAGTATATTTATCTTTATGTATGATGAATCAGATTCACAAGACCGTATCTTTCCTTTAACCAAATCTTTATAACCATCTGTATCTACTTATATTTCACAGTCAAATGTTATTCCCTGATACTGTTCACGGTGTTCCTAGTAACAAGCAAGGATTTAGGAATGCTTGTTGAACTGAAGTCAAATCCCAAATACATATCCTGAAAAAGAGTACTCGCAATATATCTAGGTCTCTAGAAATGATTTTGCCACTTGAAGAATAAAAGAACTATAATTTTGAGATTACACTACCTGAATAATGTGTTTTGTAATCATTTATTTATACGTTCATTAGTGCTTCAGCTAAGAGGTAGGTCAGTGCTAAGTTAAAACAACTTTCTTTTCTCCAGCTTCCTCTTTTTAAGAAGTTGTGAGAAAGAGAAAAGAAAAATCATTTGAGGCTATTGACTAAGATGAGGTGGACTTTCATGTTTCTCTAGATGTCTTTCAAATTCTTGTAAGAACTGTTGTCTAATATCAGTTAACAATGGAAAAGCCTATAGATTACGAAGTAAACCATAATCTTACATGTATGAACATGCATGCATGCATATGTGTATATATACACATGTGTGCATACTCATATATGCATATTTTATGTTTGTGTCTATGTATTTACTGTAGGATGCAGAAAAATATTCATAGTAGATTTTTTCTCATTTTAGGAGAATGGTTGATTCAGTGACTCAACTTGCTCTATTTTTCAGAATGATACTCTTAAGCAAACAAATGTAGTACATCAGTGGAGGTGTTACAGTGGATGTTTTATCTCAGAACATCTCCTGTCTTTGCTAGCTTGCCAGCCCAGAATGAAGTAAGCTTATTAGCAGGTTTGATCATAACAACGAAAATTACAGAGATTTGCAATTTTGCAAATTTGTTAACAGATTTCATCCAAGGTAACTTTTAATGTTTGGGACATTTCAATCACTATCACTCACTGATTCCAGTGAATGTGCTTTGAACTCTAGTTAAACTCGTGGATATTAATTACTTGATGTCTATTATGCAGGATTATGTATTATGCATGGTTAGATACCAAAAAGGCCTGTATTTACATTTCAGCTTCACTATTAGCCAGCTCTGCAACCTTAAAATGTAATTTTATCACACTTGGCCCTAGGTGTCCTTATCATCAAAAGAGTTTGATTTATGTCATTACTTTCATAAGGGATAAATATGATTAAATATGTAATGGCACTAACATAAGACCTAGCACATAATGGATGCTCTCTAAAAGTTCTTTTCTGTTTTTGTTCTTTCCCTAAGTGGCAGTAAAGGAGCAAATGATCTTTAATCCTTAAAGACACAGTTCCAAATAGAAATTGAGCTTTGAATGTAAGTGGTGATAATAATGTGACGTTTAGTTATCAGAAATGTGGACCTGAAAGTTTTAAATAAATTTATAGGCAATTCCAATTCCATATATACATATTTGAAATATATATATTTGATATATATGTATGTGTATATATATATGTGTGTGTGTAGTGTGTATGTGTGTGTATAAGAATTTTAACTATTATATGAAAGATTGCTGCCATTCAGCCATCCTGTTGACTTCTGATCTATCTTATTTTGATTAGTTTGATTGGGCCCCCTCAGAATGGATATGAACTGATTGCTTTATGTTTGATTGAATGACTTAAGTGAAGTTCATGAAATCTTTTAAAGTAGAAGGACATTATGTCTTCATCCAGACATAATGGCAGAGAATTCATCTTCTGTTTCTGTTTCTGCTCTATCCGGAAAACAATAAAAACAAAAGCAATCACAAGAAAAAGGGCTTTACATTTGTTTGACATATTCTTTTATATATTATGTATATAATATATATAATATTCTTTTATATACACTGTATTTTAATGGAAAATTTAGTTCTGATAGCTTTATTATTGAATACTTGTTAATGAAGATTAAACAAGTGTATATTAGATACAAGAGTATATTACACACTTTCTTCATGCTTGGTAACCTGCTAGGTCCCCTACTTTGTCTTTCAGTGTATAATTATTTTCTTTCTAATTCCCATAATGTTAACAAATTTTACTATTGTAACATACTTTAGGTAGAACACTACAGAATATATTCTATGCACAAAGATTTTTTTCTCTGAAAGAGAACATTGATAGGGAATTAGTGCAGCTGGTGAATCACACACACGCACAAAGATCTATCATGTAAGTATTTGATTCTTTTCTTCCAAGGTAACCTAAAGGCACTGTATTTTTATAGAGATTAACTTGTTTGAGAACAGAAGCTATTAATCTCTCCCATAACAGGCTGCTGAATCATTCTCATTCATTCTGTCAATGTCATTTTACAACTGAGTTTCAGAAAATTTTTGCAAGAATAAGATATATAAGTATTCAAAAATGCTAATATGCTCAGCTGAGTATTCCTAATTATGTCTTCAGTTTATATTTGCTTAAGGCTTTTATGTTGCAATAATCGCCTCCTCATTTTCTTCCTTTTCCATTATACCATACTTGGCTGGTGCTAGGACTGTGGAATTCTTTGGCTGGTAAGTCTTTACTTACCCTGAATAATGGGATGCTTCAATGAAATATGTTAAAGAAATTAGTTGTCAAAGAGCACCTGGTTGGCTCAGTTGCTTAAGCATGTGCCTTTGGCTCAGATCACGATCCCAGAGTCCTGGGATTCAGCCTTGTGTCGGGTTTCCTGCTCCGGGGAAGTCTGCTTCTCCCTCTCCCTCTGTCCCTCCTCTCTGCTCATGCTCTCGCTCTCTGCTCTCTCAATGAATAAATTTAAAAAATCTTTAACAAGAAGAAATTAGTGATTAAAAGGATGGAAAAGTCATATCTCTTTAATCATTGTGCTAACCTAAAAACAGTTACTTATATAGATACAAGTTCTCTCTAAAACTCCAGTGTAAATCTTACTTTTAAATGAGAAAGTAATACCAGTTATTTTACCAAGCCATGGATAAAATAGATACTTCCTTCTATATATGTTTCATAATGGCTCCACAAATTTTTCTTCTTTTTATCCTATTGGCTGCACAGAAAACATTATACTGCAAGTTCTTTTTTTTTTTTTTTAATGAACAAAGTCATCTGTCCATTTGGGATATTAAGTTAAGAATGATTCCAAAAATTGAGGAGTAATTAATCACAATGAAATAAGATCTGTTCACTTTACATGGGCTTTTACTAAATTATAAGTTTCTGTGATCCCTTTGCTTTTTTTGTAAGGCATTTTATTTTAGAATAGCTTTATAGAAAAGTTGTGAATATAGAGAATTCTAATATACCTCTCATCCAGCCTGATTTATTATTAATATCTTACATAAGTATGATATATTTATCACAAATAATGAACCAGTTTGATCCATTGTTATAAAGTCCATACTTTATTCATATGTCTTCAATTTTTACCTAACATCCTTTTCATGTGCCCAGATCCCATTCAGGATCACTTTTAGTTATTACATCTCCTTAGGCTACCCTAAGCCATGATGGTTTCTTAGACTTCCCTTGTTTGGATAAGCTTAACAGTTTTGAGGAGAGCTGATCAGGTATTTTGTAGAACATGCTTCAACGGAGATTTGTCTAATGCTTTTCTCATGAATAAACAGAGATTATTGCATTTTGAGAGACAACTCAGAGTCAAAGTTCCATTTTCATCACATCATATCAAGGGTATATCCTTTCAAAGTTATTTATCTACTGATGTTTATCACCTGGCTGAGAGAGTTTTTGTCAGGTTTCTTCACTTGTAAAATGATTCTACCCTTTCCATACTGTACTCTTTGGAAAGAAAGAGCTATGTGCAGTAGACACTTAAGAGGTGGAGAGTTACCTTCCACCTCTCAGAGACTATCTAAATGAATATCTAAATGAATTATTTGGACGTTTGGACAGTGAGATAAGCTTATTTCTGTAGTTGAATGGAATTGCAAATTCATAACTAGGAAAAAATGCAAGTAAAATTTGAAAAAAAAAACAATGACTTCATCAGACATCTATTGGGTAAACTTAATAGTACTACATCTCTGTTTTATCACTTTTACTAAGTACAAGATGTAATGCTAGTGGATTTTAGGATAAATATTTTGTTGTTACTAGATTTTTGTCCCATTAATTTTATATTATTTTAATATAATTATTGTATTTGGTTTCTATGTAATTATGACTCCATTGAACTTAAAAGGAAAAGTCAAAATAGAATTAATAAAAGATGCTTCAGACACCTGTGTGGCTCAGTTGGTTAAGCCACTGCCTTTGGCTCAGATCATGATCTCAGGGTTCTGGAATTGAGTCCTGCCTGGAGCTCCTTGCTCAGTGGGTAGCCTGCTTCTCCCTCTGCTGCTCCCTCTGCTGCTCCCCCTGATTGTACTCTCTCTCTCTGAGACAAATAAATAAATAATAATAATAATAATAATAATAATAAAAAGATGCTGTATGAGTTTCAGGGGCTGCCATCCATAAATTTGTTTATGTTAGTGGAAACATATATATTGGTCAGGCATGACTACTGGAAATGTTTTGATAGGAAAACTTAGTTAAATATCTTGAGACTTTTTTCTCCCCAGAGATTTGCAAATGGAAATGTGGGCATTATCTATGTAAAGAGCACTATTATCCTCATCATTTTTAAATAACACTAAATTACCTTTGAACATTGATTTCTTCAAATAGATTACATTTTTTTTGAAGGATCTAGAAAATAACAGTTGTATATTTTAGTGGGTTCATACTGGAGTATATGCCTAAACCTGTTTGTCTACAAATAATTAAATTGGTCTTTTATGTTTTATTTTTTATTTATTTTTATTTTTTATTTTTTATTTATTTTTTTAAACCATTCTTTTTTTTTTTTTAAAGATTTTATTTATTTATTTGACAGAGAGAGATCACAAGCAGGCAGAGAGGCAGGCAGAGAGCAAGGAGGAAGCAGGCTCCCTGCTGAGCAGAGAGCCCAGTGCGATGCTGGGCTCAATCCCAGGACCCTGGGATCATGACCTGAGCCCAAGGCAGAGGCTTTAACCCACTGAGCCACCCAGGCACCCCTGAATTCATCTTTTAAAACCAGTTTCTCAGGGATGCCTTGGTGGATCAGTCGTTAAGCATCTCATTTTGGCTCAGGTCATGATCCCAGTGTCCTGGGATCTAGCCTAGCGTCAGACTCTCCCCACTCTGAGGGAAGCCTGCTTCTCCCTCTCTCACTCCTTGTGCTTGTGTTCCCTCTCTCTCTGTGAAATAAATAAATAAAACCTTATAAATAAACAAATAAATAAATAAATTTTAAAAACTGTAGTATCTAAATACCAACTAAATCTTTACTTAGAGCTTACTATATGTAACTATATATAGTCTTACTATATAGTCTTAAGTATACAGTCTTATATACTTAGTGCTTACTATCTATAACTATATATAGTCTTACTATATAAAGGTCTTTTCTTAAAAGAGGAAAGGGAGCAGCTAAGGAAACATTTACCAAGTGCTATATTGGTAAAGTGAGTATTTTATGCTTATTACATTCTTCTTTTTCCTAATTCTAATGAGCTATTATTTTAGTAGTCACTGTGCATTGGACTCAAAGAAACAAAAGGTTTGGAATTGGGCTCTGGTTCCAAATCAACCTCCACCACTTGCTAGCTCTTTAATTTTGAACAAGCTACTACATATCTCTGAACTTATTTCCTTATTCATTCATTAAACAGATAAACCAAAAAAACTCTATTATAGGGCTTATGGGGTTTTTAGAAATTTTAAGGAACTTATACAGTATAGTTACTGTTACTACAGTATAGTCACTATATGTTATGTTTTCCTCTGGATTTTTTGGGGGGGGGCACATAGGAGATGATCCATCAGTGCATCAAGGCTAATTGCAATATTCTTTGGAAGCTTTATACTTTCATTTATCTTTTATCCTACATGTTATAAGACAATAATTATCACATATGAACCTACCCTAACCTAAGGATGAAAAAAATCATGCATCTATGTGCTTCTCTTTCAAACCATGTTATGTGTATATTTATATGACTCTTGTATTTTATCCTGAGATGAGGTAATCATAATCATGAAATTTTTCATTCCTTTTCTTTTTCTTATTACTCTCTCCTCAGTTCTTCAATTTTTTTGTTCTTTTTTTTAAAGATTTTATTTATTTGTCAGAGAGAGAGAGAGAGCATGAGCAGAGGGTAGGGGCACAGGGAGAGGGAAAAGCAGGCTCCCCTTCTGAGCAGGGACCCCCAACAGGACACGGGGCTCCATCCCAGGGTCCTTGGATCATAACCTGAGCTGAAGGCACAAGCGTAAATGACTAAGCCACTCAGGTGCCCTTCTTTTGTTCTTTTTTGTTTGTTTGTTCTCTTTTTTTTTTAAGTCCTTTTTAAAAATCAGTTTGAGAAACTTCTATTCACCTATTTGTAAACAGTGAATGATTATCTTCTTGACAACTCCTAGTTTATATGTGCCCATCAAAGGCATTCTTTATTTCTGCAGTGTTTTTAGAATCCTTGTAATTCTTTTCTTCTTGTTTTTCTTTTCTTCTTTTTTTTTAAACCTTTCCTTTTCCCCATATCACAGCCTCTAGTAAGTACCATTCTACTCTCTATTACTATGAGTTCATCTTGATTCTTATAATTTCTGTCTTTCTGCTTAAGTTATCCATCTATTCTCGTATGTTGTCTGCTTTCTTTCATTATGGCCCTTATCATACTAATTATACTTATTTTTAATTAGTTGTATAATAATTGCAACATTTGTGTCATATGAGTTTGCTTGTGATGCTTGATTTTTCTCTCCAAACTGGGCTTTTGTTTGTCTTTTGTTTTGCTTTGTTTACTTTTTCATACACCTCATAATTTTTTGTCAAAAAACAGACTTACATCGCATAATGGGATGTCAGGTTCATTGGCCTCTACTGTGACAATTTCTGTTACTTTGGCTAGAAGTTGTGCTTTTAAAAGTGTTTTCTATTACTATAAGTACCAGAAGGCTCATATTTTTCTAACATCCTTGGTTTTGTCTCCTATAACTTTGGCCTTCCCTAAGTGTTCCTACTTAGAGGAATGTATTACATGCCTTCTGGTGATGTGATAAGGAGATGAGGTGTATTTGGTGGGGATGGTAGCAGGGACACATTCTACAATCTCCCAATTGAATCTCAATGTTCTAATACACATGTGTCTGGCCTGTGACCTTCACAAGTATATATTCTTATATAATTCTCCAACTATCGGTGAAACAGGAGGACTATGGGAGGCTGCAGAGAGAGTGATGCCCTTACGTATTCCTCTGAGACAAGGCTTTGATAAGGTTTTGCTACTGGAGTGTGTCCTTGCTAAGAAGAATGCTTTGGGCATATTTCAAAGTGATTACTTTGTCTCTTCTGCCAGAGACACTATGGAATCTTTCTGGAGAATGCAGAGATAAAATCTGCTTCTGGAAGCTTCAAGTCATGTATACGATGGTCCAACAACAAAAAAAATCATCCTTTCTCTGAAAATCAAAGGAAATATTGAAACTTGGATTTATTCTCTGAAATTCAAAAGCTGTATACAGAAATTTTGCTATGTTAATAATGAGAGTGACCTAAAAGGGAAGTATACTAATGAACTAATATTATTATTTGTTGGGGAATCAGCTTATGTAACGTTAAGTCTGCATTCTTCACTATTATTCTGTATTCTTCTATTCTTTTTTTCTTCCTTGAAGACCATGCTTTTATCAAACCTAGAATATCACATTTCCTTTCAAACAAGACCTTCTTATGAACTTCTTTAATATTGAAGGTGAAAATAAGGCTAACAATACCCATCATCTTAGTTTGCTTGGATTTGGGAGATGTTATGTAAACTATAAACTTGGTGCCAGGATATCAATAAGTCTCAAATCATTTTGAGAACACTTTCAAATGCAATGAGTAAGCATGCTATCTCACAGGTTTCTAGGAACACACAAAGATGGTACCCCAGCAGAACAGCAATTGATCAAAACTGGTAGGATGCAGATAAGTCAGTGCTTGTGGGGAGGTTTATAGCTTTAAGTGCTTTTACTAGAGAATTAACAACCCAAGCTTCTGACTGAGGGAGAGATTATTATGAATAATCCTATGTCAACAAATTAGAAAAATGAAATGTACAAAGTCCATAAAGATAAAAACTGACTCAAGATGAGATAGAAATCTTGGCATACCAACAACAGGTAAAGCCATTGATTAATTATTAAAAATCTTCCCATAAAGGAAAGCCCAGGCTTAAATAATTTTGTTAAGCATTTAAAGACAGAAATAAAGGGGAAAATTATAATATTACAACATTAAAAAGTCAGCTTAGTGCAGACACACATATAGTTCCACACACCAATATACAACCTCAATTTCTTTAAAAATATAAACTAAACAAGAAAACATTTTGCTTACCAAATTATAAAATTTCATAAATCATTAATGAGACTTCTGTGTTATAAAGTAAAATGGAGTAGACACTGCAAAGCCCTACTCACTGAAAAATGGATAGTACAACAATATTTATATATTAATATTAATATCCCCACTACAACAATATTTATTGCATTTCTGATTCTCAGGAAATAAGAAAAATATCTAAAATGTCTCTTTGTATGCTCCATGCCAGAAAAATGGGAATAAAATTTAATGCAGTTCTCCAATTACATGAAAAATGTTAATACCGGCATAAGTGACAAAAGAAAATAAGAAAAAGAAAAAACTAAACTCACAAAACTTCATGAATTTCCATTTATTTAAAAACATTAAATATACTTCTGAATAACTCATGAGTCAAAGAAGAAATTATAATGGAAATAAACAATTTATTGGACTTGGATAATAATCCAAATATTGTATATAAAATTTATGAAATGCAGTTAAAGTGAATGTTTATAGTTGAGTGCTTATATTATAAAATAATAGTTGATGTTAATTTATGAGCTGTGTCCCAGTTATGATGTTATTAAAAAAAAAACCAGAATAAAACCAAGGATTGATCCAAAGAAATAATGGAGATAAAAGCAGAACTTAGTAAAAAAGAAAACAATATAGAGAAACACACTAAAGACACAAATCTTTGTTGCGTTGAAGAAGAAAATAAGAAGGAATGAATAGGAATTTGAAAGGAGCGATAAATCCAAGTTCAATTTACACTAAATATAATGTGACAGTTTTATGTGAATAAACTAAAAGCATTACACAAAACAGATAAGACATGAGACTAGGTTTCAAGCTTTCTGTTTGACTCCTGAATGCATATTTTCATCACAACATTACAATTAGGCTCTCTCATTTGGTATATTTTCTCTCGGACTTTATCTGTATATCCATACATCATCTGGGAAATAGTACACAATAATAGTACACAAAAATCTCAACTGCCTATGTTCAATATAGAGAGGCATGTGCATGCCTGTAATTATATATAATGTAAACCTCGATAAATGCCATGTGAATTACACCTTAGTATTTCAGGGGAGAGAACATTTACCCTTGAACTGAGGATAGGGAGGGGATGACGTGAGAATTAGAAAAGAATAAATTAAAAAGTTAGCATTTGGGGGTGCCTGGGTGGCTCAGTGGGTTAAAGCCTCTGCTTTAGGCTCAGGTCATGATCCCAGCGTCCTGGGATTGAGGCCTGCATCAGGTTCTCTGCTCAGCAGGGAGCCTGTTCCCCCTGCCCCCCGACTTTTTCTGCCTGCCTCTCTGCCTACTTGTGATCTCTGTCTGTTGAATAAATAAATAATAATAAAATCTTTAAAAAAAATGTTAACATTTGGTCTTGGGGGAAAAAAAATGTCTATGAAAAAGCCCAGCCAAATTGATAGAATGAGCAAGAGCAAGAAGACAGGGAATCTCATGTTGAAGTGAACTTTTTAGCATTTCGCTCTTTCATAGGACTGGTTATGTAGATGTGGCTTTGATAACACTGAAAGAATACAGAATATTCTCAGAGCCTTGGATAATATAGTCACAACCATATAAAAAACACTTAGTGTTTCTGATATCTTATTAGGTATTGGGAGATAGTTCTTCATAAATCTCATCTTTCTGTACATCTTGGTATTACCAATCCATCTGCTCCAGAATTATCTTCTCAAGAATTGTTTAATAAGACATCCCTGGAAAGGTAGAGATAGATAGCCTTTCTGGATCAAGTTTATTTACATTCAGTGATAGTAAACTGGGAGACTTCCCATTCTCTGAAGATATTCAGGCTAATAAAGATGAATATGTCTCTCTGACTTTTCTGAAGATATTTGAATACATTCTAAGATAATAAAGATAATTCTCTCTCCAAGGGGAGGAAAGATAGGTTTGCCAGAGCCTCCTATATGATGTCAGAGTTTCCTAATCTCAGGATTCCTTTTTTATGCACACCCACAGTAGATGGGGGTAATACCTGAGCCTTAGGACATCACTCTATGGAAATTAGGGATGAGGGAAATGACACCAATGGTTACTCTTACTTTAAGTAATAAAACTGTCTAAATCCATTTGTACTCATTGTGTCCTTGCCAGCTGAATCTGTGGAGGTGTGACAAGCCAACGTAGCACTTCCCACCATGCTGCTGCATAGGACTGACTTTCCTGATTGGCATTAGATTGATTTTTCCAAACTCTGGAATAGTTGGGAAATAACTTAATTGATATGGAGTTGGGAAAAGGAATACAGATATACACTTAACAAATACAATTTGCAAATATTGTTTATTTATGGCATCTTTATTAACAATTAACTTATGTTCCATTTTAGTTCTTCCTAAATATTAAATATGTCAGCATTTATTAGCTCCTGGCTCCTATCTTATTAAAGGTACAGGTACCTTGATATCATTAAAATCACATGAGAGAGTCATGGTACACAGTGAGGCTTATGACATTCATTCTATGGCTTAACTTTATTTACCTACAGGACATCAGCTTTAAAATTATAAAGCAAAATTTTACAAAGACATGGAAGATATAGTAAAGCATTTTGGCTCTGGGATCATGACTGGAGCCAAAGGAAGATGTTTAGCCAACTGAGCTACCCAGGCACCCCTGGATTTAAATTTTTAAGATAAAAATTATTCTCTAAAAGGTATCCAAAACTAGTAATCTATACATTATAATGCACCTTAGAAGAAGTATGAAAGTCTATAATATATGTACATGGTAAGTGTAGTTCTCTTGTTTGATTAATTATAGGTCCTGTCTTCCTAATTTTGGCCATTATAGGTCCACATATTTTTGTAAAATTCAAAAACTTTTCTTTCCGGTCTGATTTCTTAAAGGTTTTCAAAAGCTTAGTTCTGCTTGTTGGGTCTAGGATAGGGAGAAGTACCTTTAGAAGAGTATACCCATGAAAGTGTTGCAAATTAAAATATTTTTCTTTGATAAGATTATAATTTCAACATTATATATTCACTATACCTAAAAAAGGAGAAAGTAAATGGCAGTCTAGTTAATAAACAGAAGATAAAGCTCCATCCTAATATCTGCTTGTGTGAAATCTGGGATTGTGTATGGGCTAATTTAGCAGAAGTATTCATTTTAAATGACAATTATAAAATTTCAGTGGAGCTTGCTACTAATCAGAATCATAAAAACAAAACCCTCTCCCTGGCAAATGTTAGCATGGAGGGCCACATCTGCAGACTCCTACTACTACAATTGTATCTTCAATAGATAATAATGGTGAAAACTAAAATACGTGAGTATATCCTGAGCAGATGTTATGGGTTTAATATTGTGGTGGAGTAGTAACCTAATGTAGTGGACATTTAAAACAAATTTTCCTGCTTTTAAAGCAGTTATTAGATAGTTGATCCAATCCCTATGAATCAATAGTTTATAAAACAATAAAGAATCGAGATTGAAAGTCTTAGATATAGGCCCAGTTTTGTTATTCTCAATTTTTGTTGTCATGACTGAGTCACTGTCTTATGATTTATTATTGATTGAATTGTACAAACTCTTTCATATGGTAGTTTAAAAACTCATTCATGTGTTTATTCCTTCAACAAATTTGTTTAATGGCAACTCAGTATGAGACACTGTTCTGGCTGCTGAGATTACAGCAGTATAGAAAATAGTAAAGTCTCTGCTTTTTTTAGAACATTCATTATGGTAGGTTGAAACAGAAAATATGCAGGTGAACAAATACTTATATGTCAGATGATGACAAATACTCTGAAGAAAAACAGCAGAATAAGTGGATGGGATAGTAAAGCCAATGTTAACAGACTCAAATTCACTGTTTTTTCTGTGTATTGAATATGTAACTGCCAACTGTTATAAAGTAAGTGTTATTGCTGGTGAAGTACTATCACATATTCATTCATCAATACATTCTGTGTATATTTAGTGAAAATCTAGTATTTATAAGGTATTATAGAAGTCATTATTTTCACCTGAGTGATGTCGATTACTCTATATTGAATAGATTTTGAAATAATGATTCTCTGACTTATAACAATATATATAAAATATAGTTCTATATTTTAATGAGTCTATTTAGTTACAATCATGTCACTATGTCATAAGTAGAATAAAACTGCCTGTGAAATATATTAAGTATGATGCATAGTGGATAATAAATCTCTTTCATATGTCCATGCATACTTAAATAGAAGCTTTCTTTTATGAGTTGGTACTTAGTATCAGTTAGAAATTTTAAGTGTTGATCATAATAATACATTAGCATCCAGGAAAATCTTTATATACTATTGAATTGACTGTGTGTAACTGTGCCTTTATATCAATACGACATGCTATTCATCACCAACTAATACATAGCTTCATCAAGAGTAAAATCAAAAGCTAGGTTATACTTCTGGTAAGAGCACATTTTCCTTTATAAATATTAAGATACATATTTAGAATGCCTCAAATTGGACTCTCTTAATGTTTTGGATGGCCTCCAAAATCACATTCTCTTATGACTGACGATCATAAGTTTTAAGTGTAGGTAGTATTCACATTTATTTACATGGACTTTTGCTCTTCAGACCATGTGATAAGTGAAAGTGTAACATAGATGTACAGTCATTTTTGTGCTTCACCCAAAACTGTCTGTCAGAAAGTCCTTTCTTTGGCATTGCTGGAGAAGCTAGTACACAGGAGCTTTCCAAGAGTTTATTGTCCTGGGTAGGAAATAATTTGACAGTTTGGTATAGGTACAAATCTAGAACTCTGCCTGAACTCAGTAAATGCTCAACAAAAATTTGTTGAATAAATGGATAGTTATGGGCTAATTACATTTGATGACACAACTCAGAAGCTTTAGCCACTATTTGTAACATTATTTCTGTAGATAAATTGGTTCTTTACTACTGATCTTTCAATTTTGAGTCCAGGGTTATGACATACTAAAGTCAGCCATTCAGTTCAGTAAGTGTTAAATAAAACTACGTCACAACATGAAAATCCCACATAAATTGCAGACATATCAACATTAGTAAGAAGGAGAAAAAGGAAGCTACCATCAATGGGTATTTATTTGTACCCGTGGCTTGGCTTACCTGTCTAGAGCATTCAATAGTCTTTGCAGAATTCAAGTAGCTGTCTAGGTTATTTTACACATCATGGACGTATTTTGGGTTGGGATTGGGGTCTAGACTGATGAACACAAAATGGAGTTCAGAGGTCTTAAAGATCTGTCTCCTGCCTACATATATCTTATTTTCTACTTACATTTCTGTAGTACCAAATTTGTATATTTATCCAATCAAGCCTTACCATATCATGACCCTGTATTATACTCATCAAACTGTATGATAAACATGGTCTGATGTATTTCTCTCCTCAGGCCTAGAGCTAATTGGTCCTTTTATATGGTTGACATGTACAAAACTGTTTTTTAAAAAAAATCAAATTTATATGGCTCAATATAATATTAGGAACATAATCAATCACACTATTACAAGATGTACACAATATTTTATATAATACATAGTTTATTTTATACATTTTTATAAATTTATGTATATATGCTAACGTTACTATCATCATCGCCTCAAGAGCCTTATGCAGTCTCTGCAACATAGTAAGTACTTATTAAGTGTTTGTAGTCAAATTAAAAGTGGGTGAGATAAGTCTGAAATGCTGAAGCACTTACAACTTTTTCCTAAATTTGGAAACTAAAAGGAGTTTGAACTTCAGTTCTGGAAGAGATGGTGATATTAATATTAAATATCTCCTTGTATTATTCTAGTTAAGACAGCAAAGCATGAAATGAAGCATCAATAATTATTTTCTAGATCTAAGAGCATTGCAATTTGTTGCCTGTTGAAGGATTGTTACAAGCAGCTTTAACTCTTATCCAAAATGCCAGTCCAGAGTCTGGGTTTTAAAAATTGTTCATTTATATCTTGGGTTCCCTATATTCATTTATATTTTGGCTTGTTGGGGCTTTATATCTGGGGCAGATGTCCTGGGCAGTGCAGGTAATGTTTTTTGATTGTGGTAGATACTGGTTGACAGAAAAGTCTAGAAAACATAAAGTAAGATATATTTTGTAACAGTGTGCAGAAAAAACTTTCTCTAGTCACCTTTTCCTCCTCTCTGTCCACCTTCTACTAGATAGGTTGTAACTGGACAGCTGTTTTATTTTTCATGGTAAGCATTTGTCAACATCATATAAGCCCAGTGGAAAATAACATTCCCTGCAGATTAAGACAAAGCTATTGGAAAAATCTACAAAATCTTAAAGTTCCTAAGAGAAATTTTAGCTTACAAACATACAGATTATTTTGAGTATAAATGGGCATTTGCACAAAAGCTTCTCGTATTTCTTTCTCAATATGGTTTATCCTTATTTTTTGCCACAAAAATATAGCAAATATCTCTTGGTCTGTGCAACCAATGGTCATTGACAAACCTGGCATTAAAAGCATTAGGCCTACCATATGAAAGAAGAAAACAAAATAATAATAATTTTTTAAAAAAAGGAAAGGCACCTGGGTGGCTCAATGGGTTAAAGCCTCTGCCTTTGGCTCAGGTCATGATCCCAGGGTCCTGGGATCGAGCCCCACATTGGGCTCTCTGCTCAGCAGGGAGATTGCTTCCCCTGCTCTCTTCACCTGCCTCTCTGCCTACTTGTGATCTCTGTCTGTCAAAAAAATAAATAAAATCTTTAATAAATAAATAAATAAAAGTAAAGGTAGTAGTGTTGATAAAGAAGCTACCAAAGTAATAATAATAATCAGCTGCTTTTCACTTTACATGAGTTACAGTTTTTAAAAAAAATAACTCAAATTATTAGGTACTTAATTTCTCATTCATTCATTTTTTTAAACATTATTTATTAGAGGTCTTTTTCCACCTATGATAAATTAACAGAGACCAGATATACCCTCTTACTTGTCACTACAAAAAACTGGAAACAATGTATGAAAATGGCTTTCGAAAATTTGACACTTACATTCCGCATTTGAAATTCCCAAATCAAAAGGGTCACTACAATAATACATTTGGAAGGCACAGAGATAATTTCTGAATGGTAACTAGCAGTTGGTAGCAGCCTACATTAAGATTTCGCACTAAGGAGAAAGAGTGGAACATACCAAAGAGCTGAAAATAAGAATTCCTTTTCCCATTAGCTAGCTTCAAAATCATCACTGTTTTTGCCAGCTCTTTTTTTTTTTCTTTTTAAAGATTTTATTGATTTATTCATTTGAGAGAGACATAGAGAGAGCATGAGGGGTGTGGGGCTCAAGGTCAGGGGAAGGGGCAGAGGGAGAGGGACAAGCAGACTCCCCACTGAGCGCAGAGCCAGCTGTGGGGCTCAATCCCAGGACCCTGAGAGCATAACCTGAGCCAAAGTCAAATGTTTAGCCAACTAAGGCACCTAGGTATGTACGATCTTTTCTTAAAACAAGTAGTTGGATTTCTCATGGGAGTTTCTGTTTGTGACTCTGAATTCAACAGCCTTTCACTACAAAGGTGCTACTCTGAAGAAATGAAAGTTATAAATAAATAAATACAGAAATACAGAAATAAAGATCTTGACTTTAGAGAGGAAAACTATTTTACTTTATCTTTAAAAGATTTTATCTATTTATTTGACAGAGAGAGGATAAGAGAGCAAGCACAAGCAGGGGGAGAGGCAGAGGGAGAAGCAGACTCCCTGCTGAGCAGGAAGACTGATGCAGACTGGATCCCAGGACCCCAGGATGATGACCTAAGCCAAAGGCAGACCCTTAACTGACTGAGCCACCTGGGCACCCAGGAAAGCTATTTTAAAACATATGAGGTCATAAATGGTTAATTGATGCTGGTCACTTATTCAGGCAGCTATGAACTGAGAGTTTTTTAGACATCCTACTCAGAGAAACTCATCTTGCTTTCCCAAGGGACAGTGACTGTGAACTAAAAGAAAGCTACAGTGTTCTTTCTCCTCCGGTGTAGTCTTAGCATTTTGTGGAAGCTGCTTAAAGAATCAGGAATCAAGGAAAGATGACTTGGGAGCTTATTTGGTAGAGAGGAATGGTTTAGTAGAAGCTTAGAATGGAATACAGTGGCCTTGTGTTAAGCCCTATAGCGGAGGCATCACTAATTATTTATATCCTGCTGTTAAGCGTAAAACAGGCTTGACTGCCCTTACAACAGCTGCAGTCTCACCACGTGTGTAGCACCATGACCTTTATGTGTGAGCTCTCCTGATGCGCTTTCAGGGGCACGGGGCACCGTAAGCAGGTAGAATCATTGTCAGAAGAGCCTTCTGAAGAGTCCTGGTGCATCAGCAGCAATTAATGCAGGTGGTATTTTAGACAAGGGAGCTAATGAGCTTTAATATGCATGCAGGTGAGGGAGTGCTGAATCAGTAGAGCCATTAATGAACCTATGACAGCCTAATTAGCTACAATTTAAAATCTATGGAATCTAATCAGAGGAGCTGAACACTGCTGCAAATCTGTGTATGAATGAGTCTTTCTAAATACTCCAATCTGTTGCTTAGTCACTGATTGATAGTAATTGCTTTTTTTCCTCTATTGTGTATAGGAAAATGCCCAATTTTGCTCTGATAGGGGAGGACACAACATTGAAGTTAAATGCCTAAGATGTTTAGCTGCTTAAGTTTAATCAGTGGATGTTTAAAAAAAATCAAAGTAAAATTAATTTTCAACTCTGAATATAGATGATTAAAAATATACCATCAACTTCTTATATATTGGGTTGGCGAAGACTTCATAGTTGTTAATCAACCGCAAATAGCATATCTGAAAAGTAAGCAAAGACAGTACAACATGCAAATGCATAAAATGCATTTATTAATCCATAATTTGTTTTAAAAGGACTTATTTATGTTAGTGATCAGAGATAACAGGGAAAAAATAGTTTTATTGAATGCTTGAGATGAGAAATAGTTTTCTGAGGTTAACACAATCTATTAAACATCCTATTTTAAAATGGCTGAACTAAGTGTTCTTTCAGAAATTGAGAATAATTTTATGAAGGTGTGAGGTGATACTATTTTGTAGTGCCCATTTGGTAATAACTGACATATAAAAGGTACAAGCAGTTTTTCTACTCTGACATTTCACCTTTATATAGCACAATTCATCTGAGAACCTTAAAGAACTTTGTAGGCTCTGATTTATTGAGTCTTATAACACCACTGGAAGACAGGTCACTGCGGCTCCTTTACAGTCAGCTCAACTGAGCTCCATTTGCTGAAGGTCATAAGTTAGTCAATGGAAGAACTGTAAAAAAGAGAACCAAGAAAGCTCAGAGTACTACTCCCTTACTTTTTTCCATTTGATAAATGGTGAACCTCACAATTGTGACATTTCAGATAAAAATCTATGCATCTAATTTTTGAATATCAACCAAAAAAAAAAAAACCAAAAACCCTTGAAACGTAGACTTGTAATTGTGAGTTATTTTTAAATGTCAATTTTTGCCACATATATATGATATTATCGGTTAACTAAATGAAGAGAATTGCCACATTCCTCATTGGTGTCAGTAGAAATGTTCTTGAAGTGTTGTTTCTGTTTGATTAACTCCAGGTACTGAAGCTGAAACCTAAAGAAGGTAAAAATGAAAAGTTTTCTGTAGTTAGGGACATCTAAAATAAAAGAAAGAGAAAAGAGAGAGGGGAAGGAAAGGAAAAAGGGGAAGGGAGGGAGAGAGAGAATACACACCACACACACACATCAACACATCCACCAAAGAACTTTAGGTGAGACAGCTTACTAAATAGATGCTGTGGACACAGAAAAGATGTATATAATCCATTAAATTAGATTTTAGTGGAATCTCTATATAGAAAAAAGAGAAACAGAAAAATAGGAAAAGATACCAACAACTCAAATGATATGTTAAAACAGTTTTAGATTATGTAGTAGCACTTCTGCAAATCCTTATTGCTAGTTTAAAAAATGTACTGCAAGGGCAATTGCATGAAATCTGATGTTTCAGTGAAATTCGCTTGATTTCTGCTCCAGTAGATTTTTTTTCTAGTTTGACCATATTATGACAATATCATATTTTCTCTTGTGTCAAACATTATGCATTAAATTTGTGAGCAAAGTAATCTTTAAAGCAAATATTTTTTAAACTTCTGTTGATGTGACAGTGTTTATGAAAGTGCCCATTTTCCTTGAAACAGCCAAAAGACTGTGTTGTCAAAACTTAAGTGTGTTAACAAATAAAACTTTTATTTCACCCAACATACATCTTATTCCTAAAGACAGCAAATTTGGTCATTGTTTTCCTCAATTTAATTAGTAAGGATGAACAGTCTGAGGGCACCTAGGTGGCTCAGTTGGTTAAGCATAAGACTCTTGGTTTCAGCTCAAGTCCTCCTCTCAGGGTCCTGAGATCAGCCCTGACGGAGGGGAGAAAGGGTTCCTATGCGCTCAGGGGTAGTTTGTTTGAGCTTCTCGCTCTCCTTACTCTTTCCTTCCCCCTGCTATATGCTCTCTCTCTCTCTCTTAAATAAATACATAAATCTCTAAAAATATAAACAGTCTTTACATCCTATCTTATTTTCCTATGCCATGATGCACTATCGGTTAATTAGGAAATGGTCAATTATGTCTTGTGATTGATTTTTTTTACTACTTTTATGCATAGAATGTGAAAGTCATTTTCCTTTACTAGCTCTTTTAATGACTTCTCTAATGAAGTATCTATTATTAATTATTAATTAATATTATTAATTTGTTTCTAAAATTGTACTGAATGCTAGGGATGGTAGGTCTTCAATAAAAAATATGCCATTTTTGCTTCAAGAAGGTTATACTATTTGTTGACGATAAGAGAGTTTTTGAATCAGATTTTTTTCATATTTATGATTTTGTAAATGTCACTTTTGAACCACTGGCTTCAAACTAATAAACATAATCTTTTTCTTAAAAATTTTCTTTATTTATTTGACAGAGAGATAGAGAGGACAAGTAGGCAGAGCGGCAGGCAGAGAGAGAGGGAGAAAGCAGGCTCTCCACTGAGCAGGGACCCCAGTGTGGGGCTTGATCCCAGGACCCTGGGATAATGACATGAGCTGAAGGCAGCCTCTTAGCCAACTGAGCTAATAACCAGGTGCCCCCAATAAACATATTCTTAAATTTTCAGGCTCAAATGATATTTGAGGTTGCAACCATTTTACATTCAGGAATGAATTAGTATAGTACTTTGATGTAGACCATTCTGTGTATTGAAAATATTTCATTCAGTGATCTAGTTTTCCTGGACTTTGTTTAATTTTAGAAATCATAATGATTTAAATAAGAGTAGTGAATAGGATTAGTATATTCATGAATCAGTTAGTTGTAGTAAGTTTTTTTTTAACATCATTTTACCCACTTGAGCTGCTGTGTTCAGATATGTCTGAGAGTAGAAATTTGAATTTATTAGAATCTTCAAAACTACTCATATTTTTTGAAAACTAAGATTTTATTCTCATTCTGAGTATTTGAGATATCAATATGAGTTATGATGTTTTATCAATATAAGCAATTTAAAAATTTTTGAAAATGGATACTATGTCTACTACAATTCCATTCATTCCACTAATCAATCAATAAAGAAAGTTAATATATGAGGTTATACATCCATATGTATTATTTTATTACTATACTCCAGGTACTATGCTACATAATGAATTTATGTATAAGGGTCAACAAAACAAATATGACTAATCTTCTCCCAAAGAAGTGTATATGTTTAACTATTCTTAATTTGTATTGAGGTGTCAGACATGGTCCTCACAGAAAAAAATAAATAATTGAATTTATCTTATAAATGGTTTACCAGAAGGAGCAGTCTATGCAAAGGGAATTACATATGTGAATAACATGAAGGTGGAAAAATCTATACACAGCTAAGAAACTAAAAGAAAACTAGCATGGCAAAACAGAAGAGAAGAGAGGAATATGATATATGATTGATGAGTGTGACAGATGACATATCATGAAGCAACTTCTTGGCTAACCTAAGGATTCAGATTTCTGCTAAGTGGAAAGAATCATTTAGAAGGAATTTAAAGATGGGATTTATATAATTTTGTTCCTATTAAAAATTTTGTTTGGGAAAAGCAAACAGCCCAAAGTTAGTAGATGGAAGAAAATGATAAAGATCAAAGCAGAAATACATGAAATAGAAACCAAAAGCACAATAGATGACATCAGGGAAACTAAGAGCTGATTCTTTGAGAAGATAAACCAAATAGACCTTTAGCTAGACTCACCAAGAAAAAAGAGAATTCAGATGAATAAAACTGTAAGTGGAAGAGTAAATGTTACAACTAGTACCACACAAATACAAAGGATCATAACAGACTACTCTAAACATACACCAACAAATTGCACAGCTTAGAAGAATAAATTCCTAGAAGCATACAGCCTATACCAAGACTACATAAGGTATATATAGAAAATCAGAATAGACCAGTAATTGATAAAGAGAGTGAATTAGTAATTGAAAAACTCCCTACAGAAAAAGTCCAAGAGCAGATATTGTACTGGGGAGTTCTGCCAAACAATTAAAGAAGAATAAATATCAGTCCTTTTCAAACTCTTTCAAAAAATAGAAGAGGAGGGAATACTTCTAAACTCGTTTAATGAGGCCAGCATTATCCTGACACCAAAGCCAGGAAAGAATGTTTCAAGAAAAGAAAATTGCAGGCCGGTCACCCTGATGAACATAGCTGCAAAAATCCTCAATGAAATATTAGCAAACCAAATTCAGTAGTACATTAAAAAGATCATACACCATTATCAAACAGGATTTATTCCAGGGAAGCAAAGACAATTCAACATACACAAATCAGTCTATGTGATATACCGCATACAAAAAATGAAGGATAAAAGTCATATGATAATCTCAATAGATCTAGAAAAAATATTTGACAAAATTCAACGTAACTTCATGATAAAAAGTTCTCAATAAATTGGGTATAGAGGAAATATACCTCAACATAATAGAACCCATATATTACAGGGCTACAGTTAATATCATACTCAATGTTAAAATGCTGGAAGGTTTTATTCTAAGATCAGGAACAAGACAAGAAGGATACTCTTGCCACTTTTACTCAACATAGTACTGAAATTCCTAGCCAGAACAATTAGTAAAGAAAAAGAAACAAATGTCATCTAAATCAGAAAGGAAGAAGTAAAATGTCTCTCTTAGTAGATGACATGATAAGATATAAGGAAAAACCTTAACGATTCCAACAAAAAAATTGTTAGAACTTGCAAGTGAATTCAGTAACATTGCAGGATACACAATGTATAAAAATTAGTGTGTTTCTGTGCACTAGCAGCAAACTATAACAAAGAGAACTTAAGAAAACAACCAAGTTACAACTGCATCAAAAAGAGTAAAATACCTAGGAATAAATGTAATCAAGGAGATAAGAGACATGTACACTGAAAACTATAAGACACTGATGAAAGACATTAAAGAATACACAAATAAATGGAAAGATACTCCTTATCATGGATTGGAAAATTACTATTGTTAAAAGATTCATATTATCCAAAGTGATTTACAGATTTAATATAATTCCTATCAAAATTCCAATGGCATTTTTTACAGAAATAGAACAAATGATCCTAAAATTGGTATGACCTTGAATGGCCACAGCAGTCTTGAGACATTGAGTAGCCACAGCAGTCTTGAAAAAGAAGAACAAAGCTGGAGGTTTTACAATTCCTGGTTTCAAACTGTATTTTAAAGCTGTAGTAATCAAAACAGGATGGTAGCAGCATAAAAACAGATCAATGGAAGAGAATAAAAAGCCCAGAAATAAACTCAGGTATATATGGTCAATTAACTTATGAAAAAATAACTAAGAATATACAATGGGGAAAGAATAGTCTCTTCAGTAAATGGTTATGGGAAAAAAGACAGCCACATGCAAAAGAATGAAACTGGACCCATATATCACACCATACAAAAAAAATCAATTCAAAATGGAATAAAGACTTGAACATAAGGCCTGAAATCATAAAACTCCTAGAAGAAAACATAAGCTCTTTGACATCAGTCCTAGCAATGGCTTTTTGGTTTTGACACTGGGAACAAAGGTAACAAAAGCAAAAATAAACAAGTGGGACTACAACAAACTAAAAAGCTTTTGCACTACAAGGGAAAATCATTGCTAAAATGAAAAGGTAAGATATGAAAAGAAAAAAAAAACTGAAACAACAATGCAGGATATTTTTAAACCTTAATTTTATAAAAGCCTTAAATCAAAGTATCTTTTCATACATAACTTTAAAAAAGAAGTCTTCTCATGATGTCTACCTTTAGCATATTTCTCTCTATGAAATGGAGTTATTTGACCCAAATTCAAAGCTAAACTCAGAAAGGACAGACAACTTCACTAAGGTCAAATGGATATTCACTGACCATGTCAGAGGATCTAACTCTTGGCCCAAGTCCTTCTGTCACTACACATTGCCTTTTAATCTTCTTTAGTTTCCTAAGAGAAGATAGTGATCAAAATGAGTCAAGGAGATAATGATCAAAATGAGTCAAGAACACAGATGGTCTCACAAACAATGTACCTTAAGTCATTGGTAAAGGTCTATTGGTAGTGTTTTGTTTTGTTAGTTGGCACACAACATCTTAATCTGACAATACAGAATTGGATTGTAAATCAGACTTATAAAAAGAAATTACTAAATTAAAAAATGTCATTTTACCAGAATTACTTAGGTCAGAAGCCACTGGATATGACTAAAAATTTGATTAAAAGTGTCTAACTTTTCAAAGACTAAGCACCTTCATCTAACAAAAAAGAAACCAAAGACATGCGAGATTGCCGCTGCATGGACTTTCATTCCTTTTTTTAATTTTTGCTTCGCTTGGATGTGAAGATATCCTGTGTGACTGAGCCATCTCATATTGAAGAGTCAGCACTGCTGTTGCCGTTGAAAGAGCTATATTGAGAACTTTATTATGCTCATCTGAAAAGCAAAATCAGTGATTATGAACAACTTACAGGACAGCTGAAAGTAGTTAAATCATTTACTTATAATACGCCCAAGATCTTAAAATGCTACAATATATAAAATACATTCAGTCATTGCAGCGGTTTTACACTCAGATGAACCCTCTTGAATCTATGGGAGCTTTTCATTTAATCCATTTCTCCTCATTCTAGTGTAAGACAAAAGGATTCACAAGTAGACAGTTTCCTACTTTTTGCTTTGAATTAGAGGTTTAAATTTATATACTGTTTTCAATCCGGAAAAACAAGCACATTTTAACAAGAGGTCTTATGAGATACTGTTTATTTCGAATCTTAAAAGCCCCACTTTACTCTGTAGATCTTAGGCAATGTGTTCAAGTCCTGGATGGGTCACTTAAAGCTGTATGACTAAGAAATTCACTTACCCTAAACTGACTTGGTTTTCATGTCTGAAGAAAGGGGCATAATATTCAGATATAATTTTATCTACTTACAAGTATTATACTGCAGGTCAAAGGTGAGATCAGAGAAGCAGCAGTTGTATAATGGTTAAAATTTTCAGAGCCAAAGACTTTAATTTGAATACTGGATTTGCCACCAATTGTTGCGTACTTTGGGGCAAGATTTTCTAATTTCCTTTAAGCCACAATTTCTTTTTCTATATAGAGGAATAAACATTTATCTCACAAAACTGTATGGATATTTATGAAAGCATAGATTTAAAGCTACAAGCCTGCCTAGATTTCTGTGTTGCATGTTTCTCTCTCCTATTTTAAGCATTGCAGATCAACCCAGTAAAGGAGCACTCTAATTTAATCATTGCCTTGACCTTCACTGCGTGCCTCAAGAGATGTCTGTCCCAAGTCGCCCTAAGACTTTTGGCCTGAACTCATACCGAGTATCCCTTTAGTAGATCCAAAAAGTTATTCCCTGTGTCACATTTCTGTTTATGAGAGATACCACCAGAATCTCTTGTCTCTTTAGAGATCAATTTAAAGATCAATTTTCTTTATCATCTTAAGGACTCATAGGGCTCTGAACATCTACTAATTAGATTAAATTTTCAGGTCCTTTATGTCCTTGCCAGCATTTCCAGTGTGTTGTCTCAAATGCACCATCTGACATTAAGGTGGTGATGTGATGATAATGGTTCTCCTTTTCTCTAATGTGATTTCAAGTTATTTCTTATTCCTTCTCCTCCAGAAACCCCACTCCCCCAAATCTCCTTCCTCTTTCTCCAGAAACCCCTACTCTGATAGTCTTCGCATCACTGAATTGATTGCATTTTCATTAATTATTACCCCTACTGACACTGCATGGCCATCCTTACCCCCTATATTTTTAAGATCTATCACTGTGAACACTTCCTTGCAGCCAGCCTCAATTCCTTTGACCTGCTTTCCAAGTCTTATAGTCCCTGGATTCCTCTACTTGATGTTTGCACCTATGTAGCTACAGCTAAACAAAAACATACAAGAGTGGTGAGTAGTCTAATTTTAAAATAATTGCCATCATCTCAAATAGGCATCCAAAATGCCCATTAAATTTCTTTGTGTTTGCACTTTCACCCTTAGAACAATCATTTCAGACCTCCAACATCATTAAATCTCTATCCACCTCACTAACCCACTCCTCTCACACATACATACACACTTGAGCACAGACACTTTCAACCTATGAGTTGATTTTCATTTTTCCCCCCCAAAGGTATTACTACATAAACTCCCTCACATTTCCATTTTCAAATCTATCAAACATTCAATATCCTTATTCACATTCTTTCCCACTCCCTCACATTTCCATTTTCAAATCTATCAAACATTCAATATCCTTATTTACATTCTTTCCCTTCCCTTCAGTTATTTTGGATAAAATGTTCCTATTCCTGTAAAAATCACTCACCCTTTCAAGGTCTTTTTTCATTCTTATGTTCAAACTTCAATGGCATTGTAGATTGACAACCCCAATTTTATCCCCAGATCTGGGTAACGCTTTGTGAGTAGTTTAGTTCACTTTGAATTGGCCGGCTTTGCCCCTGGTAAGTCCTGTCACAGCCTAATGCATCAATGCATACACCTGATAGTAGTCTCTTTTTGGCTGTCCAATAGCCAGGGGTGGCCTCCTCTAGGCACACCGTCATGCAGAGCCTTGTGCTTAAGAAAATCCCATACTTGACTTAATGCTCTACACTCACCATTTTGAAATTCTTATAATTTATAAACAAGAACTCCACGTTTTCATTTTATACTGGACTCTTTAAGTAGCAAATCCTATTAACAAATACCACAAATTTAATATGGCCGAAACAGAAGATTTTATTTTCATTTGCCAAATAGTTTTTGTTTTATTTATCTTATTTCTATAACTGCTAACAATATCAATTTAGCTGCTCAAGTGAAAAATCTAGAAGTCACATTGGATGCTTTCCTCTTCTCAACATTCAGTGTGTCAAAAGGTTCTGTCTGTTCTGCATTCACATTCTTTATACTGTTATTCTATATGCTATATCCAATTTCTCCATCACTATAACCAACAGAGAGAAATGGGTTGCATTGTATATTGTAATAGCCTTTTAACCTGACTGCCTTTTTCATTCTTAAATTCTTATACTCCATTCACCACAAAACAGAAACATCCATACAAAGTATAAATCAGACAGTATCACTCTCCTGCTTAAAATTATGCTGTTTTCTCATTGTATTTTAAATAAAATTACTTTTCATTACCCTGCATGATTTGCCATTGCCTACACTTCTGTCCCTGTTATATTTTTATATTCTTTCACAATGCACCAGCAACAAAGGCCATCTCTCTATTTTCGAAATAGAGCAATTTTTTTTTAACTTTAGACTACCTTTATCTGCTAGTTTGTTGATATGAGATGTTCTCTTTCATATATGCATGTCTCTGTCTATCTTGCCCTTCATATCTCACTTCAAATGATACTCACTTCAAGAAATCTTTGCTGACAACAAAGCCTAAATTCATATCTGTTCTACCACTCATTCACTATCTCAGGATATGTTTGTTCCTTTTAAAAGTATTATTTACTATATTCCAGCTTATCTTGCTCATGTACATACTCTTTTATGTTACTCTGTCTAATAGAATGCAAGATACATAAAAGCAGAGACTGTGAATGTGCAATGTCTGCATATCTGGAATGAAATATTCGTTAAATAAATTGAAATTTTGATGCTAAGAGCATGCTTCTCATATATTAAATGCTTAATAAATGCCATATTGTTTTATTATGTATAGAAGTGTTTCTTAACTCAAAATTATTATAAAAAGTATATTGCAATTGACTTCTTAAGTGTAAAATCATAACAGTACCAAGGATTCGGAAAGTGTTTCTTAATCTTTTTTTTTTTTTTTATAATTTTATTTTTTATAAACATATATATATATTTTTTTTTTCCCCCAGGGGTACAGGTCTGTGAATCTCCACGTTTACAAACTTCACAGCACTCACCATAGCACATACCCTACCCAATGTCCATAACCCCCCCCCAACCCCCCTCTGCCCAGCAACCCTCAGTTTGTTTTGTGAGATTAAGAGTCACTTATGGTTTGTCTCCCTCCCAATCCCAACTTGTTTCATTTACTCTTCTCCTACCACATTAACCCCCCATGTTGCATCTCCTCTCCCTCATATCAGGGAGATCATATGATAGTTGTCTTTCTCCGATTGACTTATTTCGCTAAGCATGATACCCTCTAGTTCCATCCATGTTGTCGCAAATGGCAAGATTTCATTTCTTTTGATGGCTGCATAGTATTCCATTGTATATATATACCACATCTTCTTTATCCATTCGTCTGTTGATGGACATCTAGGTTCTTTCCATAGTTTGGCTATTGTAGACATTGCTGCTATAAACATTCGGGTGCACGTGCCCCTTCGGATCACTACGTTTGTATCTTTAGGGTAAATACCCAGCAGTGCAATTGCTGGGTCATAGAGTAGTTCTATTTTCAACATTTTGAGGAACCTCCATGCTGTTTTCCAGAGTGGTTGCACCAGCTTGCATTCCCACCAACAGTGTAGGAGGGTTCCCCTTTCTCCGCATCCTCGCCAGCATCTGTCATTTCCGGACTTGTTAATTTTAGCCATTCTGACTGGTGTGAGGTGGTATCTCATTGTGGTTTTGATTTGTATTTCCCTGATGCCGAGTGATGTGGAGCACTTTTTCATGTGTCTGTTGGCCATCTGGATGTCTTCTTTGCAGAAATGTCTGTTCATGTCTTCTGCCCATTTCTTGATGGGATTATTTGTTCTTTGGGTGTTGAGTTTGCTAAGTTCTTTATAGATTCTGGACACTAGCCCTTTATCTGATATGTCGTTTGCACATATCTTCTCCCATTCTGTCAGTTGTCTTTTGGTTTTGTTAACTGTTTCCTTTGCTGTGCAAAAGCTTTTGATCTTGATAAAATCCCAATAGTTCATTTTTGCCCTTGCTTCCCTTGCCTTTGGCGATGTTCCTAGGAAGATGTTGCTGCGGCTGAGGTCGAAGAGGTTGCTGCCTGTGTTCTCCTCAAGGATGTTGATGGATTCCTTTCTCACATTGAGGTCCTTCATCCATTTTGAGTCTATTTTCGTGTGTGGTGTAAGGAAATGATCCAATTTCATTTTTCTGCATGTGGCTGTCCAATTTTCCCAACACCATTTATTGAAGAGGCTGTCTTTTTTCCATTGGACATTCTTTCCTGCTTTGTCGAAGATTAGTTGACCATAGAGTTGAGGGTCTATTTCTGGGCTCTCTATTCTGTTCCATTGATCTATGTGTCTGTTTTTGTGCCAGTACCATGCTGTCTTGATGATGACAGCTTTGTAATAGAGCTTGAAGTCCGGAATTGTGATGCCACCAACTCTGGCTTTCTTTTTCAATATTCCTTTGGCTATTCGCGGTCTTTTCTGGTTCCATATAAATTTTAGGATTATTTGTTCCATTTCTTTGAAAAAAATGGATGGTACTTTGATAGGAATTGCATTAAATGTGTAGATTGCTTTAGGTAGCATAGACATTTTCACAATATTTATTCTTCCAATCCAGGAGCATGGAACATTTTTCCATTTCTTTGTGTCTTCCTCAATTTCTTTCATGAGTACTTTATAGTTTTCTGTGTATAGATTCTTAGTCTCTTTGGTTAGGTTTATTCCTAGGTATCTTATAGTTTTGGGTGCAATTGTAAATGGGATGGACTCCTTAATTTCTTTTTCTTCTGTCTTATTGTTGGTGTAGAGAAATGCGACTGATTTCTGTGCAGTGTTTCTTAATCTTTAGATTAGGCCCCTATACTAATTTTTACAAAGGAACACATTTTGCTGTTTTCTAATATAAGACCTCATTTGTTTAATAAAGTAAAAAATTAAAAAAAATAGCATCAAAAACTTTAATGTGGAGAAGCACTTTTTGAATGATAAAGTAAGGACTTCCAAAAATCAACTACTCCATAAAAACAAGATCACTGGCAAAATATGTCAAAATCAATTTTTTTTGAATTCTGGGAATTAAGCCAAGGATACAAATGTCCAAAGAATGTTTATTCAAGGAACATAGTTGAATCTTGAAAAGAACAGTGAGCTTTGTAAAGTTGTTTTAACTTGCCCAATTCCCATAATTCCCTTGCCAGCAACATGTATTCTTGAATACGGGTAGCTACATAATAATAGTTGTGGAAAAGAGTAGCCTAACAGCTAGTGGAGTGTGCAAAATGTGATTAAAGCTTCCCCAAAAATCTAAAACCCAGAGATATTTTACTATTTGACCTATTTGGGCTTTATTTGACATGATTTGGAGCTCAGTTTATGAGAACAGATATCCATAAGATGATTATTCAAAAAAATAAAATAAAATAAAAGTTGTTTATGTGTACAGCTGCCTAAGGCAGCACTATCAAGCTAGAACAAAATGAGAGGTTGACCAAAGAATTAAAAAGAAAATATGTGTAATGAGATGTACATGGGAAACAATTGAAAAAGCTATTACATATTTCTTGGAATGTGAGAGGCTACCTCCGTATGTGGGGATATGCATATGACCAGGAAAGGCCTGAGGAGGCCCAAATGAGTCATAATGAGATTACCAGAAGGAGAGGATAGAAACAAAGGGACAGAAAGACAATTTGAAGAAATAATGTCTGAAAACTTCCCAAATTTGATAAAAAACATTAATCTACACATCCAAGAAGGTCAATGAATTCCAAGCAGGATAAACTCAAAGTGATTCACATCCAGACACATGACAGTTAACCTGTCAAAAGTCAAAGACAAAGGCTATTGTACGAGTGGCAAGATATTATCTACATATAAGGGATCTTCAATAAGATTAACAACTAACCTTTTATTAAAAACCATGGAATTCAATGAACAAAACAAAGAGGCTGGTAAAGATAACTATGCAGGTAAATGTAAAGACAGTAAAGTTCTGATTTTGGTTGAAGATCTTTTCTTTTATAACCTAATTTAAACAAAAATTACATAAAAAATAATGATAAAATACACTGATGGGCTTATAGTATATAGTGACATATTTCATATGACCATTATAGCACAAAGGAAGTTGGAAGGAATAGAGTTATACTGGAAGCAAAGTTTCTGTATACTATTGAAAATAAATTGATATTAATCAGAAATAATGTTTTAAGTTAAGGGGTTAATTGAAATCTTTAGAAGAAATACTAAGAAACAATAAAGAATTAAATGTCATACTAGGACAAAATCTACTTAACAAAAATAAAGGCAGCAATGAAAGAAATGAGGAAGAAAATGTACCTAAGGTATAATAAACTAGAAAAACGGCAGATGTAAATTCAAAGTCATCACTAGTTACATTAAATATAAATGATCTAAACCCTCCAATCAAAAGGCAGATGTTGGCAAAATGAATGAAAAGGGATAGTCCATCTATATCATATCTAAAATGGACATAGGTTAGATTCAAATACACAAATAGTTTGAAAGATACAAAAAATATATACCAGGCAAATAGTAACCTAAAGAGATAAGGAATTGTACTACTAATATCATATGAAACCCACTTTAACTTTATCAAAAATTGTTATTTGAAGCAAAGAAAGATATTTAGAAAGATAAAAGAGTCAGTCCATCAGAAAGGCTTAAAATAAAAAGGATAAAACAAACAAAAACAAACCCAAGCAGGTTGGAAAGGAAGAGGCAAACTATCTCTGTACACAGGTTGCATGATATTACATATAGAAAATCCTAAGGAATGTACCAACAAACTCTTATGACTAATAAAGGAGTTTAAGTTTATAGAGTACAAGTTCTATGTACAAAAATCAAGTGTCTATCTATTCATTAGCAATTAACAGTGTGAAAAAGAAATTAAGAAAATTCCATGCAATAACATCAAAAAGAATAAAATCTTTAGGAATAAATTTAAACAAAAGAACCATAAGATCTGTACACTGAAAACTGCAAAATATTTTTGAATGGAATTAAAGAAGACAAATATATGGAAAAATATCTCGTGCTCATAGTATTTTCCAAATTGATATACTAATTCTGTATAGCCCCTATCAAAGTACTAGTTGCCTTTTTGTTTGCAAAATTGATAAGCTGATCTTAATTAAAATGGAAATGCAGGAAGCCAAAATAGACAAAATAATATTGAAAAATAACAAACTTGGAACACTCACATATCCCAACTTTAAAATTTACTAAAAGCTATAGTAATCAAGACAATATGATACTGAAATAAAGACAAAGTTTAGACCAATGGAATAGAATTAAGAGTCCACAAATTAACCCTCACAATTTTGGTAAATTGATATTCAACAAAGGTGTGAAGATCTTTCCTTCATTAAGGAAAAAACAGTATTTTTAACAAATAATGTCAGGAAAACTGGATGTATATGATAATGAATGAAAGTTGGGCCCTCATTTCACAGCACATACAAGAGTTGTTTAAAAATGAATTATAGGGGGACACCTGGGTGGCTCAGTGGTTAAGCCTCTGCCTTCAGCTCAGGTCATGATCTCAGGGTCCTGGGATCAAGTCCCACATCAGGCTCTCTGCTCTGCAGGGAGCCTGCTTCCTCCTCTCTCTCTCTGCTTGCCTCTCTGCCCACTTGTGATCTCTCTCTGTCAAATAAATAAAATCTTAAAAAAAAAAAAAAGAATTATAGATCAGGGCTCTTGGGTGGCTCAGTCAGTTAAACATCTCACACTTGATTTTGGTTCATGTGCTCAGGTCATGATCTCAGGTTATGAGGTCAAGGCCTGCATCTGGCTCTGCACTAGGCATGAAGCCTGCTTGGGATTCTTTCTCTCCCTTTCCTTCTTCCCCTCCCCTTCTCTCTCTCTCTCCTCTCTCTCTCTCTAAGGGGAAAAAAAAGGATCATAGATCTAAATACAATAGTTACAACTACAAAATTCTTAGAAAAAAAATAGGAATAAATCTTTGTTGTGTTTTGTTTGACAAGGGTTGTTTGTAGAGAGGGCATTAAATACACAACCAAAGGGATAAACAATAGACAAGCTGGACTTCATTAAAATGGAAAAATTTTAGGGACACCTGGGTGAACTCAGTCAGTTAAGCATCCAATTCTTGATTTTGGGCTCAGGGATTTCAGGGTCATGAGATTGAGCCCTGAGTTGGCTCCAAGCATGGAACCTGCTTGGGATTCTCTCACCTCTCCTCCTGCCCCTCCCCCCTCTAAAAAAAAAAAAAGAAAAACTTTTATACTTCAAAGAATGCCTTTAAGAAAATGAAAAGTCAGTCCACAAAACGTGAGAAAATATTTGCACATCATATATATGATAATATATAATATATATAATATATGTAATATTATAATATTATATATTATAATATGTAATATATCATATATAATATCATATATGATATATATGATATATAATATCATATATGATATTATATAATATATATGATAATATAATATATATGGATAAGGGATTTACATTCAGAATATAAATATAAAAATAAAATTAATAACTCGAATTTTAAAAGTCAACCCAATTAAAACATAAGCAAAAGATTTGAGTAAATATTTTTCTAAAGATAGGATAAAAATGACCAATAAGTACATTAAAATTTGCTCAATTCATTGGATAAATGCAAATCAAAACTAAAATGATTTTAACTGTGGGTTCATACCCTTTATGTTAGCTCACATAAAAAAGACAGAATATTCAGTATTGTCAAGAATGTAGAATAATTCAAAACCTCCTACATTGGTGGTGGGATTGCTGAATGTTATAGCCACTTAGGAATACTGCAGTTCTCGATAAATTAAACATAGAGTTACCATATAATCTAGCAATTCTACTCCTACCTCTATACCCAAAAGAATTGAGACTGGTGGTGGGTATTATGGAGGGCACATATTGCATGGAGCACTGGGTGTAGTGCACAAACAATGAATTTTGGAACACTGAAAAAAAATTAAATTAAAAAAAATTATTCGAAAAAAATCCTGCACATCCATTTTCATAGCAGCACTATTCACAATTGTCAAAAGGTGGAAACAATACAAATATCCATTAGCTGGTGCACAAATAAACAAAATGTCTATATCTATACAGTGGAAACATGATGTTAAGCGATAGAAAGTAGTCATACATCATATGATTTCATCTATATGAAATGTCTAGAATAGGGAGGTTCAGTAGATTCGTAGTTGCCAGGACCTGGAGGAAGTCAAATGGATAATGACTCATAATGGGTTTGCAGTCATAATGAGCTTGGGATTTCTTTTTGGAGTGATGACGTTAGATAGTTTTGATAGTTGCACTACTATGGGAATGGACTAAAAACAACTGACATGTGTACTCTAGTTCATTGCTCTTGAAACTAGATCACGACTTCTGAAAGTTTGGTGAACCAAATTTTGAATCACTTCTGAGTATATAATTATCTAAGGGAGATCATGCAAAAGAGCTATATCTGCTTTCATTTATAAAATATGCTCTAAAAAGTGAACTCATTCTTGATAATTTAGATTCGATGTATTTAAAATCTGAACGAAAAGAAATCTTCATTAGAAATAATGAAAGAAATCTTTCATTAAAGGGGCACCTGGGTGGCTCAGTGGGTTATAAAGCCTCTGCCTTCAGCTCAGGTCATGATCCCAGGCTCCTGGGATCGAGCCCCACATCGGGCTCTCTGCTCAGCAGGAGCCTGCTTCCTCCTCTCTCTGCCTGCCTCTCTGCTTACTTGTGATCTCTGTTTGTCAAAAAAAATAAATAAAATCTTTAAAAAAACCCTTTCATTAGAAATACTTTCTAATGTATTAAAATGTTGCTAGGTTCAGTATGAATTACTGAATAATGGATTTTAGGCAGTGATGTGCTAGAGCCAGCCCATAGAGCCTTGCAAGAACCATTGAATTTTTAGTTAGTAAAATATGTTGTAGTGTTTGAATAGCTTTTAGATTTAAATCTCCTAACCTTGAGCAGATCTCCAAATTTGCCTTTCAGCCAAGAAAGTCTTCTAAAATAGGGCAGAACTGAAAGGGCATTATCAACTGCAAATTCAATCTTGATGTAGTTCAGCTATTCTATTCTTCACTCGTCATCTCACCATGGGAAGTGATTGCCAAAGTTAATTCCCGGCACTTTTCTTACTCCTTGAAAACTCCCAAACCATTCCTGATTAAAATATATAAGACTGTTCCATTTATTCTTTCAGATTTTAGTGAAAAAAAAAATTACTAGTATCAGTCAGTACATAAGAAGTACAGGTATTAAAACAAGACATTAAATGTTTTGAATGATTTTGTTTGCCTCAGTTACACAATTGTTGCTATAATAACCCCCAATATAAAGTATGCATCTATTCTGAAAAGCTGGAATAATTTAAATAATCAGTCACTTATCTGCCAAATTTTTATAATAATTCAATTTTAGTCATCACAAAATACATTGTATAAAAAACTATCTTGCTTTTTAAAATCTTTTAAAAAATTTGCTTAGTAATATATATTCCACATAATTGCTATCACTGTCTTCTTTTCACTTTATTTGGTATTATCATTTGAAAATCTTTTAAAATGGGAGTAATAATTATGATAGTGTTTATGTCAAACCCTGTGTTATCTATTAGCAAAAAGGGGGAAATGATGCAGGATAAAAAGTATTATCTACCAAGAGCATGAGGCCTGGCATTGGAATGCTCTGCTGTCCATAACCTACTGACTGTGTAGACATATTTTCCTCATTTTTGGAAAGAGAAAAGATAATGTGATACATCTGAAAGTGTTTGAAATAGTCAGATGTGCTATCAAATGTGATGAACTTACTAAACAGTAAAGCACTTTGTGACCACCAGTTGTTACCACCACTCTTTATATTGTTGCAGAAAAAAATAAACCAGAAAAAGCAAAATGTCCTGGATCTTTTTAATGACCTGTCAACATAATTACTATTCTTGGTGATCCATTCTTTGCCAAATTTTGATCTTTGTTGCTAAAGGACTCCTGTGTCTTGATTCCAGCCTACACTTTACAATAAATGGGTAAGACTTTAGCCATTTTTATTTATGTTGATGCTTTTGAATTAATACCTGTACCAAGTGGTTTTTACAAGGAATAATTTTGATTAATGTTATCAGCGTGTTCTTCTATATAAAATAATCTTTCCATTTTTATAATCCAAATTCTTTGCAATTTAGAAGAACAAGCAGTTTATCTAAAACTTTTTAGCATTTATTTTTGGTTGAACTAAAGGTATTTAATTTTATGTATAGAATATCAATGAAGGAGTCACATAACATCTTGATAGGAAATATACAATTCTGCATGTTTTTCTTTTTCCCATCAACTTTATTTTCTTACAGGCAGACAAAAAGAAAATCTTTCTACCAATCTGTATTTATATTATACTTATTTTCTCTGTTTCCATATAGAAAATAAGAAAAATCTTATATAGGAATTCTTTAAAATATTCAACTTCTGTATATTCAGTTGAAATATATATTCAGTCTTTATAATGAGCTCAACATAACAGCCAGGAAGCACAATCCTAATGTCACATAACTTACCTACTTTTCTCTGGTGCGTATGTTATTCTCAGTCTGGTCAGTGCTTCAAGACAGTATTTCATTTTTGATATTTTATCTAGTACTCTTTTACATTTTCATTCACACTTTTCTGCCTTATGTGAGAGTATATTAAAAAGTTAGAGCCTATTATCTGTCTAAAACACATTTATATCTTCAAGCTTTGAAATTATGCATTCTCAACATACATGAGAATCCACGGTGCGTATGAAACATAAACTACTCTAAACTGATGTGAAAATCAGACTCTGACAAAATGTTACGGGTCTGATCACTTTTTTTAAAGACACATACAAGGTTCATCTGTGCTAAATCCTTTAGGCAAGGACTTTGTTTTTGTTGTTGAATGACACTTGCCCAGTCAGAAATGAAATCAGTACCAGCAAGATCAGAATAAAGCAACAGGAGATCATTGACCTAGAACTTGGCTTATATTCCAAAAGCTGCAAGGCCTGGGGTTGTTCATGAGAAGGAGTTGGTCACCATGTGGTGCTATTGTAGCACAGCAGGCATGCAAATTGAACAATAACATTATGTTTCCAGGAAGCATTGGTAGAAATATGAAATATTTTTTAACAAAATAGCATCCATAATAGCAAAGGAAATAAAACAAGCTAATGAAAATGTCAATAATAAACCAAGTTAATATTCTAATGTTAATTTGCCTAAATTCCTTAAGATATAGCTTAACATCTTTAAAAAAAATCAGATAAATAAAAAACAAAAATTTAGTACATGCTCTCTCCATCTTCCTTTCTTTCTCTTTTAAACACACACATAGATACACACACACACACATGCAGACCCACCTACACAGTCAGTTAATTACTAAGATTTTGCCAGACAGATCCAGTACAGTCCTAAGAGCTCTGAAGATGAATACAACCATATCAATGGAAATGAGAGTACCTAAGTAGTAAATTGGGGTTGCAAGTAAAATAAAGAATTACTTCTAATATAAGATTAAACACAATGTCCTTTAGTAGTCAGGTAGAGTTGTTCTTGACAATTTAGATACTGCTTTTTGAGAACGTGTAATCTACCTACTGCCCCAAATGAATTTTTAGTCTAATCTAGAATTAAGCAAACAATTTTTACATTACTAAAAGAGGACTTGAGTTGTTGGACAAAAATTGTTTAGTAGCAAATGGCAATCTGGTGACTATCATTTTTAATCCCTTGTCATATTATCACAAATAGCCAATTTTAAAGGCTTTCAAAGTTTTCCTGTAGTTTCCTGAAGCCAGTATTTTGTATATATGATAAAAGAAATGATACATTGCTGAATGTATGCCATTTTTTGGTAAAGAAAACAAATGCTTTTGTGTTCTTGGCCACTCTTTTGTGACTTGAGAGCAAAATTTCTAGGAATAAAATGAAAAAAAAATCAGATACACAAAATATTGTATGTTCAGGCTCATTTGAACATCCTTACCATTCTTCCTTCTTTCAGTACATCCAGATTCCTTTGATGTTTACTTGTGCAAAATAGGAAATCATTTTGTATATCATAAGTTTACATAGTTAATAAATGCAGGTGTGCATCATTAGAGTATAGCATCTGATTGAACTCAGGATAAAGCCACCACACAACTATAGTACAAGGCTAAGGTATAGAGAAAATTCCCCCACTTTATTACCTAAAATGAACTTACGAAAAAGAGTCAGGTAACCCTCTACAGTCATTTCCGTGTCTCAGAGTCCATGATGAAGGACACAGAATGTCTATGAGAATGTCTCAATTAAACTGTTTTAGAAGAAAGAGATATTCAGGAAATAGCTACAAGGTTAAAATAAAATAAAATAATGCCCTGTGAAGGAGCATATGACATTTATTATTTTATTTAATTCGGAGATTGAAGATGGTTTCCCATCAAATGAAGCCAACTCATCTAAACTGAGTTAATTTACAAAGACAAAATAGTCATGGATGTGAAATTAAGAGTAGACTTAGCAGCTTTGTTAAAATGGCCTTTCTCTTGTTTCTTTTATTGATACAGTAATTTCCAGAGGAAAAAGACAGAAAAGAAAACGGGGGAAAGGTTCTTCTCATAGCTTCTAGACTAAGAAATATGACTCTTTTAGTAATGTGACTTTAGGCACTATATGTATACCCCCTTCCAGATGTTTTGAGCTTAGTTAGAAATGCTGACATAAAAAAAGATACAAATACTCTATATTATATAGGATTACCATTTATTTGAACTTTGTAAAAACCTCCAGAAAGAAGGGAACCCATTTTCCATGTATAAATAAAACTTAGTAATGCACATCTTTCCCCACCAAATGATAAACTGACTCAACATGCTTTTTTTCGGTGAAGCCAGATATTGGAAAAACAGATGATTAAGCAATGACCAATCAGAAATGAGTCTGACAGTCCATAGTAGTGATGCAGCACTCCCTTAAACTGATAGGAAAATATTTCAGATGTCTTCCTAAGGTTTTCCATGTGTCTGCGTGTGCATTTTAACAATGGGAATACCTCAACCACCGGAAGGGAGACACTAAAAAATATTGAATATAAAGAAATCTGAATAATTTCTCAAGGATTGCTAGGGTCATCATGTATCGGTATGCAGAATGTTCACTGTGTACATGTAGGTCACTCTGGATTTTTTCAATAAACAACTTGTTCACTGGCAGCAGTGCTGAATCATTAAAGATGGGATAACAAATGGGAGGCAAAAAGCTAAGTGCTGTTTCTTTTCCTGCTTTAATGGTTAAAATATTTGACATGCATTATTATTTCCAGAAGGCTTTCTACCACTTGACTCTATGCAAAATCCAAGCTGGTATGCTAATGATTCCCAGTGTTAAAGGATCCATGGGCTTTGAGAGAGACTTTTTTTTTTTTTCAAACCCTTGTTCCCCGTTTAAAAACTCACTGATTTTGGACATTTTACTTAAACTCTGGGTCTTATCATCTTAAATGAGCCAGTAATACTTAACTGCCTTACAGGGTTTCTCAGAGAATCACTTCAGGTATTATGCAAATTACTTAAGAAACCAAAGTTTTTGATGAGTGTTAATTCCAGCAGAATCCCACATTGCAACCCTTAAATTCCATATTGATGGACAAATATTAAATAAATGCTAAGTTTGCTTATTACTCCTATTGTCCACTGAGATAGGAATCTATGCAAAATATCCTTGACCCAAGGTTAGAATTCCTCCATACATGCAATCCTGTTGTATTTACTCAGAATTTCTTAAGGTTTTCATCCAATTAAACAAACAACGTGGAACACAAACTGATAGAGGCTTAGATATTTTCAATTCAGTATAATTCGCCTCTACTTAAACCATCAGATAGTTGCTAGTTACTTAACTGATTCAAATGATTCTCTCTACAGATAACGTGAATAGATAAAAACTCATACTAACTTTAATACCTTTTATATTAAAACCTATGACTAGTATTTTTTAATGAAAGAATTTCAAAACCCAAACTCACTTTTCAAACTATCATGGAGATAAAAAAGACCATCAAAATTGCACTTACAATTTTGAGAGTATGATTTACTGCTATTTTACATGCATTTTGTGTTTACATATATATTTGTAATATTTACAAAACCACTTAACATAAAGTCATTGCTTCCCTAAAATCATGAGAGTATAAACTGTTTTGAAAGCTGACAGCTTGTGATGATAATTGTGCAAGCTCCAGTTGTACTAGCTTTATGGTAAAATAAACAAAAGGCTATTGGTGTCTGTTTATGCTGGATTTTATGTTTCTATCTGGAACATTAAACTCTCACTTGAAGATACACAAAATGAAACAACAGTTCCAAAAAAGGCCCATAGCAAGACTTCTAAGATGTTACATAATTTTGGAGGAATAGAATTTTCTCACCAGTTTATCTATGCTGTTGCAAAATAAAGGTATACTTGTAAATTTTTACATGTAACACTATCAGATGCTTTATTTGAGTGGAAAGAAGGTGCATGTTGCATAACGTTAAGCAACCTTTGTCATGACATGGAAATGGCATGGAAGGTATGTACACCTATGTATACATATCTGTTTTTTTGTATTTGTTTTGTATTTCGTATTTATCTCAATTCTTTATCTCATCTTTGATAAGGGAATTTGGAGAATGTAGAAATTATTTTCTCTTCTTCTGATGGTTTCTTTTAGTGCTTTAAACAGCACACTTAAATCTATTTCATGATTTGTTAGCTTTGGAAAAGCTATAGTAACTATTTACTGTTGCCACAATGATGGGGGATTTGGTACTCTTAATGCACATTTATATGTAACCTGTCTCTACCTTCATGGCCAGGCAGGGCATAATATGTAAAATAAACTCAGCAACAGATACAGTAGCCCTGTTCTCCATGTCCAGAATTTTGTTTCTGGGTCTTTTTATTTTTATCGCAGTCAACCATGTTTATATTAATATTTTACATATCGTAGGCTTTATGTCATTTTTAAAAAATATGTTGTTTTGTTCCTAGAACTACAATTACTAAGCCCCATTACTACATCTTCGTGGATTCAGTGCTCAATGGCATTTCTTTTATAGTGTAACTCTGTATTCCTGAGCTTCTTATTTTGATAAATTTCATAGTTGGTTGGACCACTAATAGCAAACCAAATAGCAGTATTTGCTTCTGTTCTCACTTTTGATTGTTAAATTGTTGAGTCTGTGTACATTGTATAATATTTAAAAAATACATATTTATATAAGAAGGACAGTTTAGCTGGAGATCGTATTTTGGGAGGCTATATATTCTCCCATTAGTCATTTTAATCACCCTCTAATATTGAAAGGAGTTGGCATACTTTGCTATTTAAATTCCATTTATTGTTCTTTTTAATGTATTTATTTATTCTGTAATAGTGTAGATGTATGATTAAGTTCCTTTCATAGCTCTGAAATATTTCTTTTATTCCCTTATGTCTTTACCCTACTTTTTTTTTGAACTTTCTTTACTCACTTTTTCTTTCATAGATTTATTTTATTTTATTTTATTTTAATGGTACATACTTCTTGAAAAAAGGTGACCTTATTTTTCTTGTGGAAGAGATTTCCAGAGTACCGTGTTCATCTACTTTTTTTATTTTATTGTTTTCTTTAAGGGAAAGAGGATCCTATAAATTTAGATTATATTGGAAACATGTGGCTACAGCTTTTAAAGCTATATTTTATAAACTTTAACTGTACTTGCAGCTGATGTCTTTCTTTTCCTTTATAAGCATCTTAAGATTCTATTGCTTTTTAGAAGAAGAGCAGCAATATATACATTAACTTTAGAATTTAAGGCTAGTTGACAGACTGCATTTATGGAGTGAGACTGAGAAAAGCTGAAGATAACTCTGCTTATGGAGACACCTCTGGAAAAAGGCCACTTTAGTTTTTCGGAGACCATATCATTTCCTCACTCATTTTGTCTGTCTGACAGGGATGGTGAATATTCATGGAGAGCATGACTCTGTGGTTAGTGTCATGACTGGGGCAGAAGGATAAGAGCAGAAATGAAATCCAGGTCTCCTGACTAGCAAGCAAGTATACTAAATAGAGCCTTGTTAAGTGTGGCACCCAATGAGTGAAGATAAATAGTTTTAAAAAGGTTTTTACCCTGTAGAAAGCTGGTGTTTTTACACGTACTTAATTATATTTTAGGCCTGAAGATGGATTTTAATTCTGAAGAAATAATGTAAAAACACTAACAACCACTTTTGATATCAAGGATAACGCTTCCCAATACCTGTATTATCTAGGTGTAATAGTAATAATCAAATAAGAAACTGAAATTAAAATAGAAAAATACAAACAAAGAGAACCTCAACATTATATGTAATGTTTTATTTTTATTCTATTTATTTTTACAAAATAATATATACTTTATATTATTCTAAAACTTGTTTATCATTTTCTATCACATCACTTTCTCTTTGGGGGAAATACTTATAGATTGCACTCATTACCTTTAATACCTTCGATAGCATGCGATAGCAATGTATATAGCATAAATCACTCAACTGTTGCCCTATTGATTTATGTTTAGGAATTTATAAATCTTTTACATTTCAAACACGACTTAAGTGTCTTTTTATTCACACTTTTATGCTTAATGTACCAACAACTTCACTATCATATGTACTGACAATATTTTTCCTAGTCTGATTTTTTTCCTAGGGTGAATTTTGTCATACAAAATTTTTATTTTAGATGGTGAATTTTTTTCAGCATTTTGTTTTATGACATCTGAGTTGCCATACTTGCTTTAGGCAATGTCTGATACTTGTGAGATTCCAAAAATATTTTCCTATAATATATTTTGTTTTTACTTATTTCATCATATGTCTAATATTTACCATATTCTATTCTTGCATCTCTATTGGATATCAGTAAATATCTAAAAGGTATGTATTATTAATGTGTATTTTATATATATATATATATATATATACACAATTTTTTCCATCTGTAACTTATTTTGGCATTTTACATGATATTATATATTTTCTTCTTCATTTATATTCAATTACGTCAGCACCGTTTAAAACAAACCATCCTTTGGTTTAAATTGTGTATCTATCAGGCTGCCTAGGTGGCTCAGCAGATTAAGCCTTGCCTTTGGCTCAGGTCATGATCTCAGGGTACCGGTTCAAGCCCCACATAGAGCACTCTGCTCAGTGGGGATCCTGCTTCCTCCTCTCTCTCTGCCTGCCTCTCTGCCTACTTTTGATCCCTCTCTCTCTGTCAAATAAATAAATAAAATCTTTAAAAAATTGCATATCTATCATAAGCATATTAACTCATATTATATCCTCATATTAACTTTGGTGAATTTCTGTACATTATTTTATTCTATTGAATAGTTTTTATACTACTGTGTCAATGCCATAAAGTTTAATCACTGTAGCACTGTAATGAGTTGTAATATTTGGTGGGATAGTCCTTTTTAATCATTATTTTTAAGAGCAGCATAATATTCTGTTATATTTTGTAATAGCCTTATTTGATGGACATTTAGGTTGTTTCCCATTTTTCTTTCTTATTGTGAATTCCCTTTCCATTGCTCTTTTCAAATTCCTGTATTTTAAGTTTTCCTTTGATCTTATTTCCTGTTAGAAATTTATCTAGCCTTTCTTACTGAACAGGTCTGCTGGCAAAAGAATCTTGTAGTTTTCTTTCTGCTCATGATGCTTTTATCTAAAGTTCATTTCTGATGGATATTTTCACTAGTTATAAAATTTTAGGTTGAGAGTTATTTTCTTTCAGCATTTGAAAATGTGTACTATTCTTCTAACCTCCAAAATTCCTGATGAGAAACCCACTGTCATTGCATTTTCAATTCTTCTGTAGCTAGCCCAATGCTTCTCTGAATGCTTTTCTTTTTCTTTCTTTACTTTTAGTTTTCAGAAATATGATGATGTGTTTGGGCATGTATTTTTCTTGATTTATCCTGTTCGGGATTTGCTGAGCTTTCTGAATCTGTGCGTTTATGTTTCTTATCAATTAGAAGTTTCCAGCTATTATTTCTCAAATAATTTTTGGGCTCCATATTATTTCTCCTCTCCTACTACAATTCTGATGACATATATGTTATATCCATATTATTGTCCCACAGGTCCCTGGAGCTCAGTTCAACTTCTCTCAATTTATTTTCTCTTTGTTGTCCAACTTACATAATTCTGTTACTTTGTTTTTGAGCTAAATGTTTCTTTCCTTTGTTATCTGAATTTTGCTATTGAGCCTGCCAAATGTAATTTTATTGCGGTTGTTGTATGTTTAGTTCTAATAATTTCCATTTGATTCTTCTTTACAGATGTCTGTGTATGTGTGTGTGTTCCGATATATATATTAAACACACACACACACACACACACATACTATCAGTTGGTTTCAGGAATGGACTTCTTAGGGATATGGCTAGGGGTTCATACACAGATTTAATAGATTTCTTTCTCCAACCTCTACTTTTCTATTATCCTTCCCTTAAATCTATAGCTGGGGAAGGGAAGTGCTTTTGTGTGCATTTATTTGCTTAATTCAGTCAAGAAATCATCAATATGGATCCATCCACAATTACTGTTCCACCCAGTTGGGGAGGCAGAGCAGTACCACCTCTACTTGAGTTAGAAAAAGCAGTAATGGTTTAATATTTTATCAAAACTAGACCTGGGGAAAATCTTTAAAAAAGATAGGACTTATTAAATGTGAGTGTCAAGATATATTCATAAACAAATATTTATTAAGCATCTACCGTTGGGTAGAAAATGTTCTAAGCACTGGGAATATTGTATTAAGCAAAACAGAAAAGTGCCAGTCTCAGTGAATCCACACACTAATTGAGGGGTCAAAAAATAAACACACGAGTGCTTCACATTTAATTGGTACTAAATATATATATATATATATATATATATATATATATATATATATATATATTTAAAAAGACAGAATCAAGAAGATTAGAAGTTCGGGGTTGAGGAAGTGTTCATTTTTATAGGGTAGCCAGTGAATACCCCATTAATGTTAATATATTAGTAGAAAATTAAAGGAAGTAGGAGAATAAGCAGAGAAAGGGAGTGTATGTTCTAGATGCTGGTAGAACAAATACAAAAGTCTAGAACTGGAAGAATACTTGATATATCCAAGGATTCTAGGAAACAAAAGTGACTGAAACATAGTGAGAAAGGGAACAGAGATTATAGAAGATGAAGTCAGAGAGGCAGGAGGGAACAGTATATCTGGAAATGGGTAACTCATGTTGTCTTTGGGTTTTTCACTGGGTAAATGGGAAAATACTGAGGTGTTTTAAGAAAGGGAGTTGTACTACCTAGCTTAAATTGTAAAGGAAATTATTTTTGTGCTGATGGGGTATCTTATAGAGTATAAGAGTATCTTGAGTTTTACCCAGCAGTTGGAGGTAGAAGTGATGGGAAATGATCACATTTTGGACATACTTTGGATATAGAACCAATAAAATATGTTAATGGAATAGGAAGTAAAAATAGAGAGAAGTTAAGGATAACAAGTAAATCTGCATGAATAAGAGGAAGAATGGAGTTAGTATTTACTAAGATGGAGTAGACCACAGGACCTGATTTGTTGACAGAGATCAGGGGATATTTTCAGAAGTAGTTAACTGGATATACAAGAATTGAATTAAGGGGAAAAGCTGAAACTGAAAATTTATGATTATCGGTATAATAAGGCTATTTAAAGCCATGAGATTAGATGCATTTACTTTAGGAAGTATTAGTTTAAGAAAATGCCAGCTCTCAGAATTGATTTCCAGAGCACCCAAATGTTTAGAACTCTGAAAAATAGAGATTGGCAGGTAAAGGAATCTTAGAAGTCTTAGAAGGTAGTCTATAAAACAAGGAAAGAATCCAGGAAAAGTAAAGTGGTGTTCTACAAGTCAAGATGAATAAAGTATTTTAGGAAGGAGGAAGTGATCAACCATGTCAAATGTGCTAGAGGCCAAATTAGAAGAGGTCTAATAGTTGAGCATTTTACTTGGCAAAGTAGAAGGCACTGTTTACATTGACTATGATCTATTTCAGTGGTGGAGATGAAAACATATAGAGTAGAATCAAGAAAAGCAAGAATAACACACAGATCAATGGAACAGAATAGAGAGCCCAGAAATCGACCCTCAACTCTATGGTCAACTAATCTTCGACAAAGCAGGAAAGAATGTCCAATGGAAAAAAGACAGCCTCTTCAATAAATGGTGTTGGGAGAATTGGACAGCCACATGCAGAAAAATGAAATTGGACCATTTCCTTACACCGCACACGAAAATAGACTCAAAATGGATGAAGGACCTCAATGTGAGAAAGGAATCCATCAAAATCCTTGAGAACACAGGCAGCAACCTCTTCGACCTCAGCCGCAGCAACATCTTCCTAGGAACATCGCCAAAGGCAAGGGAAGCAAGGGCAAAAATGAACTATTGGGAATTCATCAAGATCAAAAGCTTTTGCACAGCAAAGGAAACAGTTCACAAAACCAAAAGACAACTGACAGAATGGGAGAAGATATTTGCAAATGACATATCAGACAAAGGGCTAGTGTCCAAAATCTATAAAGAACTTAGCAAACGCAACACCCAAAGAACAAATAATCCAATCAAGAAATGGGCAGAAGACATGAACAGACATTTCTGCAAAGAAGACATCCAGATGGCCAATAGACACATGAAAAAGTGCTCCATATCACTCGGCATCAGGGAAATACAAATCAAAACCACAATGAGATATCACCTCACACCAGTCAGAATGGCTAAAATTAACAAGTCAGGAAATGACAGATGCTGGCGAGGATGCGGAGAAAGGGGAACGCTCCTACACTGTTGGTGGGAATGCAAGCTGGTGCAACCACTCTGGAAAACAGCATGGAGGTTCCTCAAAATGTTGAAAATAGAACTACCCTATGACCCAGCAATTGCACTACTGGGTATTTACCCTAAAGATACAAACGTAGTGGTCTGAAGGGGCACATGCACCCAAATGTTTATAGCAGCAATGTCTACAATAGCCAAACTATGGAAAGAACCTAGATGTCCATCAACAGATGAATGGATAAAGAAGATGTGGTATATACACACAATGGAATACTATGCAGCCATCAAAAGAAATGAAATCTTGCCATTTGCGACTACATGGATGGAACTAGAGGGTATCATGCTTAGCGAAATAAGTCGATCAGAGAAAGACAACTATCATATGATCTCCCTGATATGAGGGAGAGGACATGCAACATGGGGGGTTAAGGGGGTAGGAGAAGAGTAAATGAAACAAGATGGGATTGGGAGGGAGACAAACCATAAGTGACTCTTAATCTCACAAAACAAACCGAGGGTTGATGGGGGGAGGGGGGTTGGGAGAGGGGGATGGGGTTATGGACATTGGGGAGGGTATGTGCTGGGGTGAGTGCTGTGAAGTGTGTAAACCTGGCGATTCACAGACCCGTACCCCTGGGGATAAAAATATATGTTTATAAAGAATAAAAAAATTAAAAAAAAAAAGAAAAGAAAAGCAAGAATGCATTTTGCTTAGACCAAGATGATGGTAGTGATAGAGTATTTGGATATCTCCAATCCTTCTGAAAGGAACTGTAAAAGCAGAACCTAACAATAAAATATAATTTCAAGGAGAGCAGCTTCAAAAATTAGGGACACCAGGTAGATGACTATTGAAATAGATTAAGTTAATAGATTTTTGTGGCTGGAATCTAAATGGTAACGAGGGAGATCATGAGTAATGTTTTGATTCTTGATATCTTTTTTAAGAGGAACCAACTAACAGAATTTTCTGAAAGGTTGGATGTAGTGTTTAAAAGCAAGAGAGAAGTCTAAGATGATCCTGATTTTTTGAACAGAGCATCTGGAACAGTACAGTTACCTTATTTGAAATGACAATGTTCCCTCCCCCTTCATCCCCCCCCCACCCCAAAGCAAGTCAAGTCATAGCAAAGCTGCTTAAAGTTTTCAATGGTTTTCTCAATTCATTCAGAGTAAAATCTGAAATTCTTATTATATTATAAACCATAAGTACTATACTGACTAACGTTTTAGTTATACTAATAGCCTAAAATTCTTACCTGGAAATAACTTCATGTAACCATGTGATATTATTTGTAATTATCATACATTAACTTTTTCTATTTTCATGTCTTTTTTTTACATAAAAAATTATAAATTGTCTAAAATTAATGCTACCTTTCCCAAGATTTATCAATAGCATATATAAAAGATTTACATAAATCTCTTTTAGCAAATAAAGGAAATAATATAACAGAAACTCTTGCTTCTATATATCTGGCATCATATAATATGGAAGTAATTTTTAAGTTCGGTGAGTTCTAGAAAGGTAGTGATGTTTCTCTAGACATTTGGTAATAGCTAAGAGACCAGTTATGTTCTCAGAATACTGGCCAATACATCATTTTTTCTGACTACAAATTAGTTTCACGTTTTAGATTTTGACATACAAAGTAGATGATAAACTAAAATGATGATGATGGGAAAAACAACAATAAGAACAGCAATAATACTGTGTTTCCAATGTTATGAGTCACTTGCTTATAGCATGAATAGCAGCATTATAGAAGGTCTCAGTGTAAAATGGGATGAACTAAAAGAGACCAGAAATATTTTCATAAGGAGTCTAAACCATTTGCACTTTATGGGACACAAGGTAATAGGAGGAGATTGCTGATATAGAAAAAAGCAAATTCTTGATTCACCATTCATTTGAAATCACTTACAGATTTATATTTTTATGAAAGAATTGGAAACAAAGGGAAGATAGGACAGTTTCAGCTGGAATAACAAAGGCTCAAAAATCTTATATAGAATTGTCAGATGTTTTAAACACAAAATCTTGAGGAATTCAGCTAAGAGTTGTAAAAAGCAGGTGTTTGTTCTAAAACTAGACTACCAGAACAATGAAAACTTCTAAGATAAAAATTAATGAAAGGAAAACTCATAAATATGTCACAAAAAGATAATTATTATTTCAGATATAAGCCAGATGCACTCCTGTGAATTGAATATTAATATTCCCAGATAGAAGGTTCTGTTTAGACAGAAAGTTTCCATTTGATGGGTTATATATGCAGTTGGTGGAGAAGCTGGCTTGTGAATGATGATAATTGGACCATAACAGAATCAAGAGTTTTAGATTTGGAGATTTATTTGGAGGTTGTTAATCCAATCTGGCTGTAGAACTTGCTTTCCATTTTCAACCATTAATGACCAATCACAGTTTTGTGACTTTTGTAAATTATATTTCTGTAGAAGTCATTATCCCCGGTAAAGTTTTTGCTTTTAATTTTTTTTAATTTTTTATTTTTTTAAAGATTTTATTTATTTATTTATCAGAGATCACAAGTAGGCAGAGAGGCAGGCAGAGAGAGAGGGGGAAGCAGGCTCCCTGCTGAACAGACAGCCTGATGCAGGACTCGATCCCAGGACCCTGGGATCATGACCTGAGCCGAAGGCAGAGGCTTTAACCCACTGAGCCACCCAGCTGCCCAAGTTTTTGCTTTTTAAATGAGTTATGACATGAACAACATATGCATATTTCATATGGCCTTGTAGTATCATCTGGTTAAAGGATAATATGTGATCCAAATTTTGTGATTAAATGTAAATAAACTATTAATTATTTAGAATTAGATAAATTCTTTAGAAAACTAAATTCCATTCAATTAAATAGCTCTTTAAATTTCTCAGTACGTGGCCTGAGAAAATGTTAAATAACAGTAGCTCTAGATCAAGGTAACTGATCAGTGATCCTAAGCAAATTAACCCATCAAAAATGAACAAGCTCCCAAATACTGACCAACCAGATGACCATGACTCAATCAACATCAAAATCAATGAGGTGAAAACAGTCTGCCTTCAGTGAAAATCAATGGTGGTGAAAATGGACTTCCTTGAACTTGACTTTTACAGATCTGGTGCCTGTCTTGAATAACAGAAATGTATTTCCATCATAACAGACTCCTGCCTCTTTCTAGTACCTATAATCAGCTAGAATATAGCAATAATTCTATGTTATAGCACCTGGAATCTTTCACTTTAAAACTGAACTAAAACTAGTAATTTCAGATCTAAGGAATAAAAATCACCTACCAGCTTTGGTGAATAACATTATCTAAATAGGCACATCATTGAAGAGTCCCTAAATAAATAGTTTACTTATTTAAACTCCCCAGTCACTTACCGCTTTTATGTAGTTCTGGGAAAATGCAGCAAAATATGTTTTTGCAAGGTGGTTCAAAAAAAGACTGTTAGATGACAAGGCCATGTAGTACCATTCTGTACCCTATCTTTGTGCCAAAACAGAATAACTTTGTCCAGTTTAATTATAGCACTGATTTTTTAATATTTATTTTAATTTTATTTTATGTTTTAAGCTTTATTTAAATTACAGCTAGTCAACATATAGTGTAATACTATCAGGTGTACAATATAATGAGTCAACACTTCCATACATTACTCGATGCCATCACAGCATGCTCCTTCCTTAATCCCATCACCTATTTAACCCAACTCCCAGCTCACCTCCCCTCTGGTAACCATCACTTTGTTCTCTATAGTTAAGAGTCTGTTTCTTGGCTTGCCTCTCTCTCTCTTTTTTTTCCCATTTGGTTTCTTGATTTTAAATCTGGACCTTTGAAGAAGGCTTGTGACGGAATAGGGTAGAGGATCTGTGTCCAGTATTCAGTTCTCAGCCTGATCTCTTAGCAACTCCTGTACCATTCACTCAACTTTATCATTGTCTCCCCTAAAGTCAAACAACACAGATTCCTAATACTAAAACCCTGTCATTTGCATACCATGAGAACTACACTTCTTTGTAAAGGCACATACTTTTATATAAGATTTATAGTTGTCCCTAATATGCAGTCTTGAATAATATTAAGGTCAAAATATAGTACCCCTAATCACGTACCTCTTCACTGGAGTTCTTTGAAAATATGGCTTATAATTTATATTTCTCTAAAGTAGGGGTCGGGAAACCTTTTTCAGTAAGAGGATAGTAAATACTTTAGGCTTTGTTCTACATGATCTCTGGGGAACTACTCAATTTTGCCATGGAAGCTTAAAGATAGCCACAGACAAAACATAAAAGAATGAGGACTGCTATGTCCTAATAAAATTTTAAATTTTATGTAATTTTTATGTATCACAAATTGTTATTCATACTTGATTTTTTCTGCTATGTGAACTCTACAATTAATTAGTTATAGGCTATACAAAGTAGGTGTCAGGCCCTATTTGGCCAGTAGGCTATCGTTTACCAACTCCAACTGTAAACATATGAGGTATTTCTATCTACTGATAGGCATACACATGTTTAAGTCCTTGTTATAAATGAGCAAAAAGCCCAAAACCCTTAGTTTTTCTGCTTCTATTAAATTTCCTTCTAAAAAGTTTAGAAATTAATATGACATATCATTTTTCCATAATTAGCTACCATTGCTGGTTTGCATTTTCTTCAGTGGGAACACTGACTATGTTTTACCATATATTAATCACAATACATAACAGTTATCTAGGATAAAGTCAAATAAATAGTTATTATCTTTGAAGATTTCCTATATTAAGCTTTGAAATTTCACAATAGATTTATTTCAGATAGATTTTCTGGTCACTCATTGTAATACAACATTAATTAAGCACACTGTAAACCAGCACGAATCCATTGTTATAAAGGTTATCAATCTCTTTTTTTGTGTGTGGTTTTACAGACTGTTGAATTTTTAACAAACCCCTTTTCTAATTAAATATACAACATATAACTATCAATGACTAGTGTATCTTTATGTTCATTTATCACAAATATCGTAAATTTTATAAACCTTTATTTTTTTACTAATAAGTCATAATTACTATCTCTTCTGCTTAATTTAAAATATTTCTTTAGGGGGGAATGGTACCTTAAATAAGAGCCTCAGTTGCAGTTTTGTCCTTTTCACATATAGTTACTGATCTATTCATTCAACAAATATTTTCTTGGTTCCTACATAGCTAGGCGCTATTTGAAGAACTTAATGAAAATGGCTCTTTGCTCTTGCAAATGGTTAACCCTTTCACTCTGGCAGCTAAGTAGAGGTGAATGAATATTCACAGATACAACCCCAAGGAAAATGTGTGAGAGTTCACTTTCGTGTATAGTGCTATGATAGGGGAAGATTTTTGCTTGTAATGATTTGCAGTTATTTTTGGAACTTTCCTAAAGGGAGTGAGTTTTCACCTGGGAAAGGAAGAGTTCCTGTATAGATAAGATGTGTTAGGGCCTAGAACGTGAATATTTCTTTTCTTTTCTTTTCTTTTCTTTTCTTTTCTTTTCTTTTCTTTTCTTAGATTTTATTTATTTATTTGAGAGAGAGTGAGAATAAGAGAGAGAGAGAGAGCAGGAGAAGGGGGAGGGTCAGAGAGAGAAGTAGACTCCCTGCCGAGCAGGGAGCCCAATGAGGGCCTGGATCCCAGAACTCCAGGATCATGACCTGAGCCAGAGATAGTAGTACAACAAACTGAGCCACCCCAGATAAATATTTCTTCAGAACAATAAATCACAAGGGTGCCTGGGTGGCTCAGTCAGTTAAGCATCTGATGGCATTGATTTCTGTTCAGGTCATGATCTCAGGGTGGTGAGATGGAGCCTGCTTAATTAAGATTCTTTCTCTCTCCACTTCCGTACTTCCCGCATCTCTCTCTCTCTATTTAAAACAACAACGACAACAACAACAATAAATCATTAACTAAAGTAGAATTAGAAGTTAATGGTTGGGTGTCACCACAAGACTGCAAAGGTAAAATGGAACTAAATTCTTGCTTTTAGCCAAATGTAAAAGGAAAGTGAACTCACACTGGTGTAAATCATTACAAGGATTTATTTCCTTAAAAAACTGGGAAAAAAATTCAGAGCAGCTATGGTCCAATCAGCCCTATTTCTTGTGATTTTCTGGATTGCTTTCCTTTATGTGTTATTAAATCAATGTGCTCCGGGGCAATATATAAAGGGCTTTTCAAATGATTTTCTCTGAAGAGAAAGAAACATGATTTTCTGTAATTCCCCAGTAAAATTCTGTTTCACCACCTCAAACCAGACTAGATAACTCTCTCTAGGAATCCCTGCAGCCATGGGCCTCTGTGATTGGCTTAGGCTTGGGCTTTCTGAGGCAACCATTGGCAAGGACACTGTTGCAGGTGGGTCCTGCATCTTCCTAAGAAAAGGGATTGTTTCTTAGGTAACTGGACGGTTACCTGTAGCCAAATTGGGGTATATCCCATAATGGATAAATGGATGTTGAGGGTTCAGTAAGTGGTAGCCATTCTAAAGTGTCTGGGTTTTTGTCTTCTGAACTGACATTAAAGGATATCAAACAGAGAGGGATTCAGTATACATAATCATTTTTTGTTGTTGTTGTTTTATTTTGTTTTGTATTTTATCTTACCTCCTTTCTTTGCTGGCAGTAAGAAAATATATTTTATATAATCTGATTTCATTTTTTTTCTTTTTGTAAGTAGTTTTTTTGAGATCATTTATATGCATATGATTCACCCAGTTAAAGATGTACAATTCAATGGTTTTTAGTATATTCACAAATATATGCAATAATTACTGTGGTCAATTTTAGAATATTTTCACCAACTTAAAAGGAAATCCCCTATACTTCAGCTATCTTGATGTCCTAATTATTGACATTTCATATGAATAGAATTTTGTATGTAGTGTGTGATCTTTTGTGATTGGCTTCTTTCACCTAGCATAATATTTTCAAGATTCATCTAAATTGCAGCATGTATCAGTACTTCATTTCTTTCTTTTTTTTTTTTAAGATTTTATTTATTTATTGGAAGAGAGAGGGCATGCACGAGGGAGGTATAGGGACAAAGGGAGGGAGAGGGAAAAACAGACTCCCTGCCGAGCATGGAGCCATAGGGCTTGATTCAAGGACCCTGGGATCATGAACTGAGCCAAAGGCAGATGCTTAACTGACTGAGCCACTCAGGTGTCCCTTCATTTCTTTTTTTGACTTTGTATGGATATCCTAATTTTGTATATATATTTGATCTTTGATGGTCATTTGAGTTGTTTGTACTTTTGGCAGTTGTAAACAGTGCTGCTATAAACATTCATGCATAGTCTTGTTAAAATTGCCCACCTGTTTTCCGTTCTCTTAGGTATATACCTGGGAGTGCAATTGCTAGAACATTAGAACATGGCACCTCTATGTTTACTTTTTTTTTTTTTTTTTTTTGAGGATTCTCCACACTGGTGGAGCCCAGTGTAGGCCTTGAACTTGTGACCCTGAGATCAGGGCCAGAGCTGAGATCAAGAGTCAGATATTTAACCAACTGAGCCACGGAGGTGCCCCTAATTTGAGGAACTGCCCAACTGTTTTCCAATGTGATTGTATCATTTTACACTCCTATAGGTAGTTTGTGTGGGAGTTCTGATTTCTCCATGTCCTCTCTAAAATTTGTTATCATCTGACCTTTTGATTCTAGCCATCCTACTGGGGATGAGGTAGTATCTCATTGTGGTTTTGATTTTTCATTTTCCTGATGACCAATGAAGTTGATCATCTTTTCATGTACTTGTTGTATATATTCCTTGGAGAAGTGTTTACTCATATTTTGTTCATTTTATAACTGGTTTATGTGTCCTTTTAATATTGAGTCCTAAAAATTCCTCCTATAATCCAGATATAAGTCCTTAATCAGAAAATACAATTTGTAATATTTTCCCCACCTTCTCACTTTCTTGATGGTCTATTTTAAATCACAAATGTTTAATTTTGATGAAACCTAAATTATCTATGTTTTATCTTTTGTTGTTCATCCTTTTGAAGTCATATTCCATGTTTGTATTTCATAAAGATAAATTCATCTATAAATTCTGTATCCATGTTTACCATGTTCTATCTTTTATCCATTTCTGTATATAAGAGAAATAAGGAACATTTTTGAAAAAATAAACTTATGCATCTTTGAATAGACATTACTTCACAACTGTATCAGTGAGCTTACCTTACAAAAAAGTTAAACATAAGTTAAGCAGATGTTAGTATCCTAATAGAGAATATTTTAGGCAAAAGAATTATCAGGATCTAATCAAGACACCAGTCTGTAAATATTACATGCACTGATGCCACACCTAGTTTAAGGCAATTAATTGTATAATAAGTATTAATTCACAACCTGTTCACCCTGTCACTCCTGCTTACATAACTTGCTTTATATTTTTTTTAAATTTCCCTATGAGAAAAATAATAGAAAACAGGAAGAAATATGGACAAGAAAATATAGTAATATTGAAATTGAGTTTTTCGTTTTTTTATCTGAATTCAGAGAATTATTATTTTTTGGTGGTTTAAATTATTGGAAACCATCACTGAGGAAATGATCATAGTAGTTTGTGTGTGGTGGAGACTTCAGCAAATATTTCTCTAAAAATGATTTTTCAAAATAGTTATGTGGTTGGTTCCTGGGGCTCTAGATAGATTAAGCTGACCACCTAACTGACTATAGCAATTCTTTCATATCATGGAACAATGATTGTAGAAATGAGGTAGTCTACTGAGATAACTATTAATCCAAGCAAGGATAATAATTTAAAAGCTGAGTAAATTTTAAATTTTCAATCAATATAAATCAAAGCCACTTAAATCATCAACACAATGCCAAAAGTTGTTTAATATTTATACAACTAGCACAACATTTATTCAAAATTCTAGAATGATACGATGTTGCAATACAATGAAGTTGTCTATGCTCACCCTGAAGATAGAACATAGACTTCCAGAATAAATACTGCTCTAATGTCAAGATTGCTGATACCATACTTGTAAGATAGCATAAAAACATTTATTGTTTATTTCATTGATGTCTCTAGGGAGATCAGGGCAGTCCTCTCAAAACAGATCCAAAATGGTTTGAGAAAGCAGGGAAAGGATACCAGCTCAGGGCTTTCATTATAGCTTCAAAGGGGTTGGGTTATTGGGTTGCTATGCATGGACAAGAGCTTGAGTCTTCAGAATCTCCTATTGGCCCCAATGGAGAAAGCATCCAGGCTTTCTTGTCAGTTTGCCCCAATGTAGGGCAGAAAATGAAGAGGAAAGAATGTGGCTTAAAAGCTGTTAGCTGTCAGACATCAAAGATGTCTGACAAAGATCAAAGATGATCCAAAGAAACTGTTCTGTCATGTGACCAAAGCAACAGAGAAGGCAGATTGTAAAACTTGGATTTGAAACCAGCTCCATCTTTATTTTTAAACCAGTCCATAGATAATTGTGCCTCTCCTTAGATGTTCTCCCAGTTCTCTTCAGATTTTCACATTTCCTATGGAATTAAGCAGAGATAGCTTGGTACAATTTATATTTAAGGTGTGAAGATGTGGACTTTGTCTGAACTTTAGGCTTATTTTAGGCTTCAGTTATGCTGATCTCTTTCCTATCTCCATTTCTTGGTCTTTGTTTCCTCTATTTCAAATCTGCTGGCTGCCTGCAGGACCAGCTACATAACTTGTGGGGCCCAGTTAAAATATGAAAATGCAGGGTCCCTTGTTCAAACAGCAAGAAAAAAAGTGCTGTTAATAATACTAAAATATAGGGGTGCCTGGGTGACTCTGTGGGTTAAGCCTCGGCCTTTGGCTCAGGTCATGATCTCAGGGTCCTGGAATCGAGTCCCAAATCAGGCTCTCTGGAGCCTACTTCCCCCACTCTCTCTGCCTGCCTCTCTGCCTACTTGTGATCTCTCTCTCTGTCAAATAGATAAATAAAATCTTTAAAAAAAAATAATACTAAAATATAAAGCCTTTTTCTTTCTTCTATGGTCTCTCTCTAGACTAGTGTTATATTATGTTATCATTTATTTAGCCTCATAGATATAGCAAATGATATATAATATTTTTATTTGCAAATAATAATATATACATATTATATGTAAGTATTATATATAATATTCAAACTATATAAATTTGTGGAGATAAATATGGAGATAAATATCCTATTAGGTGGATGTTTCTTTCTATAGACCTGGAGATGATTGATTTTTTTTTTTTATTAACATATAATGCATTATTTGCTCCAGGGGTACAGGTCTGTGACTTGTCAGGCTTACACATTTCACAGCACTCACCACAGTACATACCTTCCCCAATATCTATAACCCAGCCACCCTATCCCTACCCCTCACCCCCAGCAACCGGCACTTTGTTTCGTGAGATTAAGAGTCCCTTATGGTTTGTCTCCCTCCTGATCCCATCTTGTTTCATTTTTTTCCCCTCCCTACTGTCTATGACCCCCTGCCCTGCCTCTCAAATTCCTCATATCAGAGAGATCATATGATAATTGTCTTGCTCTGATTGACTTACTTTGCTTAACAGAATACTCTCTAGTTCCACCCACATCATTGCAAATGGCAAGATTTCATTTCTTTTGATGGCTGCATAGTGTTTCATTGTGTATATACCACATCTTCTTTATCCATTCATCTGTTGATGGACATCTAGGTTCTTTCCATAGTTTGGCTATTGTGGCCATTGCTGCTATAAACATTCAGGTGCATGCACCCCTTCAGATCACTACATTTATATCTTTAGGGTAAATACCAAGTAGTGTGATTGCTGGGTCGTAGGGTAGCTCTATTTTCAACTTTTTGAGGAACCTCCATACTGTTTTTCGAGAGTGAATGCACCAGCTTCCATTCCCACCAACATTGTAGGAGGGTTCCCCTTTCTCCAGAGATGAATGATTTTAAAACAGCTTACTCATTTTGCCTAAAAGCCTACTCTACCTTGAATGACACTTATTTCCCACATGTAGTTTTACACTTATAGGCTAAGTGTAAATATATAATCTTTTAACAGATTGGATATATTTTTCACCTAAAATATTTATTTTAGCAGGAAATCCTATTTCATAGTAAAAGAAACTCTCACCATATTGTGGGAACACATTTTAAAACACTGTGTCATACAAATATTTTCAAAACACATCAGGCTGTTAATTTAAAATTAGACCTGGCCTGAAAAACTGTAAGAAAACACAGCTCTCATCATTCAGCTTGGTGCAGTTCTGGCCATAAGATGGGTTGTAGTTAGGCCAACTACCTTGCCACCTCAGCCAAAGCCTTACCACCTTCCACCTTTGACATGGGGCAAGTCCCTCTGCTCAAATGGAACTCATGTATGGATTCTTCTAAAACAAATTAAAACACATCAAAAATGCAGTGAACACTCCTTTAACTGGGTTGATCGGTAATTGAAATAGTTTTCGGAAGAACTTGCTACCAAGTTACTACAGGAATAGATAGCAAAGAATTACTTGTTAACTTTCCTCTGACTTGTATAACAACTAGTTCTGACCTAGATGAAGTTGGAGATTGATTTACTTCTTTATAAGACAGGGAAATAAATACTTAAGATAGAGGGGGAAGAAAGGTAAAAATATATACAGTCCTGGGGTGCCTGGGTGGCTCAGTCAGTTAAGTGTCCAAGTCTTGGTTTTGTTTCGGGCCATGAGATGGAGCCCCTTCACAGACTCCCCATTCAGCAGGGAGTCTGCTTGGGATTCCTTCTCCCCACCTCCCTCTCCTTCTACTCCTTCTCTTGCTCGTGCATGTGCTCCCTGTCTCTCTCTCAAATAAATAAATAAAATCTTAAAAAAAATATACATTCCTATTAGCATCATATAGATATGTAGACGTGTTATTGGTGTTTTTCTACTAATAAAATAAAGCAGGACCTTTCAAGTAGCTGAAAAGAATGAAAACAGAATTGGGTCTGGCAAGTTTAGATAGACTCCAGGCAAGTGAAACAAGTGACATAAGCAGATAGAAGCCAAGAGCTCTAAGTCATGGATCTTGACACTCCTGATATCTTTTCAGTGTTCCTTTGCTGATACATTGGTGAAGACCCTTCCTAAGGCAGCATTTTCCTTTAGGTATTCAAATACCAGCAGTGACTTTACCATGTTGTCACATGTCCTCAGCAGTGTAACCTAATCAGAACTGTAGCGAAATCTTGTTAAATGAATCTATTCAGATTTGGCAAGATAAGCAATTCCACGTTATATCTTAATCTAGCCAAGAGTCCCATCAAGCTGTATTCAAGCATTATAATATTTTCATATTGTCCTATAACTAATTAATGCATAAGATGAAAGATTGACTCAATTAAAAAATTCTGAAATAAAGTTTTGACTATTAAAGTAAGATCAGATTCTATTCAATATAGCTTTAGCATTAAATTTATTATAATTTATTATAGTATGAATATAGGAAATTATCAAAGACAATATTGCATTAAATAAATGTTTTCTTACATATTTTTACATTAAAAATACATATATGGTGGATACAAGAACAGTTAATGATATTCTAAACATTATACTTATCCAACTTAATTGAAACCTAATAATTCTAAATATTAAGACTGTCCAAGTACATTGAAACATAATGTTAACATATGTGGGAAAAAATAACTTGGTACAATGATAATACATATTATTGGGATGAAATGCCAAATCCTTCTGTGATTACTATTCAAAGCCTTTGGAAAATTATAGATCTGAAAGGTATTTTTAGTTCATTTTAAGTAAAAATATATCTTCACACCCACACATCATTTTTCTTCTATCTAAATGTTTCTTGAAATTATATGGTACAAAAAAATTATAATGGTAAAATCTCAGGTTCATGTTTTAATAGAAATAAAATCATAATATAAACCATATTTGAGAAAAAATGTTA